>NC_142290.1:27500-341925 GCF_965620075.1 Prunus avium | reverse complement strand
CGGCCTATTATGACATTGTATGCCGTCGGGCAATCAACAACGAGGAATTGATCGTACACCATAGTTTTTCGAGGTGCCACGCCGAAGGCGATTAGTAAGCTAACGCTACCTACTGGCTGAACCAGATCTCCCGAAAAACTAAGGAGGGGTGTGAGCTGTCGATTGACCTGGCCGTCATTTATTCCCAATTCTCCGAATGCATTAGCGAAAATGACATTTACTGAACTACCAGTATCGATCAAGACCCGGCCGACGTCAAAGTCGGCTATCTCAACTCGGATAATCATCGGATCGTCGTACATGTAAAGGATCCCTTCTTCCTCGTAGAAGGTTATGGGTTCCCATCGAGTCTTCGGTACCTTTTGATGTATTCGGACCGTTGGATCGACTTCATTTTTTATCTAGGCATCCCTAAGAGCGAGTAGGAATTCGCGGATTGTGAATCGAAGCCTCGGATGTTCCAATTCAATAACTTAAAGTTTGCGTTAAACGATAACCGTCCGATCGAGAGCGATCCGACCGTTCGATTTGGACCAAACTTACAAGATGTGTATTCTAAACCTTGTTGAACCCATAGGAACTTTTGGATTGTAAATCGGAGGTCGTGGGCCCCATGGGCCCAGTTGACCAGGTTTGGGCAGTTTGACCCCTCGGTTAATCATAAGTCTTCCGAGGTAGTTTTACCCTACGAGAAGTACTAGAACGACCATGTAAACGAGTCTTGACCGGTAGTTGAGTTATTCTAATTATGTTGAGATTAGGATTTTGTTTTATAGTATCTTATGGAAATTCTGGGATATTATATTGATAATTGAAGTTATGGAATGGGTGAGCTTGGGATATCGGATGGGTGGGTTATGAAAGTGAGCCTTGGGCTCGGCTATGATTATTAGTAAATAAGTGAACATTTGTTTTTAAGAGTATGTAGTTCTTTTAGTAAGGAATTTCTTGTATAATGGATTTAGATTGGAAATTGATTCGATATGGGATTTTATTTAAAGGTTATTACTTTTCATTGATTAAATTACCATGAAACCTATTATGGATTTATACGAATATGGAATGAATATATATATATATATTGCTAATTGTGAATATTTCTATTATTTTGATATTTGAGATTATGTTATAGTATTCCTAAATGTTATTTCCGATATTTGAAGATTATGCATTATTGGAAATGGTGAAATCTCTAGAGGTTGTGGTTATTTATTTATTTATTTAGTTATTTATTACTATTAAGATTATTATTATAGTATCGGAAAGGAATGGTTTGTTAATTAGATTTCGACGTGATTAATAAATTAATTAAATATCTAAGTGCATCTTTATATTCAATATATATACTCAATAGTTGAAAATGATGAATTATGGACATTAGTTCTCAACAGTATGTCGTGTAAATTCAAAGGTAGTTGAGAACTGATTTTTGGAAAGTTGAGAAAGGACTTGGAATATGATTTTCAAACCACCTCAGGAGTAACCCCCCCACCTCAGGAGTAAACTAAAATTGAGGATTTTATCTGGGTATTTTTGGGTAAAAGTTTTCATACCTATTTTTCTGATTTTATGAGGCAAGGAATGAATGGTTTTGTTCTTTGTTGGCACCAAAACTGAACAGATAGAGATGAGTGCAACTTACAAGTGATGTGGACGATCTAGAGATCGATTGAGTGCTTGACGCAGATTCTTCCTGTCCTTGGATGCTGATCCTGAATAGAAGGAAGCCGAGGCTCGTGAGATCTATGGAACCGGTGAGGAACCAGCCTAAGACCCTCCGATGCCGAAGTAAGTTTGTTTCTAAGAGCTTTTACTACTGACAACGTATTTAGCATAAAAGTCAAGCTGAAAAGTCTTACCCCTTGTATTGTAGTGAATGGGCCTATTTATAGAGGGCATTTGGTATGCTCTTAGTACTCAATTTCGATGTGGGACTCGTGGGAGGGCCCTACGAGGTTGACATGAGTCTTTGGATATTTTGGGCGTGGCCTTCGAGGTTTGCTTCGGAGAATCGGTAGGCGATATCGATTGTAGACTCCGCTAGGCATCATCGGTAGCCTATACTGATTGTTCGCTGTCTTGGGCAATTGGGGGTTTTACTAATCCACGTGTCGAAGTATGAGTGGAGGGCCAGATATGGTACAAACATTCTTCATTTGCGTACATGAGCTTTATGTGAGTTTTGAAGGAATAATTAAAAGTGCTTTATGAGTTTGTTTGTTTTTACATATGATTTATGCAAGTAAAATATAAATTGATTCACGGATTTGAGGAAATTCTTTGAGTAGCCTACTTATGTGCAAATATAATAAGTGAAAGAACTACGTATGGCTTGATCCCTCAGTAAGGGTACGTAGGCAACTTAGAGTTACTTGGTGCATCCGCTAGTTCAAGTGTTTGAAAGGTTGTTCTACTAAGCTATTTTGAAATTTGTTAACGTACTCTTGATGTTCTAAAAGTTGAGATCAGTTTCAGATGGCTAAACGATTTATTTGGGTTACAGAGGCCTGAGGCCAAAATGATGTGATGTTTGGTTGCATGAATTCTATTATTGTGCATGCTGAACGTTTTAGATTATAAAATCATGTTTTATACAAGTAAAATTTTTGGGAAATGGGCGAATTACAGGGGAGACTGTTGAATTTTCGGCACAAGTCTACCTTGAAGTAAATTTTGGTTTTTGTTAGAAGGGCAGTTTGGTCAAGTGTGTTTGGTACCTGCCAGGTGTCGGACACGCACAGGGTTCGGCGCAGATTCCAAAGTGGAATTGGGTTGGGTCCTGTCACAGCAAGTTTGGTCCAGATCGAGCAGTCGGATCATTCTCAATCGCAAGATGGAATGGTCACCGTTTTATGTAATCATTGAATTATTGATTTGGAGTATCCGGGACTCTGATTCTCGATCCGTGAGTTCCTATACGATCCTAGAGGTTCCTAGATCAACATATTTGGAAATGGAGTCGATCCAACGGTCCGAACATATCGAACATGGATATCGCCTAATATGTAAAAATCTGTTTGACTGTCAAACGATAACCAAATTCGAATCCGTGCATACCGTCTTGCTCAGGACGATATGAGGATCATTTTAGGGTCAAATGGGCCACCCAACTTTGGCCTACGCGCCGCCACACATGTGGGTGGCTTGAGAAATTTTCGACGACGGAAATTTCTCAAATAACCCAACAATATCTATACCTACGTGATCAGGACAACTAGGGGAGCAACTTTTGTTCTTGGGCCACGACCAAAAAGTGGCCGGAGCTTGCTAGAAATTCGAGCCAAAAACCAATAAAAACTTAGATCGTAAATCGAGCTAGATCACGTTGAATAGATGAAAAAGCATACATGGATTGACAAATTTGGTGGCCGGAATCGTCGGAAACCACAACGGAAAATTCGAGAGAAAATCAAACAGTATTCGAGGTGCCGCCAGCGACAATAACTTACTCTTGTTGCACTATCCCCACCTTATTTGCATCATAACTTCACATGAGTAACAGAGGAGAGAGATGGAGAGAGAAGGCAAGAGATATGAAAGTTTTTCTCCTTAAACACTGCTTCTTTTTGTTTTTGTTTAATAAAAAAAATTACAATGAAGCATATATATCTTACTACACATCTTAAACAATATTTTTTGGTAAACATGAAAGGGGAAATTGTCAAACCAAATACAAGGTTCTAGATACTCGTATCCTAAATGAGCGTGACTACTAGCGACTATGTTGGCTTTTCGATAAATATGATGGTCTTGATCACTGGCTATAGCGCCCAGAAACAAAAACTTGATTTAGGCATTTCGTCAAACACCTATGCTTCAACTCCAAAGCTAAGCAGAGATGTAATATGCAGCACTTCTTATGGATTTTCTGACGAGGTGAGGTGTAGCACCTCCTTGCGCCTTAATAGGTCCGCCACTGATCTTGATTTTAAGAAACAAGGGTCAAGTTGGATCAATGACAGTGGAATGCTAAAGCAAAACGAACATTCAAACATAAATTTTTTACAAAGCTACCAACCCAAATGATTGTGAACCCGCACCCAAAAACTCCAAGTAATTTACCAAACAAGTGTGAATCCGCACCCACACACCATTTCCCTTTTATGATAAAATTCTAAGGAAAAAGGAGGAAGAAGCCAAAGGAAAAAAAATTATGAGGATGAAGACTAGGAAGCGAGGCGACACAAAAATAAGATATGAAGAGCATGAACTAATCTCAACCTCAAATTTTATAATTAAAATAAAGTAATTTAGTTATAACTAATAAGACAGTAGAATAGGGAGCTTATTACAAGCTACAAGCCTGGAAAAGGGTAGGCTGGGTTGTGGCTCTAATTGTTATTAAAAAAACAAATACTTTTATAATTTTAGCTTAGCACCATCATCATTCGTTGGAAACGATACTTGCAGATAGTGAAGCATCTGACGATACTTGCACTGGTTTATCATCAGCACCTGCTAACTTGTACTGATAGTTCAGCATCTTCAAGGTTCTGCCTCTTGATGGTCTGTATCATTGACCGCCTTTACATTGTTGAGAGGTTCCGAAATAGAATGTCCATGATTATAATCACTCTCATGTTAACAGACTTTTATGCAGAAAATCAGATTCAGAGTTCCTCTTGGGGTCTTATCGACGTTCCTACTTCGATCCTATTGCTTATTATCTCTTTTTTCATGTTTTCTTATTGCTGGAAATTCCTCTAGAGTGGTTTTGGTCTGCTACACCAATCTGACAGCAGCCTACTGCTTCTGTCCTACCTTTCCAAGTTTGTATCTAATTCTAACTTGTGGATTTGGCCTTTAGACGGTAAAATCGCACTTCATTCAGTTTGGCCTTCTTGGACACTTGAGCTCGTTTGGCCATCTTCTTCCCTTTGGTTGGGTACCTTAATCTTGTAGGTTAGTATCTAATATTTGAACTAAAAACTCCTACATTTCAACATTTTTTTCTCCTTCTCTTTTTATGTCTGATCGGTTCATAATTGTATATCATTTTGTACCCTTCTAGCTTATGATTTGGTTATGTTATTGAGTTAAACTTGTGCTTTTAATTCATTTTCTATTTTGATAAGTCCATAATTTCATACACTTGCATGCCTTCTTTACTTAGTGATTTTGCTTAGTTTCTCTTTATTTTGAGTCACTTACCTATGTTTGTGTGTTTTGTAGGTTAAGATAGCAAGAGATAACATTTGATGCAATCCATGCATGTTAAGGGCTGATTGGCATATGAGGAATATGAGCTTAAAGACAAACACATTTTGGCTACAACCCCTTTCCAGCCCAATTTCGTAGGTCAACTTCTTGGCCTTGGATCAGCATGCTATGGGGCTCGAATGAGGTGAAGATCTTCATGAAACTTGTTCCAATGGGTGTCTACTACAACATATCCAAATTTCAGCCCAATTGGATATTTGTGGAGTGCTCAGCCCGTCCAACACCCAACCTTGCTCAGCAGGATTTGCAGCTGCCAGCTTTGAGCCTTGTCTCCTCCTTTAAGCCATGTGCCTCACCCATGCTGCAACTGACTTTGGATCCAACATAATGAGTGAAGTGGGGAGGCATTCCAGCTATGAAATTCTAAAGGAGCAAGTTGGTACATGCTGGAGTTATTATAGAGAAAGCATGTGCATGCATGTAAAGCAAAGAAATGAAATGAAGTCAATTCCAGTCTCTGTTCGGCTGCCAACTTGCAAGGCCCAAAACGCACACTTCTACTGCTCCGATGTGAATACTTTCTTCATAGAAGTTGTTCCAATGGGTGTCTAGTATAACATATCCAAATTTGAGCACCATTGGATACGTTTTGAAACCTCTAGCCTTCCTACACCAAGACTGGTTCAGAAAACTCGTTTTTCAGCAACCAAAAGGCAACCACATGGGTTGGCAACCAAAAGGCAACCACATGGGTTGGCAGCAAAGGCAGCCACAACTGATCACCTTTGAACCCATGTGAAGATGCTTGAGGTGCAGCAAAAGATGAAGGATGGTGTGGGAGTTCATCATGATGTTCCTCCCTCTTAGCCCTATAAATAGAGAAGCCTTCAAGCTTCAAAACACACCCCAAGGGGGGGAGCTCTCAAACACTTCTCTAGAGCTCCCTTCCCTTCTCTCCCTCAAATTCTCTTAGTTTCTCTTTCTAAGTTTTCAATTGTTGTAATGAAATTCTGAAATTCTGATTAAGTTTTTCTTAGTTTCACTTTACTTTTCATTGTAATGTACATTCTTTCTTAAGTTTCAAGTTTAATTAGTTTCCAAGTTTCAATTATGGTTTTTGTTCTTATTCATTATGCTTATAAGTTAATAGGCTAGTTTGAATGATTGATCACCATTTAGGCTTGCATGTTAGCTATCTTGGTTTGAATTAAGAGTAGACACCATGCTTTAATTCGAATTGAACTATGAATAAGAAGAGTATGTATGGACATTTGACAACAGGGATTAGATACATGCTTGGTTGTTTAAATTGTTCTTCTATGCTTAATGGGTTCCTAATGCTTAGTTTTAGGTTAGACAACAAATGATCAAATTAGGGAATTAGGAACACAAGGTTATGACCAAACACCATGGCTTAATCATACTTTAGCTAGAATCAATCCGTTAATCTAATTGAACTTGGGAACTTATTTGCTTGAGTTATTTCCTTTTTTCTTGTTTTATTTATTTTCTTTTTCATTTCTGTTTTATGTAGGGGAAATGAATTGGATCATTCAATCACCAATCCTCGTGGGATCGACCTCGCACTTACATATGCTATACTACCAAACGGCTCGTGCACTTGCGAGTATCACAAGTTGAGGATGCAGCTGAATCCATTTTGGTGCAGCTGAATCGAAGCAACAATGTCTTAGTTGGGTACCTTAATGTTGGAATATATGAACCTTTGTTTGTGTTTCTTCCCTATGTTGGGATATAAATTATTAACTTTAGTCCTTAATAGTGTAGATGATAAGATTAGTATTCAATAGTTTTAAAATATGACATTCAAGGAAATTATGATGATATATATTAGTATACTAATCAATATAGAGAGATATTATGAAGTGGGCCAAAACGAGTAGTTAATGTGGTAATAATTTAATAACCGGTAGTGCTTAAGTGCTCCTATTCAAATTATTTTTTAAAATTTTGTGTAGGAACCCCTCTAATGTGAAACCTAGATTTGCCACTGTTCGAATGTTGCATTGCGGCTAAGCCCCAACCATTCGAAGAGCATGCAATTTCAATTTTATAAATTTGGTGAAGAATGCGGTGCCAAAGAGGAAATGACTTGGGTTACTACTATGCTTGGTGGGGGATTTGAATTAAATAAAGAAATGGCTTAAATATTTGAATTAAAATTGTAATTGTTTATAAATAAAAAAGTACTAAGTTTAATTAAAATGGCATAAGAGAAAAATTCTGAAGCTTGTGCAAACTGTACCAGGGGGAGGACCACCTGATACGGAATGATAGAATTTCTTTAGCGGTCTTGTTCATCCCCTATACTAAGGGCTTGTTTGGTACACCTTCTAGACTTGGACTGGCTTGTACTAACTTTTTATCCCATGTTTGTTTTACTTGGTACTAATTTTAAGTGGGATTACTAGTACTGGTCCCACCAAAAACACCTCCTTAGGTGGTGTTACTTAAGCCCGTGTAGAAAGGGAGGACAAATAGTCCCTTGTTATCGTCGAGTGCCGCAACCGTTCCAAACCTCCCACCATTGCAGCCAGAACAAAAATAACTAGCAGAAAGAAGATGCATCTCATATTCTTGTATGGGTACCATCATGCGTCTTCATCAAATTTCTGGGAAACAACAAAAATGTGACTAGAAATCCAACTCCAAGAACATTCAAACTCAGATCCATTCAAAACTCAGCCCCAAATCCAAAAGTATAAAATTGGACTTCCATTCAAAACTCGGATGATAAGAAAAACCACCATCACAGCCATGCGGTTTCTGGTGGCACCAATGGCAGATGACGAAGACTCATAGCTTAGACTTAGGGCTGCAGGCGACGACGGCTTCGCAAGCAGAGGGAGAAAAGGAGAAGACAAGTAAACGAGGAAAATGAGAGAAAAATTTCGAGATAAAAAAAAAAAAAGCACAGATAAAAAAAAGACTGAGAATAAGAGGAGAAGGAGAGAGGATGGAGAAGGCGGATGAGGAAGACGAAGAAGAACGAGATGCAGAGAGAAGAAAAGTTAAAAAAATAAAAAATAATTTTGCCCCTGTTATTAAAAAATTTAAAGATAATAAAACTTAGTCCTAGTCCAAGCATACACCAAACATAGGACAAATGTAATCCAGCTTAAACCAAGCCAAGCCAATCCATGACAGTCCTTAAGCATAGTTCATGCCAAGACAGTCCTGTGTACCAAACGAGGCCTAAGATCCAAAGACTGGACCCTCTAGTTCCCTTCATGTCAAAACCTCCAAAGGAACAGCATTACTTCCATGTGAGCTCATTTGAGACTTTCTTATTATTCTACTAGACCACGTCCTCAAAGTATCAACTGTTGAGAAGGAGAATTCAAAGACATCCAAACTTTGCATCTTCAAGCATAGGTTAGGACTTAGAAGTAATGCGCTCACATACACTTCAAAATAATTGAATTGGTATTGCAACTTACAAATCATATCAGTCTTCCAATCCAACCCCGTGTTCCCTACACTTATTTGTTCATAACCTGCACTTGCCAGATTGCAGGGATAACTCTTGAAGGGTAACCTAAAATATAGATGGCCCGATCATTGAAATGCATTGTGACCTAGCCCTATGAAGGATGCATGCACTTTTCTTAAGACCAAACACATGCAAGGCACAATATCAGATTTTGTGGGTCGTTTTGCTAGCACTTCAGATACTCAGATTTTGGAGCTTTTGCCAATCACTGTCCCTTGCCAAATTTTGTGCACCTGCAGAGGAGACTTGGGGTTTGGAAGAAGGGTTAATTAGCAAGCTGTCAAAAGGAGAGAAAGTGAAACTTCAGAATACCCAGGCTACATACATGTTTACATCTTTGTTTAAGATCACAATTTTTGTGACTTGGCGTCTAGAGAAGCTTCAAAGAGACTTTCATCTTGTCTAGGTATTTGGTCGCTGATTATAGGGGGATTATGGTGTAGGAGAAAGCCTGAGGGGTGTTGTACGGTGGAAGTATGGTTATGTATAAGGGTTCGCTCGCTCACACCCAAGCTTTGGAAGCAGTAAAAAGTATAATGCTCTCGCCAGGAAAACTTTGGCTTTCAAGGTCGCTTTGTATTGTATTTTCTTTTACAAAATTAAAAACTAAAACTAAAAACCAAGCATCAAATCCAACGTTGACCAATGATCTGGTGGCCTAAGGGGCAGGGGACAGCTGACCAGAATTTAAAGTCCATAAGCCCAGGTGACTTTTTCTCATGCACACCATATAAAAAAATAGTTTAAAGAAGTAATAATAAGCAATACTTTACCATTCATGATTTCATGCATACAGGAACTAAAAGGTTTAAAATAAAAGTTTGAGGGGCAAAAGAAAAATACCTTACCATTCATGTGTTGATCAAAGAATCTTGTGTTGCATTCTCATTTACTTTCTTAAACCGAGCAAGGTGCTTGTGATACTCTTCCAGTTCTTTCCCCAGTTTTTCAATGAACTGACTTGTATGTTCAAGGGACTGCTCATACTTATATTTTTCCAGGGCCTGCAGTTTTCCAAACAGAAAGGCAACTGTAACCTTTATTTTTCATTTGTGTGTGAATCAATCAAATAAGGATGCCCAGAACCTGACTTTTTCATACATTGACTACCATATTCTAAAAAATGAAAAATTTAAGGATAGCTGAAAATTACCTTATTTTTAGATAGTGTATCCGCAGGTGACATTACTTTCGGCTGAACATAGTTCTTTCCCCGGTAGAAAATTACAGTATTGTTACATTTTATGTCAATCACAATGCCTTTACTCAGTCTAGCAAGCTCTTGAGCATATTCCTGAACCTGTCCTGGCTTACAAGGCTTGCAAATAACCTTTACTGTCTCATGCTTCTTCCAATGCAGATGCATATTTAGAACCACACCTCCAAAAACTCCCCGCCTTCCTACTGGGACATAATTCTTCTTTTTCTCACCAGTTCTCTTAAGATAATGTTTTTCTTCTTCAGTTAAAATTTCAGGATCATGTATATCAGCAGGGGCTTTGGCAACCTCAAATTTCATCAACTTCTCAATCAACCATGCTTCCTTTCGTTTTGCCTAAAGAATACACAAGTTGACAGAGATCAAGTAAACATACGTACTTGGGAAACTAAACATATGCAGAAAATAAGAATATTTTCTTCTAGAGGTTTTGATGATGCAGGAGCATCTAAGAGGCTTTCCAAGGCTAAGTGGGCCATCTAACTAGTTTGGGTTTTAGTTATTTTCTTTATCTATTATTTGTCTTTTTATTTTTATGTTTTATTTCAGTTGGTAGACTAGAGTTCTGCTCCTAATTTTTGTAAATAATCATGTGAGGTTTTTAGTATCTTGTAGGGCTAGGATTAAGTAACTATTCAATTAATCAAGGTCTAGGATGGTATGGCTGCTGTAGCTCTAGTATAAATACTCTTTCAAGAGGCTTTGTTAACAGCCTTTTATGCAGAAAATCAGATTCAGAGTTCCTCTTGGGTCTTAGGACTCAATTATCGACGTTCCTACTTCGATCCTATTGCTCATTATCTCCTTTTTCATGTTTTCTTATTGCTGGAAATTCCTCTAGAGTGGTTTTGGTCTGCTACACCAATCTGACAGTAGCCTACTGCTTCTGTCCTACATAATTTGAGATGGTCATGTCCCAGGAAATGCAGAAATTTATGAACAGAGAAAAATAGAAAACCTAAAAGAGATATTAGCCGTAACCATAAACTGTGGTTACCAGAATCAAGGTTACTGAGAAAACGTTTTTTCATAAACTTGGGAAAATTTGTAAAAATTCAAATTCTTTTGTAAGAAACAAAACTTTCATGAAACCTACTACAAACTCTGCCCTAAGAGGATAGACACAAAACCAGAAAGCTCAATTAAACAGCGATAACAGGATCAGGAACACCAAAACGTAAAACAAGTCCTGAAATAGTGCCATCAAATTGTGCATAAATAACATAGCGGTCCAACCTTTTCAAGTTTGTATCTAATTCTAACTTCTGGATTAGGAGAATTCATCTTCTTCTTGGCCTTTAGACGGTAAAATCGCAGTTCATTCAGTTTGGCCTTCTTGGACACTTCAGCTCGTTTGGCCATCTTCTTCCCTTTGGTGGAGGAACCAGTTTTATCAAGTGGCTTACCAAATGAAAACCTCACAACATCATTGTTTGTATTCAGCTCAATTGATGTACTACTCATGCATCTAGCAGGCAGACAGTTTCTAAGAACACTTTGACTCTCAAAAATATTTGATCTCCGCACCAATGAAGAATCGAACGAGGAGGATACACATGGAACTTCTAAGAAAGACATCAATACACTGTATCTTTGCCTTTGCATACACATATTGCAAGAAAGAGACTGTCTAAAACGTGTTATGGTTGGCAAAGAGAGATCGAAAACATTTTGTGCTACACAACTGAACCAGAGAAAAGAGCCCCTGTATAAAAGATAGACGTGATTTGTCATCAGTGGTGTTTGAAATGCAAAGGAAAATTCAAAGCATATTGTAGGAGCAAGTGTAAGGCAGAAAAAGGTGAAGAATTTCATGAGGCTGTACTTAAGACAATCAAAAGTTTAAAATTTCGAAATAGGATATCAACAATGACAAGAGCAAAGTAAACATAATGCCAAGGCACTTTATTACAATCACACAACCTCTAGGAAGAACGATCAATGACAGTCCAATAGATGATTAACAAACTATCCCACAAACAGGGATGAAAGAAAAAAGAGTACCTTTTGATAGCACTCGGAGAAGAACGAGAAGCGGCTCTTACAGAAGTTGAAGCAAACATTATTAACACCCACACGAAAAAGGGAAGCCTAACCTCTTCCAGCTCTCTCTCTCTCTCTCTCTCTCTCTCTCTCTCTCTCTCTCTCTCTCTCTCTAATAAGGGTGTCAACCAGTGTTTTTAAAGGCATGCCTTCGCGCGCGTCGGCGAGCGCGTCGGAGCGAGGCGGCAGGAAATCGCCCGAGGAGGTCAGCTGCTTCGCGAGTTGCACGTTTAGCACGGGGAAGGCGTAAGGAGCGTTGCAAGGCGTGGCCAGGCGAGCCAGATACGGACACTTCTGAACCGGAAGAAATTTTGCGAGTCTGCAAATTGGCTGCGACTCTGCGAGGAAGACGACTCACGTGTATGTTTTTTAGGTTTATTGTTATGAAACGACGTCGTTTCGATTGCAGTGTTTTAACTTTAAATGAAACGACGTCGTTTCGATTGCGTTTAAAAAAAAAATTATAACTGAAACGACGTCGTTTCACTTGGAGTGTTTTGAAAATAACAAACGCAAGTTTCTGTTTTTTTTTCCCTTACCTTTATTGTAATAAACTTAAGGCAAGAAGAATTAATATCTTTCTTGTCTTTTCTAAATCCAGCCCGCCCGGTTGTAGCTATTCTACTTACCTTTTTTCTTTTATCCTTTTTTTAAAATTAATATATTAACACATGGACTTATCTATATATATATATAAAGTAAAAGGCAGAGAATGGTGAAACATTCAAAATACCAGAAAATTCCTTTGGTTAATTCAAAAATTAAGAATTGAAATTATTAATTAAATGAGGATAATATGGTAAATTCACTTTTTTTATATAAAAAAAATTAAAATTAAAAACGAAATCAGATAATAATTACCCATGTTATCTTTTCTTAATACTAAAAATAAAAAAAAATAAAAAAAACCAATTGGCACATGCGTGAGAGGGGCTCAGAGTATGGAAACTTCATTGGATAAAGAATATAGAAAAAATTTCAACTTGAAAAAAGAAAGAAAAATGAAATGCTTAGAGAGATTAGGGATGGTCCACGAGGAGGGGCTTAGAATATGGAAACTTCATTGGATAAAAAATATAGAATCCCCGGTACTAGAAGTGTTGCAGTTGATGAGGCTCTTAGAGCACAATCTAAATCAAAAAGACCAATGGATAGATTTATCACTTTAGAAGCTCGGCAAAATACATTAAATTCAGCATACAAATAAGAAAAAAGAAAGGAAGTTTGTCGAAAGATTGGTTGTTTTTTCTTTTCTAGAGCACTCTCATTTAATATTGTAAATGATCCATTTTGGCTACCTATGGTGGAATGGATTGTCGCATATGATGTAGAATTTAAGCCTCAATCAATGCATATGGTGTAGGATTTAATATTGTAAAACATCTCGCATCAACGCCTCGCCTTTCAAAGCATTGGTGTTAACCACTAGTGCCACTCCAACTACCACGCCCACAAAGGAAATCCCACCGGGACCTCAAGCACCAAAATCCCAACTTCACTGGGACCTCAAAGGATTTCTAAGATGAGATTGATATGACTTTCCTATATTACACTCACTCAGGAAATTTTTCAAACACCTTGTGGGCATTAAAATTCAATCAGTAATGGACCTCTGAACCCAACCAATTTACCTACCAATCTATGCATCAATAGACAAATTTAAGCAATCAAACCAAACTAATTATTACTTGGCCTTAGTTTCAATGTCAACAATCAAGCCAATAAAATCGGATGAGTACCACCATAAGCCCATTTGCGCATTCATTATCCACGGCAATTTGCCTACCACATGATCACACCGTCAATCTCTCTTGCACTTGTTTGGCGCCGAATTTTAATCAATCTAACGATTAAGATCAAATTTTCGAATAAGTTACAGTCGGGTAAGTGAAACCCAAACCCGAAAGAAAATGACCCGGGGCACGTTTTGAACACCAAACCCAAAAAGCCAAGAAGACACAAAAAACCGCTATGGCATTCTCCAACCCATTTGGGGCTAAACCCAAATTTTCAAAGAGTAACTATTTGGGTTTTGCCCAGACTCAAACTGTTTTTTTTCTTAACCCTCTAGACTCAAATTTTAAGTTCGTAACTTTATTAAATTATATAAGAATGTTTTAAGTCTAATTATTATTTTTTTATAGATAACTTTTCTTCATTTAATCTTTTTAAATAACTTTGTAATTTAATTTTTTTGAACAATGTGACAAAAAAAATTGAAATTCCATAAATATAATTTTATTCCAAAAGAAAACACACATTGAAACAATTGTCGACCTCATTCACTATCTCCAAAGCTCCCCCAAAGGTGATCGATCAAATCATGTCGGAGATTCTGATGCACATGTGGAGATCGAACTCTATTATTACGAATCATGTAATCAGAGAGAGTATGTCTATCTTGGTGGTACTCGTATGTAATGCTTGCCTCCATCTCATATTGTCTTGCTCTGGCCCTCCTCTGTGCAATCTTCTTCTCCAACTTAGTTGAGTTAGTAGCTAGTCCGTCGTGTAAGTGGCAGCTAGTCCATTAGCTCCTTCACTCCATAGCACCGGCAACTCAGCTCCAGATCGAACAAACATAATGAAATATATATTCTGAGATGAAAGGGTCAATTCCTTCAAGAAACCATACTCTTGAAGAAATCATCCAAGAATCTGATTCAAACTAAGAACGATGATTAGTCATAATGAACCCAGATGCATACACAAGAAGATGACTAGTCATAACTGAACCTAGATGTAGATTATAAAAAGCATAGTAGATTTTAAAAAAGCATTTTCAAAATCTCACAATGAAAAACCTTAGAGAATGCAGAGTATAAGTTTTACTCTCAAAATTTCTCAATAGGTAAAGTAGATTTCGAAAATAAAAGCATATTTCAAAAGCTATTTGAAAACTCAAACCATACCCAGCAGCAAATTCAGAGAAGAAGAAGAAGACCTCTCTCTCTCTCTCTCTCTCTCTCTCTCTCTCTCAAAGATGCAGACCTCATTCTCAGAGAGAAGATGCATAGCAAAATCAAAAAATTTCAAAATCTTTTTCTCTAAAATTGACAGAGACAAAAAATGCCTCTCAAAAATCAAACCCCATACCTAGTCTCTCACTAGAGCTCTCTCTCTCTATCTCTAAAAAAACACATATTAGAAATTGTAAATGAGAGAGATAGTGAGTCCAGACCAGCCCCAGCCTTTTTGGTAGGTCAAAAGGACACTTGGCAGCCAATGATTAGACTTACAATAAGCAAAATCACATCCCTTGGTAAAAAAATCCCGTGCTGGAAAATATTGGACTATATGACTAGTCATCTCGACAAAGTAACAAATACTGATTTGGTCTATATGACTAGTCATCTCAACAAAGTAACAAATGCTGATTTGACCTATATGACTAGTCATCTCGACAAAGTATATGGATGAAAATGCTGATTTTCCTATTGATGCCCATTATAAATGAATGCACAATTACCTTGGTTTTGTAGCCTCATAAGCTCTTCAATGTACTTCAACTTTGTAGCAAATACCCAATGCCTATTTTCTTCTAAAGATGAGCTAAGAGGAATTGCATGAAAGTGTACATTTGGCAAGGAAAGCCAATTCTAACAATCCTAAAACTAACAAGTTTTAGGTACTTATTCAAGATGTTACAATATTTTATCTCAACAACTTTTAGACGGCTATTTAGAGTGTTTGCTCTCTTCGTGTCGTCATGCCGATCTCATTCAAGAAGGCTGACGTTACTTCAATTCAATGATCAATGAACATGTTATTCAGCCAGACCTAGATCATTATTCATGTGTTGTTGATCTTCTTGGCCGAGCTGGTTTATTGGAAGAGGCTCAATGTTTCATCAAAAATATGCCAATGCCATTATCTGGGGCTCATTCCTTTCGTCATGTATGGTTCATGGGAGTGTGTGGTGATCGGTTCATAATTGTATATCATTTTGTACCCTTCTAGCTTATGATTTGGTTATGTTTTTGAGTTAAACTTGTGCTTTTAATCCTTTTTGTGTTTATCTTTCAGTTAATTGAGCTTTAGGTAATAATGATGGCTTTAGAGAGCATAATTCATGCAATTCATGCAATTCAAGCATGTTAAGGCCTAATTTGGATGAATGGATGAAGAGCTTAAAGACAAACTCATTTTGGCTACAGCCCCCTGCCAGTCCAGTTCCGTAGGTCATATTGCAAGCTTTGTTTCAACAACCTACATAGCTCGAATGAGGCCACATTCTTCATGAAAGTTGTTCCAATTGGTGTGTACTATAACATATCCAAAATTCAGCCCCATTGGATAAATCCGGAGTCCGTTACCTAGCAAACACAGAACCATGCTCAGGATGGATCTTATCAGCGCGGAAAATGAGTTAGCAATTTGTTTCGGCCTTAACTTCTTCCTCCGACCTTGGATTGGCCCAAATAACATATGGCTGGAAAGAAGACATTCTGAACTTCAATTTCGAGTGCTTAAAGTCCTAATTTGATTAAGAGAAGCCCAAGTTGTAAGCCCTTGAAGTTGCTGGTCATGCTGACCTCAGCATGTGCTGGTTGGATGCTTGGTCATGGTGAGCTAGGTATGAGCTATCATTTCTGGTTGGAAGCTTGGTCATGGTGACATGAAGATGAGCTAGGGCTGCTGGTGGGATCTATTAGTGAAGTGCATCAACCAATTCAAGATTTTCTAATACAAGTGCATCACCCAATTTAGATTTTCTAATACAAGTGCATCAACCATTTCAGATTTTATAAAACAAGTGTTGTATGCATTAGCCATATTGAATTCAGATTTTCACTTCCCCTAGGCCTATAAATAGGGAAGTTCTCTAAGCTTGTAAACACACCCCAAGGGGGGGAGCTCTCAAACACTTCTCTAGAGCTCCCTTCCCTTCTCTCCCTCAAATTCTCTTAGTTTCTCTTTCTAGTTTTCAATTGTTGTAATGAAATCTTTTGTGCTGAAATTTTCCTTAAGTTTTTCTTAGTTCCACTTTACTTTTCATTATGTAAATTCTTTTCTTTAGTTTCAAGTTTGATTAGTTTCCAAGTTTCAATTATGGTTCATGTTCTTATTCATTATGCTTATAAGTTAATATGCTAGTTTGAATGATTGATCACCATTTAGGCTTGCATGTTAGCTATCTTGGTTTGAATTAAGAGTATACACCATGCTTTAATTCGAATTGAACTATGAATAGGAAGAGTATGTATGGACATTCGACAACAGGGATTAGATACATGCTTGGTTGTTTAAATTGTTCTTCTATGCTTAATGGGTTCCTAATGCTTAATTTTAGGTTAGACAACAAATGATCAAATTAGGGAATTAGGAACACAAGGTTATGACCACACACCATGGCTTAACCATACTTTAGCTAGAATCAATCCATTAATCTAATTGAACTTGGGAACTTATTTGCTTGAGTTACTTTCTTATTTTCTTTTTTCCTTCTTTCATGTTCTTTGTTTTTGTTTCTGTTTTGTATAGGGAAAATGAATTGGATCATTCAATCACCAATCCTCGTGGGATCGACCTCGCACTTACATACGCTATACTACCGAACGGCTCGTGCACTTGCGAGTATCACAAGTTGAGAATGCAACTGAATCCATTTTGGTGCAATTGTATCTACACAACATGTGGATTGGCATTGAGGCTGTAGATAGCGTGGCAAACCTATGCAATTGGAGCCACAGTGTGGTTCTACCCATGTGCAATTGGCAAACCTGTATGCTAGCGTAGGATGCTGGGACCACGCTGCAAGAGTTTGGAAGTTGATGAAATAATATTATTTCTTATTTATTTATTTATTGAGAAAGACATACGAACAATGAAATAATATTAGCTTTGTTGTAAAAGTGAATAGAGAAAGTATATGAAATGCAAGAGTAGTTCTGAATAGCTCAATTGTGAAGACCTATATTTTAAAAGGATAAAAGAATATATTTATCTTTTGGATAAACTTGAATGATATTATCTTTTAAAGATATTTATTTTTTGGATAAACTTGAATGATATTATCTTTTTAAGATATTTATCTTTTGGATAAACTTGAATGATATTCTCTTTTAAAGATATTTATCTTTTGGATAAACTTGAATGATATTATCAATAATCCGTGCTGTGTTGAGTGCTTGCCAACAAGGAGGTTTTGCTCATGTTATGGTGGAATCCGATTCTCTAATTGGCATTCAGATGGTGAATAGAGAAAGACTGGTGGATGCAGAGATCGACAGTTTGATCTTTGATATCCAAGCTATGACTAGAGAACTCCAAGATGTGATTTTTATTCATGCCCTTCACAGCTGTAATAACTCTGCTCATGAGGTTGCATCTTTTGTACGTAGGAATGGAGGTACCCATCTGTGGGATTTTGTACCGCCTGAGTGGCTGTTTAATACCTTGGCAGTTGATGCCAAGGTTAGTGTTTGACTTTAATAATATCAGCTCTTTTACTTGGTAAAAAAAAAAAAAAAATCTTCTGGATAAACTTGAATTATATTATCTTTTTAAGATATTTATTTTTTGGATAAACTTGGATGTTCTTATCCTTTTAATATTTAAGTTTATCTTATCCCTATAAACACTATAAATAGGAGCATAACCTTATAGTTTCAAAACTTGAGAAATTAGAAAAAGAAATTTATATATATATATATATATATATATATATATATATATATATATATATATATATATATATAGAGAGAGAGAGAGAGAGAGAGAGAGAGAGAGAGAGAGAGAGCTGATTCTTGGAGGAGATATGGGGCTTAGCTTGTATTTTCTTAACTTGGAGCAATGCTTTGGAATCGAGGTAGGGATTTCTTGGGATGCCTTTACGGGGATTGATCTAATTAAATTTCATGAACACTATATTATGCATGATATTATTATTTCGAAGGCATAATTATATCATGTCATGGAAATTGGTTGGAGTTGTTGGATTGAGAAAATAATGATGGAAAATAGGGTAATGGGAAGGATCTTTTGTGTAGTTGAGTCTAACCCTTAGCAGGTACCAGGTCTCAGGGATCCCACAGTGCACATGAGTTTTATTGGGTGATTCGGGATTGGCGAAAGGGAGTTAGACAAGATAACTAACAAAATGGGAAATTGTGGGATGATTGAGATGGGTGGTAGTTCATATAAATGGGCATTCGGGACCAAGTGGTATAAGCATGGTATGGGACGTGCAGGTCTGCTTGTCTAGTTATATGAATTAACGGGAGTAGATGAAGAGCATTCATTCATTCATGTATTATTAATAATGTGATATTTGGTTGTGTGATTGCATATCACTTAATTTAGTTATATCAATTTACTGTGATAAGGTCTCATGTCCCTACTGAGTGGTGGTTGCTCATCCCTCACCCTGTTTAATTTTTCAGATGAATTAGTGGGCAAGACAAGGACTAAACCAGTTGAGGCTGAATTAGATGAGAGTGATAGAGCTTTATTTATTAATTGTAAAGTTGTAAGATTTTGGGAGTTATTTTTATTAGAGAAGTTTATTTTAAACCCCTGTTTCGGGTTTTTTTTTTTTTTTTCTTTTTTTTCTCATGCACCGAGCGTGGGGTTTCAGCCTACCCTCAGGTACGGGGCGTGACATCAATGCTCTAATGTCTTATTCATCTTTAGTGCCTACTATTTATAGGCATAGGAAATACATCACCATTTACCACCTTTAAGTAGTGAGTTACAAAACATAATAACCAATGATAAATATAGTATTTAGTGCATAGGTTACAACCCTATAATGATAGGTATAATGATGAGTATAATGGAGGAATTACAATAGACTTATGGTGGGCATCCATAATCCTTGAGGTTACAACACTCCCCCTTGGATGTCCACCATGCATGGAGTATGCCTCGTTAAAACCTTACTAGTAAAACCCGATGGGACAAAACCTACTCGAAGGGAAAAAAGTACATATCTATGTGTAATATAGAACGTGTGACACTGCCTCATTAAAACCTTGCTTAGAAAAACTCAGTGGGATAAAAACCAGAACGAAGGAAAAGGAGTACAATGTGAAGGTCTCAATTATGACACGCTCCCCCTGATGTTGGCAAAAGATCCTTGAGTTGACACATTCCAATATTTACATAACAAACATGCTTCGAACTTCCTATAAATTACAAAATTGCCATCAATTTCTTAAAACAAGTCCAACCCCACAACATCATAAAAAAAAACCCAAAACACTCAATAGGGTATCAAAGTAATTTAATAATAAAAAATTAGATTCAATAGGGCCAATTGTCATTTTTTTTGTTTTTTTGTTTTGGTTTGTTTATAGAAATTAAATGGTATAGGGTCTATCTATATCACTATTGCTAAGAATGGGTATGTAACTAAATATCTCCAAACAAGGAAAAAAAAAAAAAAAACCTTCCTCCCCTTCTCTCTCTCTCTCTCTCTCTATTTAAATTGATTTTTTATTATTTTAAAATTCAATTATTTTATATTATTTTATAGTATTTAATTATTTTAAATATAAAATGACTAATTTGCCCTCATATTTAAAGGCAAATTGGATAAACTGTTGAGATTTAAATGGCAGGGGGCAATTGACGAAAAAAATTAGTTCTTGTACTTAATTTTCCAAAAAACAAAGTTGAGGGTGCAAGTTGAAAGTAGCGTACAAATTCATGGGGTAAATTGACAGTTAACCCTTACTGAAAATTGTGTTCTGATAAATTTTGTTATTAGTTGTGAATTATTTATGCATTTCGTTACAGACATTTAATTTGATTGAATATTTTGCAATTGGAAACACGTTATGCATTCCATATGATTTAAAGGAACAACATGTCAATAATTATCAGTAATTGATCATTCTGCATTCATAAGGGTAATAAATTGTTAGAAAGTAGGAAAGGAAAAATCCTCCTGTATTTGGGAGAAAATGATCATCATGGGAATGCATAAATAAATATATAAAAAAACCATATGCATTGGCCTTGTCAGTATTTTGTCAGATGCTGTGAATAGTGGCGGTTCTACAACCAGGGCAGCCTATCCCAATTTTTTTCACTTTAAAAAAAACCTATATATAAACAAGGTTATTTCTAGCCATCACATGTGATAGTGTAAACCTTTGCATACCCAGCCCTTGTAAAACTACCCACATGTGTTATAGCCCACTCAAACTTTTATAAATTAAAAAAAAAAAAAAAAAAAAAGGGAAACAATTATAACCAGCCCACACTCTTGTGTTATGGGATGGCCCAGTCAAACTTTTAAAAAAGGGGGAACATAACTTATAAGCAGCCAAATAGCTTTTGACTGTGCAATTCCAGACAGTTTCGGCAGCTTCTTCTCGAGTCGATAGTCTTGGCTGTGCAATTGTGGACAGCCCCTTCTCTTCTCAGATCTGAGGAAACAAGTATTCTTCTTATTCTCTCCTCTTTAATTATCTTCTTCTATTGGGTTATTCCTAAAATAAATGCATGCATCTTAGTTTTAATTTTAATTTGAAATTGAGTCTTCTAGGGTTTAATTAAGAATGAAATATAATTTGGGGATTTTGTTGAAATTAATTAGGTTTTTGATTTTAAGAATTTTGTTGAGACGTTTGATTTGATGTTGGTATTGTTGATATGTTTGATTTGTTGTTGGTATGTTAATGTTTGATTAAATTCATTGATGCTATTATGAGAAATTGTTTGATTTTTTGTTGGGATGTTTGATTAAATAGGTTATCTTTTATTATGTCGGATCACAATCGGAACCCCAAGAAAACAAAGAATTTGTTCTCTTTTTTTAAGAAAAAGAATGATGGGTGTCATCATCTTCTAGAATGCCTCCCATTTGTGATGAGCAAAATCTTCTTGACTCTCCCATTGTCGAGCCTCAAGTTGAAAGAGTTGAAACCCAAAAAGTCGATAGTGGTCAGGATTTTAATATCAATTATCTTGAGCGTGATCCGGGATTATATCGTCAAATATGCCAATATTTGGTGAATGAACAAGATAATGTGTGAAAAGCCTATATTATTTTAGGACCTTGTCAACTGGAGTTATAAGACTATCCAAGCCATTTAGAAGGGCGAGACTTACGTCGATTTAATAAATTGTGGTTTGGTAAATTCCCTTGGCTTGAGTATTCAGTTGCTAAAGATTTGACATTTTGTTTTCCTTGCTTCCTATTTGACATGAATCACTCACATTCAACCTTTACTATTCATGGATTTCAAAATTGGAAGAGAATTGGTGGTAATCAATGTGTATTTCAAAGTCATGTAGGCAAGCTAAATTCACCACATCATCTTGCTATGCAAAAGTGGGTTAGCTTAAAAAACTCATCTCTTCATATTGAAAATGTGGTAGATAAGCAATCAAAGCAACAAGTGATGGACAATCGGTTGCAACTTACAACCACAATAGAGGGCATTAGGTATCTAGCAAATCAAGCATTGGCTTTTTAAGGTCGCAATGAATCTGTTGACTCATCTAACCAGGGCAATTTCATTGAAATCTTGAAGTCTTTTGCAAGAATGAATATAGAAGTTGAGAAAGTTGTTCTAGATAAGGCTCCTCATAATGCTCAGTATATTGCCCATGACATACAAAAACAGATTTTGCATATTTTTGCTACCAAGGTGAAGAAGAAAATTTGTGAAGAACTTGGGAAGAACTATTATTGCATTCTAGTTGATGAGTCACTTGATGAATCCAGTAAGGAACAAATGGCTATAATTCTAAGATTTGTTGATTGTGATGGATTTATTCGTGAATGCTTTTTCGATATTGTGAGTGTTGTAGACACTAATGTCTTGACTCTTAAAAAAGAGATATGCAAAGTGCTTGATAATAATGACATTCTAGTGGAAAACATGCGTGGCCAAGGGTATGATGGTGCTAGTAATATGCGTGGTTCATGGAATGGATTACAAGCATTGTTTCTTCAAGATTGTCCATATGTGAATTATGTGCATTGCTTTGCTCATCGCTTGCAATTAGTATTAAATGGCGCGGCTAAAGATGTGAAAGTTGTATGGAGATTTTTTTCAATGTTGACTAACATTGTGAATTTTGTTAGTGCTTCTGCTAAGCGCCGTAATGAGTTAAATTTAATTCAAAAAGCTGAACTCAAAGAGTTGTTGGATTCTTGGGAACTTGAGACAGGTAGAGGACTTAATCAAACTCGTAGTTTGGAACGAGTTGGAGCCACTAGTTGGGGCTCTCACTATTCCTCTATTACAAGTTTGATGAGTTTATTTAAAGAGACTAAGTTACTTCTTCAGGAAATCAGTGATTTTGGACCTAACCAACAATTTCGTGGAGATGCAGAAAGTAACTATATTGCTATGATGTCTTTTGAGTTTGTGTTTTTGTTGGTCTTAATGGATAAAATTATGGGATTGACCAACTTTCTTTGTCCAGTGTTTTAGACAAAAACTCAAGATATTGTAAGTGCTTTAAATTTTGTTGAAAACACAAAAATGCAATTCCAAGATATAAGGGCACATGGTTGGGATGATTTATTTATGAATGTGGTATCCTTTTGTGAACTACATGGTGTTAATGTTCCTGATATGGGTTCTTGTTATATGACGGGCACACAACGTTCTTGTCAACAAAAAGATTTTATTATAGTTGAACATTACTATCGCATTGATGTATTTAATGATGTGATAGATTGCATGTTGAGGGAGTTAATGACAGATTTCCAGAGCAAACAATTGAACTTCTTATTCTTAGCTCAGTATTGGATCTTCGTAATTCCTTCAAGTCATTCAATATTGAGCATCTATGTAAACTTGCTGAGAAATTCTATCCTGCTGATTTCATTCCAAGTGACTTGAAAGCTTTAGAAATTGAGTTGAGGTATTTTCAAAATGATATGCTTCGCCTTCCATGCTTTAACGGAATCACCACTCTTCCTCAGTTCTGTCAACAATTGGTGGAAACAACTTTGGTAGAAAACTACCATTTGCTTTACAGGTTGATTCGATTGGTGTTGACTCTTCCTGTCTCTACAGCAACAACAAAACGAGCTTTTTCATGTATGAGAATTATTAAGAATAGACTTCGGAGCACCATAGCTGATGAATTCCTTGCTGACTGCATGATCCTCCACATTGAAAGAGAGTTTGCTAATAGTATCGATAATGCAGAGATAATTTAGGAATTTAAGATTTTTAAGCCTCATAGGGTAAAGTTTTAGATTTAAATAATTTAGTTTTGTATTGCATTGCATTTATTTGTTTTTTTTTAGCTTTTTTTTGTTAAGCTTTTATTTATGTATAGAGATGCATATTTGAGGGATAATGCAGAGATAATTTAGGAATTTAAGATTTTTAAGCCTCATAGGGTAAAGTTTTAGATTTAAATAATTTAGTTTTGTATTGCATTGCATTTATTTGTTTTTTTTTAGCTTTTTTTTGTTAAGCTTTTATTTATGTATAGATATGCATATTTGAGGGTAAGGCTCATTACGTCCCCCCTGACTAAGTGTATCTTTTTATTTTTATGAATGAAATTCACTTGTACCGTCGAGTTTTTAAGGTAAGTTTCGCCTACCTGACTTTTGAATCCTAGATCCGCCACTGGCTGTAAATATAAATTAACCGTTATGATGCAAAGGACCCACTAGTGTAGTGGTTTGGAGTATTTACTCCCTCAGGCAAGGTCCTGGGTTCGAGTCCTAGCATCCGTGTAGTGTGTGTGAGTTTAGTATGCTATCGCCCCTCTCAATAAGAAAGGTCTTCAAAAAAAAAAAAAAAAAAAAAAAACATTATGATTGAAATGAACAATCCGTCAATAATGATCATTATGCATTCCTAGTTGGGAAAAGATTTCTTGACCTGCAAGTAATTTGGAGCGACAATAGGATTGACAAGTCTTGGCCATTGAGCCACTGACCTAGTAAAGGTCTAGTGTGTCAATTTGAAAGTGAGTTACACCAAAACATAAGGGTAAGCATCACATACATTCATTTATCTAGTAAAGGACACCCCGACCAAAGTTTGAAAGTAATTAGGTTAAAGTACTCTAATTTTTCATAACGTACACTAAAAATATTTAAACCAATGCACAACAGAAAAAATACTTTTATTTTTTAAGTCAAAAGTACAGGAATATATATATATTTGTCAGACTTTGTCTTCCTTTTATTTTATTTTACTTGTTAATTATTTCTTCTTTTCCTTATGAATAATGAATTACAAAACTAGAAACTGTGTAGGTCCACTACAATTTTCACTCTCTATATATATATATATATATATTTTTCAGACTTTGTCTTCCTTTTATTTTATTTTATTTGTTAATTATTTCTTCGTTTCCTTATGAATAATGAATTACAAAACTAGAAACTGTGTAGGTCCACTACAATTTTCACTCCTTAAACAGTGAACTTGATTACTTGTGTCTTGATGTAGAAGGTTTTAGTTGAATTTGCATAACTCATCTTGATACAGTCAGTTGGTGGTTGAACATAAGAGCTTACTGCACTTTAGATCAAGAAGACATTCTGCTTGTAATCTTGGAACTCTCAAATCTTATATAAGATATTACATCTTCCTGGGCTACTTGCTATGTAATTCCAAATTAGAGCATTCTATCTTTGTCCTGCAACTTATTACTTTCAGCTTGAACAATTTGTTCCCTGGCCATTGGCCAATTCTCAGAAGGAGAGAGCAGCATGCTGTCATGCTTTCTATCCTTTGGGAATGAAGTTGAAATTGCAGTGTTTTTATCCCTTCACTCACTGTAAGCCCTCTTAGCTCCAGCTAAAACCATTCAAGTCAAACTGTTTGCAACTTGAAGGAGCATCGTTATCATCGTGAGTATTTAGGTCTAGTTTTGCTGCAAAATAAGGCACTGATCTATAACCTCGAGAAACTTTCTCAGTCTCTGCTTTAGCTGAATCCGCCCGGTTGTTTGTACGGTCTAGAAAGCTGCCATCCGTGCTTCTTCCTTTCAATCTTTCTTCAGAGTTTCCGTTGCTATCAATGTTCCATCTTTCTCCTTGACATCCAATGCTCATGGATAAGTCACTTGACCTTCTTTCCACAGGAAACATTCTTTTTGCTGCATCATTACTTATGGAGGAAAGAAGCATGTTATTCTCTTTTAGTTCTTCACACCACTTAAGCTCAGGCTTCTGTAGCATGGGTTCTTTTTCATCCAGGAGCTCCCTGCCATTATAATTAGCTCTTAGCCCCATTGCACTGTTGTGTATCTCTTGGTCCTTTTTAGATCCTTCGCAGGACGTCAGGCAGCTGTCCATTGAACAATCGGTGGGCTGGGTTGTTTGTGTTTGCTGGGGGCACAATCCCTGTAATTCTTTCAGCTCCGTAAAGGCAGAGTTCAAGCATTGGGTGGATACTTTGGACACCAGTTCAGAGAGTTGAACTTTGGCAGCTTCGAGTCCCACTGAACCTAAGTTCTGTCTTCCCAATGTCTCCTGGGCTTTCTCCAGCACTGATTGTAGGTATTTTCCTTGAGCCTCTATACGAAGTTGTAAGTGTCGCTGAACCTGGTTCGGTTCACAACAAATCATCAAACTTGTGTTTTGCAAATATCCTATCGTTTGTCAAAAGTTTAGAAAAAGAAAAAAGAAGCTGAAAATCCATTTCATTATGGTCTTTTGTCTATCAACAGTTTTAAGAAGGTGCCGTACCTCAAGCTGTTCATGTAGCCTTCTCTGCACTTCAATTTGCATCTGTAGTGTTTCACTTATATGTAACCCTCTGCAATTCAGAATACCATTGTTATTGCAAGTCTCATTGGGGTCCAATGCTCAAATGATAAACAAAAACAGACAAACATCGTAAATGACTAGCTATTTGTGTTCTTACTTATTTGCTTGGGGTCCAAAGCTCATATTGCTCATGTGGGTTCCATTTGCTTCAGATAATCTCTCTGCTGCCACTGGAACTGTACCTATACAATAGCAGGGTGCAAACATTGAATTAATTCTTAAATTTCCTGTAAAACAATGGAAGTATCTTAAAAGGACTTGAACAGATTAGTCTGCCTACCAATTTTGCTGGTCCCACTTGTAGCATGTCCATGCAGATTCTTGCTAAGCCTGTACTTCTGTTAGACCAAAAAGAAAATGGGGGTGTGAAGTTAGCATATGTACTAGTCAAACAATAAGAGAAACCAGCCCTTAACCCCCAGACCCCAAAAGTGTGAGATGAAAGGGTGGAGTTGCTTGTATCTCACACTTGAGAGGATAAGACATGATTGGATTAGGAAGTTTCACTTTTTTGCTTGCAGATCAAGAAAATGAAGAATTGAAAGAATTACTTTATTGTTGAATCTTTTTAAAGAAAGTGAATAAAAGAAATTAAAAGCCATTGCTTATAGGGACCAATTGACAAACATGTTATTGACAAACTTGTTGGAAGTACCTGAAGATGACTCTTGAGGTGGTATAATGTAAGGCCTGGAATCCCCATAAGTTTCATTACTGTTTTAGGAGTAGCCTCTGCATTGGAAATATCATAACATTGGAATAATGATCAGCTGGGAGTTTAGATTGTATGCCTTGTAAATTGATTTCATGCAAAGTATTATATACACTCACTGTCTGCTCCTCCTAGCTGGTTAACTGCTTCGATAAATCGCTCATGGAGATCGGGCGTCCATTTGAGTCTAGGCTTGGCATCAGTTGAGAGGACAAGTCCTGAATCTCCAGAACCATTTTGATCACCCTGTAGAAACAAATGCCTTTCCGAAGGAATAGACATCCTTGAAGAAGCAGAAGAAGAAGAGTGGATGTTCTTTCCTTGGTGTTGGTGTTGGTGTTGGTTTTGAAGGTGGTGTTGATGATGGTACATCATTTTATAGATTCTGTTCTATAAAAACCCAAATAAGTAAATTAAATTGATCAGTTAATCTTGAGGTGTATGAAAGCTGAAATTTTTTTAAATAAATAAAAAAACCTATAAATATCTGTTGTGTTTTTACCTGAAATTTGCTGAAAACTTGCTTAATTGTGCCTATATTTTCTTTGATGATGATGATGATGGTGATGATTGGAAGTTTCTACAACTGCTCTTGCTAGCTCTCTCCCCTCACTTTTGTCCTCTGTGTATTTCTCACAAACCAAAGGGTGTGTTGAAGATGGCTTTATAAAGCAAATTGGTGGTGGGGGTATGAGGGAAGCTTGTGAGGCATAGAATCTTAATTGAAAAACTGATCAAACCAATCCAATATTCACAGCGACTTGAAAAGAGATATTGTCCTTGCTATGGTTACTTTCTTTTTTCGCCTATTGTGATTGTGGGTCCTCCTGCCCCTCTAATTCCACAGACCCATTTTTGTTTTTCTATATATATATATATATATTTGTTTTTCTATAAGTTGGCATTCGTATTCATTCGTCCTCCTGTCAATGGCAAAGCTGGGAATCTCATTCTCTCATTTTAGATGAGGGGAATCCACTATCACTATGGCCTTGAGAGGCCGCCCTTCACCCTCAAGTCCTCAATGGAAGATTCTTAGAATTTGCATATCTTTACTAGTACTTGTCCTTCCTTCACTTTGGTCTTGACTCTTGGGACGTCGAGTATGCATGCGTGCGCGCGTGTATGTATTTTTGAGTAAACAAAGAAGATGGGGATGCATCACGAGGACTTGCCACATGAAGTTGTTTCTTCAGTTGTCAATGTGCACATTGCATTGATACTATTTTTTTCGTAAATCAATAAGGCCTTACTTGCACGATGAATGTTTATCTATACTAGTAAAGTGGGCAGATGGAGACCCAAAAGAAGGCTTTTAATTTAACTGGTTATTACTGGAGAATTTTGGAAGAAGATTCTGTTGACTGAAGCACCTAAGCTAGCTTCAAACTTTGGAATAAGATAAAAACAAGAAAAAATTAAAATTAAAATATAAAAAATATAAAAAAATATAAAAAAAAAGATGAGATGAGATGAGATGCTCTCTCCTTGGAGTTGGAGATTATATGAAATGAAGGCAAAGAATGGAATATGGAATACATTCTATTTTGTCTCCTTCAGTAAGTTTGGTACTTATTCAGCCCACAAGGTATATTAGTATAAAATATATAACAAGGTGGGACCCAAATTCCCCTTTTTCTTCCTTCAACTGGCTACAGCCGGCCCCGCACCGACGAATCCTAAGCAGCCGGGACCCAACACAAGAGGAAAAAGAAAGAAAGGAAATAAAATAAAATAAAATAAAAAAAGAGAAGATTTTTGGGTTGTACCTTGCTTTCTATAATTGCACTGCATTTGATGGACATCTCACATGACAAGGTCGTCTCGTCATGCCCTAAAACTAAATAATATGATTCAAAATAGTCAATTACACTGCTTACCACCACTGTTCAGGTTGAGAGAATACCTCATATTTGAAAAATGAAAGGTTTGTTGCACTAGTGCTTTAAAAATTACATAGACTTTTAAGACGGTATCAAAGCGGACTATTTAAGTGTCAAGCTCAACAATCATGCGTGCTTTTCACGTCACTCAACATACAATTGTACCTATTTTAGTCTTATATAACTTATAAATTTACATCGTTGAATCCACCCGGAATTTCTTCTATGATCATAGTAATAAAGGTCCTAATACATTACAGATAATTACAAATTACAATTATAAGTTTTTACAAATAAGCTCATTTTAGCATGACATAGTATACAAAAAATCTTTATAGAACCTATTTGAAGAGAAAAATTCAAAACTAGTCACTTGTCATTTTCTAATTGGTTCTTAGAAAATTTGAACACACTAAAATCAATTAGAAAGTGACAAGTGGCTAATTTTGGATTTCTTAACAAATACACTCTATAAAGAATTTTATATATTATGTCGTGTTAAAATAGGCTTATTTGTAAATTTAAAAAAAGTCCTTAAAATTAAGGTGAAGATAATTGTGTAAGTGTATAAAATGTAGTATAAACTGATTTCTTATTCAGGAGGATTTGCAGTTGACAGGCCATGCATGTGAATTATGCTTATGCTGTTTTGTTTCATTGTGCTCAAGGAATTAGGTCTGGTGATTATCAGGAATTAAACGCTACCTGTATAAAATACAATAAAGAATATTAATATGGGCTATATGATCAACACCTATTCAAGAATAAATTCGTATAATTAAGTTATGGAGACCAAATCTGCCAAACCATCATTAAACCTGCACGATATAGATCACAATTAATTAATTAAATAATTATGACCAAGCTATGAGTACCATAAGGATATATTTTATTAGCAAACATGGCTTAGTCAAGTTGGCTAGAACGGATGTGCTCCCCATTTTGTACCCGATTTTGAATTCCCCTCCCTCTAGTTTAGATTAGTTTAAAATATATTATCGCTTGTATAAAAAAAAAAATTATTAAGAATATATCTGATTAATTAGATGCCAATTTAACGAGTGCTCTAGTTACACTTAAGAAAATTTAGGACATAATCTTCCTCCATACCAGCCCGGGGCTGACGCAATAAGGGACAAGAGGGGTCTTGGATGACCGAAAAATGGCTGTGGAGGTCTCAGGCGACCCCTTGGCCAGCAGATGCACGACCCCAAGTGTGCACACAACCTACTTAACGAAAGTCCCCAAAGGCCAAAAGCCTTGTGCAGCGCAGCGCCCAGCTACTGCGCGCACAAGGTTCTAATTTTTTTTAAAAGCGCTTGGCCAAAATGACATCGTTCTGGTCCAGGCGTATTCAATTTTTTTTTAATGACCTGGCCTCAAAACTTTTTGAGCCAGGCTTTAGAAAAAAAAAAAAAAAAAAAAACAGAACAGCAACATCTCTCTCCCTTACCCTCAATTCCTTTAAACCAAAAAAAAAAAAAAAAAAAAACATAGCTCTTTACACTACTTTGAATCCACCCAAACCCTTACCCTCAATTCCTTTCGCCCAAAAAAAACCCTTCAATTCCTTTCTCATTTGCCTCCTATTTTAATTCCTGGGAAGGAACTCATCAACTCCTTGCATGACCAAGTCCTTTTCTAACCCTTTTATATTTTTCGAGTGTTTTTTTTTCTTTCATTTGATTGCTTTGCTTTCTCTTTTCTAATCCTTCTTTTTCATGTAGACAGAAAATGGTGATTTGTTTTTATGGATAAAATTTCAGATAATGTATGTCAAGTGCAATTAAATCATTTATATTCCCTCTTTCTCAATTTTTTTTTTTTCCTTTTACCTTGATCAAAAGGCTAATATTTGTTGTTTTTTAGGACATTTCCCATTGAGAGGAGGGACGATAGTATAATAAACTTATACACACTACATAGATGCTAGGACTCGAACCCAAGACCTATCATGAGGAAGCAATTGCTCCAAACCACTACACTAGGGGGTCTTTTACCAATATATTATATAAACTCAAACAATTGTAACCTAGACGGCAGCCTTACCTGCTTGTGCCTAGGGTCTCCCCTGCTTCATACATGTATTTACCATTTAGTTTAGTCATTTTCCTTATAATGTGTTACATTGATTATTAAAATTTGATATTTTGATGACTTTAAGATCCATGGAGGGACGTTTTCTTGTAATTTTATTTGTAGTTTGAACTTTGAAGAAGAAAAAAGAAGAAGAAAGAGTACATATATAGAATATGTAAGAGCTCATTAATTTATAGAAAAGCTATGTTAATTTCCTACAAGTAATTAAACAACATAATTGATCATCAAACATTGCCTCTACTTTAACCTAAAACAATATATAATCAATGATCTTCAAGTCAGTTCCAGTCTGCCTTTTCATGAAAATCAACTGATTCTGATATGTGAGAATATTATTGTATTGAATTTGGAGAAGCCTTGAGGCAACATGCTAAAGTAGAATCCCAGAATAGCTTGCTACCACGTGCATTGGAATAATATGATGCCTTCCCATTAATTACAACTAATTAATTTCGATATGCTAATTGCCGGCCCCCAGCTTAATTCTGTTGTCAACCTTCATTTCAATTGACTGTTCAAGGTTGGAGATTGTATATAGATCAGAAATTACTATATTTTTGTTTTTCTTGTTCCTTATCATTGCTGACCATGGCATGTTGTCAATGAAGGCTGCATTTCAACTTAGCTGCTAATTTACAAGTGAAAAATGATACATAACCACATTTTTAGTCCACATCAATTGGCTATGATGCGACAGTTACTATGTTCTAATTAATTAAGTACATAGACTAAGATGAGCCACCTTAGCAGCATCTCCAAGAGAGATGTCAAATGCAAAATGTTAAATTTGACACTTGGGAAAAAATTTAACTCCACCCGATGGGGCACATAAGATGTATAAAGTTTTAAAAGAGAGTAAATAATAGTGAGTCTATGACTGAAAAAATATTAAAATAACATTGGATATGTTGTTTTTTACATATCTCTTACAGCCTTCAAATCCATGTAGGACTCGGTTGGAGCAACTTTAACGTTTAATTTTTGTCATTTCATGTCCACGTGACAATTTGTCATTGCAGTTGGAGAGATACTCTTAAAAACATTTAAAGTGGTTATAACCATGGCCCCCATAAATGGAATAAGCATAGTGTTACAACTTTCATTTCATGTCTGTCAAGAGGACAAAGTCACCACCATCTTTCCCATAATGGTACAAGTAAAGTACTTACCTTTTCCATGATGTTGCCTAAACATGCATGGAATACTCACTTAGGGGGAGGGGGAGAGGGGGAGAGGGGGGGGGTTTGTTTTTCTTTCTTTGTTTTACTACAACGATAGATCAAAACTAACTGCTTTTATTACCTACCTCTCCTCAGATCAAATATATGTCAATGAATATTGATAAATTATTCGTTGCTTTAGAATAGAGCATGAAGAAAGATGTTCTTGATTTGTACTTGCATTTTCCCTTTATGGGATTTCATATTAATACCATTTACTTTGGAGAACCAGAAGCTCTGGCTAAAAAGGAGAACATGGCATATATATTTTAGATGGGAATCAAATAATGTTATGATGGGCTGGTCAATCATAAGCTCACACATATATAAGCGTATAAACAAGGTTTGGTTGGGAGTTTTTGACCACACCACACCACACACACATGCTTGAGATCGATATCTGATGGCATTGGCTGAAATAGAAAGTGAGAAATGACCACGGAATGCTATTCCTTGCGGAAAAAAGTTGTGGGGAGGGAAAAGTTTCTAAAGATTCTATGCATATGGGAATGGGAATTTATGTGGAATCTAAACTCAAAACAAAAGCCAATAGGTCATATTCTCAAGTCAAGAATCTGGTTATTCTGCTCTCACCAAAGCCACAAAAAATGGGTTCCTAGTTCCCACTCCCACCCAGCTGTTTTTGCTCCTTTTCTTAATTTAGATGCTGTTTCAAACACTAATCATCTATGTATAGCCAGCTGCAGCTAGTGTTGTTGTAATTCTCCAAAGAAAAAAAGAAAATAACTAGTGTCGTTGTAGGAGAATATTGCCATGTTTGGAGGTTGCTTATGTTTTCTGACATCTTCTAGTATTATTATATTCCTTTTTCTTTTTCTATGTGGAAGGAAATCAATAATTCATTACCAAACAAAGTTACAAGAGAGCCCAAATACATAACTCACAAAAACAAAATAAAAGTCCAATCCAAAACACAAGGAGATGCAATCCAGGGCATCTACAGCAAAGGGAGGGCAGAAAGAACAAGCTCAAGAATCTTGGGTTAAATGGTGGCCCATTTGCTTCATGCCCCGCCGTTCAGCTTTCTATATCTCCCTGCCTTCCATCAACAAGTTTCAACACTCACTCTTCCAAAAGCAGAGAAAATAATATAGTAAATCCTCAAATTTCAAGGCTCTTTTTTATTGGGTTAGACCCATTGGCAAATCCTCAAATTTTTAATCTTTGCTTAGAGCATTTCCACCTATTTATCATGTCAAAAGGCAACAGGAGGCAAAGGTTGTTACTATTTACATGAATAGTATCTGCCATAGCAAATTTTTTATTGGTTTTCCACCTATTGCCATGGCAACCCAAAAGCAACCACTATTCATATGAGATATGAGGAAAGGAATTTGTAGAGTTTTGGTGCGGGAAGTGAAAATATGGCTAGGTTTTTTTTTAAAAAAAAAATAATAATTTAATTTTAAAATTCTGATATTTTTTATATTATTTAAATTGGATGTTGACATCAATGATGTCAGCATTAAGTCATCTTGCCCAAGCAAGTGAAAAAAAAAAGATTTTTTTTCCTTTTTTTTTCAAATTTTTTGTTATTTAAATTGGATGTTGACATCAATGATGTCAGCATTAAGTCATCTTACCTAAGCAAGTAAAAAAAATCTGAAATTTTTGATTTCTTTTTTCTTTTTTTTTCAAATTTTTTGTTATTCAAATTAGATGTTGATATCACAATGACATCAGCATTAAGTCATCTTGCCCAGGCAAGTCTTGCCTTGGGCCTTGCCCGGGCTGATGGAGCCCAGCACTTGCCCTGGCAAGCCTTGGCCGTTGGAAACGGAATTGGGGGCCTAGGAGAACTCTTGCTCAGGCTAGCTCCTCATTGGAATTGCTCTTATACCCTATTAATTCATGTTTGTTATAAATTTTATGTGGATACAAGTAAATTGATTATCATAAATATCATAAATTTTTTTTTCGGGTAAGTACCATGAGGTGTCCAAATTAGCTTGCGCACACCTCGACTAATCCCCACTCGTGGAACTGAGTCTGCCACTGACCACCAAGTATTGCAACTGCTGGGAGTTGAACTAAGGAGCAAATCCAACTGAACACCAGTGCCTTACCCAAATGGCGGCCAAACCACTTCGCCTTCCAAAATAATGCAAATCAGGAACAAGATATTTACTATGGGATATTTTCGCCTCAATCTTAATCTTAAACCAGGAATATCTGGTTTAATATCTTGACGCGTATTGACGTGTGCCCCTGAAAAATTGTAAGAAACAACGGAAACAGGTTGGAGGTCGCTTTCAAAATTTGAAACAATGGGATACAAACCATATAATACACGAAAGCTCTTTGATGGGAATTGCCTGCTGGACACATGTGAAGCCCTAGCAAAAAGGAAGGAAGACCATCCCCCCCCTTTTTTTTTTCTTTTTTTGGTTGAAACCATCCCCTTTTCCCGTCGGTATTTTTGAATGCGTATCTTTCTGTGGTAGGAACCCACGCAGCGCGCGCATTATGGCTTTATCCAATATTGAATTTGAATGTATAAAAGTGGGAGAGGCCACGTCGATGCCTCCACAAACACAAGCGACCAACCTTATCCATCTCTCTCTTTCTTCTTTTTCTTTTCGTTATCTCTTCTTTTTCTCGATAAAGATTATCCACCCAAATCGAGTAGTTCATGCATCCTTCCAACCCTCCTTTATGTAGTTAATGCACTCTCTCGAAACTTTTGTTTTATTCCAACTATTAACCCATAAAGCTTGGAAGGCTAAACTGGTGATTTGCCCTTCTGAACTTGTAACCTAACATTCAATTGACCCTAACCTTTTTTTAAAGAAAATTAAGGACATGAAATCTTTTTGTCGCCAATGTTCCCCCTCAGTCTAAATCATCAACATTTCATCCAATTTTTCTTTATATGGAGGCAAATCAAAACTTCATTTCCTTAATCTATATATTGTTGCTTGCAGTAAATTATAAATTGAAATTTGACATTGAACAGCTGCTGTGCTTTCAGCTTTTTAAGCCTGATGACTCAAACCAACATGTGCTTCAACATTAGCAACAACTAAAATTGCAAAATCAGCACTCTATTCAAACCCAAAGTATAATACTTATACAGTTATACCACACTCCAATAAGAAGGAAAAAAAAAAAAAAGCACCGAGAGAAAAATAAGCTCTTTACATTCACAAGTGGCTTCTCTTCCTAGAAGAGATATAGGAGCAGACCAACAATCATACAATTGGTTGCTCTTCAAAATTACTAGACATTTGCAGGCTTGGATCCCAAAAACCAAATCCGAAGCCCTGCAACTTTATGGCGGTATATGTAAGTATGCGCACAGTGGTATCCACTTAACCTCGACTATATATATATATATATATATATATATGTGTGTGTGTTTCATTCTGGCATGTATCATCAAGAAGAAACACAACTGTACATCACAACGGGGTAGGGTAGGGATTGTGAAACTAACCACGTTATCTCCAGGCAGTGACCACTTGAGCAGACTTTGAGGTTGTCGTTGATGGAAGAGGAAGAGCTTCCGAGTTAAGACGAGATGGTGCCGCTTCAGATACAATCACTTCCTTTGCAGGCGTAGGCACGGCTTCAACTGGTTTAGGTGTGTAGTTAAATGAGATATCTTTATTAGCAGCAAGAGCCAGGAGCTCTTTCTCCTCCAACCCCTTTGTTGGTCCAAGACTGCAGCGGTCTGGCTTGTGCTTGGCTAAGGCATCTTTAAATTTCTTGATCTGTGAAGTCAATGGCATCATGTAGAAAACAAGAATCAGGGAAAAGGCAAACTTAAACAATGGAATACATTATTTGTAATGGCATGAGAACAACAAACATTATCCAGAGAGATATAAGATAAAAAATGCTTGAAGGTAAATGGGTTCTCACGAATTTCCAAAGAAAGAAAAATCCAAGCTAAGGAATAAATTAGATTCAACTAATTATTAGGAAGTGAAAAAGATTCCATTTGAATCCGGATTACATAGATTAGATGTCAATAATCAACTCATCAGAAAGCAACAGATTGCAGTATTAATACTTTTCATGTCTGAAACAGGAAACAAAGAAAAATATATACCCAGTTCATAAAAAGACATATTTTCAACAATAAGCAAACAGATACAGATGGACAATCAATTACATAATCAATGATTCATTAGAAAGAAAGGAATGAAAATACTAACCGTGGCATTTGTACAGCTAAAGCTGCATAGACGACCATGAGCACCTCTGTAGAAGCGGAAGAAGGGCAGCACATGAACATTAAGGCTATAACACATGGATTTGTGTTCCTCATAGTTCACCTGAAGGAATTGGACATCTGGGTTCATCTCTGCCAGTTGACATATCTGCCACAAATAAAGCAGAACAACCACAATCAACAAACAGTCTTGTGAATTGGTTTCTTAGCTATTTACAGGATCAAATGGAAAGAAAAGAGTGAGTAGCTACCTTTGGATGAAGAGCTTTGCAGCCACCACAACCAGGAGAGAAGAAATCAACAACCACAAGCTTATCTCCAGCGTTTGATAGTGAATCCACGAGGTCCTGTGCAGATGTTACCTCTTTCATGTTGGGTTGATTTCCCTTTTCCCACCATTTAAGAGCTTTCCCAAACCGAAGACCCGTCTGCTGATTCTACACAATACAATAAACTGCTCTTTAACTTTTGAAGTAATCAAAACTAAGGAAAGAAAACTCAATCCAAAAACCAAAACTTTAAGGGAGAAGGACAAAACCCAGAAATTTCAACATCAAAATTTTGACTCTCTATTTAATTTTGGGGAAAAATCAGCAACCAAGAAAAAAAAAAGGCACAAACAAAAATTGAAACCCAGCAGAGAAATCAGAAGAAAGATAGAAAAAAAGAAGAAAAAAAACCAACCTGGGAATTAACGACAGAAGCAGCCTGGGATTGGAAATTCCCTCTGCTGGGCATGGCTCTATGCTCTTGAAGAGCAACCCTTTTGCCATGAAAATCACTCTTTGTCGATAATGAAAGTGATGAAATCTCTGGGTTCAGTTTCAGAGAGCAACAAAACGACCCAGATTTATTGTAATTACAACTCTTTGGGAAAACAGAGATGCTTTGATTCTGACGATTGTGATGATGCCAAGACGAGAACAGACTGGTTTTGCTCAAAACCTCTGCCATTAATGAAACTCCTTGGATTCCTAATTTCCACCAAAACCCAGAAACAAAAAATTGGGATTTTCTTCTTGACTTGAGATTTGGGATTTGAAAATTGAGAGAGTGAGAGAGAGAGAGAGAGAAAAAGAAAAGAAATTGCTCAAAGTTGAAGCAAACAGCACGCGGGTGGGAAAGCTGAGAGTTATTCAAAGGGGAGAAAGAGAGCACTTCTAATGTGGGACTTCGTAACAGCTGTAAAATCTAGCATGTTGTCTGGACCCTTATCTGACCGTCCGATATGTCGTCGGTAGTTAATCCAAACGGTTAAAAAACAATAACAGGATTTGGTGGGAATTTGTGGTCTGTGTGTGCGGGTGCATCCTTTCATATGCTTAGACTCGTCGTACAGATAATGGATAAAGATTATTTTGATTGACAGTGGGTCCCGTTTCTAAATTCAAATGGTGGATTGCTGGGCCACGTGAAGTCGTAAACAGCGCTCTTTGAACCACGTGGCAGTATCTTGCATTCTTGATCTTGGGATATGCTAATGGAATTTGGATATATGATTCAAGGTAACTTCTTCGCCACCTCATCCAAGAGTCATCGTCATTGTGGCTCATTTCTGACAAAAAGCCAACAGTGTCTTTTTCCTTTTTCGGTGGAGTAGGGGAACTTATTTGACCATGGGCTGAAGTCTTTTTTTGGATTATTTTTTTATGAGTATTTAAGTTAAAGATTGGTTATATATTTCTAATATCGGTTGTTAGATTATATTCATTAGATATGTTGATAGATTTAATATGCAACATACATGCAATCCAACGATCGAGATTATAAATATGTAAATAATATTTAACATGAAATACTTATTACAGAATCTCCATTTCTTTTTGTTGTAAATATTATATATTTCTTTATAATAAAAAAATCATTTGAGCTACAGTCATCATGCGATATATAATTTTTTTTGCAATCATCGATTAGGCCATCTTCAACCACGTGGGGTCAGACCCAAATAATCTCATTTTTTAACCCAAAATTATCTCCAACCCATTTATAAGGAGGGGTGGAAATTTGGGTGGATTGGTTATCTTGCGAAATACCAGTCCAGTTCTCAGTCCAGGCAGAAGGTTTGGTGGGGCCCAAGTACACAAAAGTTGAAGCCCACGTGAGGGAAGAAGAAGAGCTAGCCAACCTCCCCTCCTTTGAGTGGGACATGGGTCACACATGGTCATTTAAACATTGCAATCTAACAGCCAAATTGATAGAGTTCTTATCGATCCAATTTTCAATCATCGATCAAATTGATCAAATTTTCAATCATTGTTCTGGGTTGATACAGGGAAGTGATGAAAGAAGATATAGGTTTTTTCAGTGGTTTGATGTAGAAATGTGTGAGCATTCAAAGTCTTTGATACCTGGTTTGCTGAGGAAGATTGATGGGTGGAAAATGAAAATGCAAAGACTCGAGCAAAGTCAAGAATATTGTGGGCTGCTATGTTGCTTTCCTGGTTGGTGATGTTTTCCATGAAGATGAATTAGGGGGAATTAAGAGTAATATGTTTTGTAACTTGGTGGGTGTAATGTGATTGAGAAGCCTGGGCTACTTGAGACTAGTAGTAGTAGTTCAGTAAGCAATGTAATTTGAGACCAGTAGACCAATAGCAGTAGTTCAGTGGGTGTAATGTAATGTAATTTGGTGGAAAAACAATGTAATTTGTTTTGAGTTTTATCAGTAAGCAATAGTTCATTGTAATTTGTTTTGAGTTTTGAGTTTTCTTTGTACTGTGATATGAATGGAAACCAGTAACAGGCTACAACCATATCTTGTTCATCGGATATCAAATTGTGACATACTGATAATCATCACACCAAAAACAGGTTACAACCATATCTTGTTCATTGGATACCAAAAACAGTTTACAAAAACAAGTTACTCATAAGCATATCTTGTTCATGCCATATCAAATGGTTACATCTCAATAACTAATCAATTTAAGCACCACACCAAAAATAGGTTCCAACCATCACATTACATATCAAATGGTCAATTACATCTAAGTACCTGACTCAAAAACCTTGACAGACATCAAAGCCTAATAAAACCAACCATCACAGACATCAAAGTGTTACCAAACCAACAACCCAATTGCAACCCTGAAGACATTAAAGTCTTACAAACTAACCAATTGCAGAATCTATAATTCCACAACATTCAAACCATTCTTCCACGAAACCATAATTCAAAAGGAGTTTATCCTAATTCAAAAACAGGTTGTTGCAAAAGTTTAACATCATTACATCTAAGGATGAAAAAAAGGATCTTTGACAAAATGGCTCCTCTGTTGATCTTTCATCCTCCGCATACGTTGTTGTACTCAAGATAGTTTGGCAGATTGAGATGAATCACATGTTTGAGAAGCCTGAGCTGCTTGAGATGGTTAAGATTAAGAAGTCTGAGCTGCTTGAGATGGCTAGGATTGAGAAGCCTGGGCTACTTGAGATGCCAGGAATTGAGAAGGCCCTTAGGAACCACTTGCTTGTTTCCTTTGCCTTAGTTGCATACTTTGTTTTCCGGTATTTTGCTCTCTACCATCTCTCCTTCTTATCTAAAACAAATAATAATTAGGTAGGCATGATATGAAAATTTGAATGTTGAATACATAGTTCAAACCGTGACACTTACTGGAAGTTTTTCCTTGGAAACTTTCCTTTTCCTAGTAGGCTTTATGTTGGGATTTCTAGGTTCCTAATAAGTAAAGTCATCAAGTCAGAAACCATAGCAAAGTCATCAAGTTAGATTTAAATGTAAAGCAATTTTTGATAAGGACACATATCTTACAACTAATTCGATTATGCCCTTCTTCACCGCAATTGCCACACTTTAAAGGAATGTCTTACCTAAGAAGCTTATATGGATTAGCAGGTTGTTTAGGTTCATCAAAAGCTTGTTTCCTTGTCTTCTTATGCCTACCAGGCTACTTGTGGTATTTTGGAGGGAGTAATGGAGATAAATTAATCTTCATCCACTAATCTTGGCTAGTCATAGCCATAATCATTGGTTCATAGGCTCTCAAATAAGCCTTTTCTTGTACACTGCATCACAAAAGTCCTCTGGATTCCATTCAAATCCCATGCATGGCATGAACAAGAGTGGGCATTCAAATCAATACCAAAGTTGCGGCCACTATGGTGCATTACATCAAACCTATTCTGTCCAACAACCTTAGGAATGCACCAATGAGCTTTTCCTTTGTTTTTCTCTAATATCTTTCTAATTCTTGGCCCAACTTGTCCATGTCATTTCTCACACAAAACCCTTCTTCCAGCCATCAACAACATTATATACAACCAAATTCTTTCTAGCATAGTCAAAATAGGCATGTCTTTGGCATCCATTATGCTATGGTTGAATGCCTCACATAGGTTGTTCATAAGCATGTCACACTTGGAATCACTCTTGAAATATGCCCTACTTCAATGCCCAGGATCTTTCTAAGGCTGGACACGATGCGGGTTGGGTCAGGTATGGGCCCAAACCGTACGCCGAATCGGAGGTCATCAGCATACCCATTTTGGAGACCGCCGCCACGCCAAGGAGATGCAAGACCGACTACAATTGGCACGCCGATGAGTCGGTGCGGTTTGGTTTGGTTCGGCGAACATCGATGGAAGAGGATTGAACTGGGATTGAGGGCTTGAGGACCACTTCGTGGTTGGGGGGTATGGGGAGGAAGAAGAAGCTGAGGAAGAAGATGGAGAGAAGAACGAAAGAAGAGGAAAATGCAGCCAGCGGGATGAAGAAGAACGAAGAAAAAGATGGAGAGAGAAGAGAAGAAATAAGAAATTATGGTTGGGAGAAAAGAAGAAAAAGCAGATGAAGAAGATGGAGAGATGGATAGAAGAGAAGAAATAAGGAAAGGAATGATGACGGTTGGGAGAAAAGAAAAAGAAATGAAGAAGAAAAGAAGAAAAAGCAAAGGAAAAAGATGGAGAGAATAACGAAAGAAAAAAAGATGGAGAGAGAAGAGAAGAAAGAATGAAAGAAATTATGACGGTTGGGAGAAAAGAAAAAGAAGAGGAGAGTTTGTGGGACGGTTAGATCGTAATAAATATTACAATTGTATGATTATTCCACAAGAAGATGCATCAATCTAGTGGTATTTGGGACTTGTACCCAAACTCTGACCAGAGTTCGATTCCTCATGAGCGCACAAACTCTGAATTTTTAGGCAATTTACATGGAATCGGTCCGGTTCGGGTTTTGCCGATTTAAAATTTTCAAATCGGTTCAAAACTGGTTCACCACCGGTCCAGTTCGGGTTTATGCCGATTTCAATAATTTTAGTTTAAAAATCGGACCAACTCGCCAAAATCGATCCGGTTCGCCCGGTTCGGTCGGGTTTTCAGAAAAAATGCTCAGCCCTAGATCTTTCTCTGCAAGCTAATCATGTGCAGGTTTAGACAAGTCCAACATCTTTCTTGTCTTTGCATCAAACCATGGCACTGTTGTGGCCCTAGCAATTGCTTCCATTTGATGTTTCAAAGCAAGACATCTATGCTCCAAATAGAAGTTTCCATACAGATGTTTCAAACAATGTATGTGCTCTGCATGAGGGAATAGAGCATCCACATAATCTATTAAACCTTTTTGCTTGTCAGTCATAAATACATAACCATGGCTGTCGGCTGCGCAAATTTCACGGCCTGGGGTTCCGGGCCGAGGGGATGTGCGTTAACACGTGGTTTCCTGCTTTTGGATGCGGTGCGGTTGTGCGCGGGCGTGCCAGCATGGTCTACCGTGCGTCGAGATGTGATGTGGATAGAATGGTCAAGTGGTGCGCCTGTTTGAACTCGTCTTCTAATCAAACGATTGTAGCCGAGAGAGGAACTGATCTCGACTGTAAGGTTCACGGCCTGAGCTACAAGGCCGTTTAGGGGTGGTGCTGATGGCGGGTTTTGGGCGCTGCTCCGGCGCGCTGCTCAGTGAGCGGCGGTCGTATGATATATGGGGTGAATGAATGAGTAATAGAGATGGTGCTCCGGCGCCTTGAAAATCAAGGGTCGTATGATATATTGATGAATGGATTTTCCTTACAAACTAACACTACTCCTAGGAAAGCAAGTAAAGATATTGAAAGTGCATTACAGGAAAATATAATTTGCTCCGTGAGAGGCTTTTGTTTGGTGTTTGAACCCTGTGAATGGAGCTTGAGCCTTGTATTTATAGGAAGAGTTCTTGGAGGAGTAATTGAGGCAAAAAATCTGCATGGTGGAGCCTGATTAGAGCAAGTGGGTAGTCCAATCGACATTTGGGATCGTGAAGTGTTGCGTAGATACAGCTGCACCAAAATGGATTAAGCTGCATCCTCAACTTGTGATACTCGCAAGTGCACGAGCCGTTCGTAGTATAGCGTATGTAAGTGCGAGGTCGATCCCACGAGGATTGGTGATTGAATGATTCAATTCATTTTCCCTACACAAAACAGAAATGAAAAAGAAAGGAAATAAATACAACAAGAAAAAAGGAAATAACTCAAGCAAATAAGTTCCCAAGTTCAATTAGATTAATGGATTGATTCTAGCTAAAGTATGATTAAGCCATGGTGTGTGGTCATAACCTTGTGTTCCTAATTCCCTAATTTGATCATTTGTTGTCTAACCTAAAATTAAGCATTAGGAACCCATTAAGCATAGAAGAACAATTTAAACAACCAAGCATGTATCTAATCCCTGTTGTCGAATGTCCATACATACTCTTCCTATTCATAGTTCAATTCGAATTAAAGCATGGTATATACTCTTAATTCAAACCAAGATAGCTAACATGCAAGCCTAAATGGTGATCAATCATTCAAACTAGCATATTAACTTATAAGCATAATGAATAAGAACAAAAACCATAATTGAAACTTGAAAACTAATTAAACTTGAAAACTTAAGAAAAGAATTTACATTACAAAGAAAAATAAAGTACAACTAAGAAGCAAAAGGAAAGCTAGAATGGAGAACTAGAAAGCAAAATTAAGAGAATTTGAGGGAGAGAAGGGAAGGGAGCTCTAGAGAAGTGTTTGAGAGCTCCCCCCCTTAGGGTGTGTTTACAAGCTTAGAGAACATCCCTATTTATAGGCCTAAGGGAAGAGAAAATCTGAATTCAATATGGCTAATGCATACAACACTTGTATTATAAAATCTTGAATTGGTTGATGCACTTGTATTAGAAAATTTGAATTGGTTGCTGCACTTCACCAATAAATCCCACCAGCAGCCCTAGCTCATCTTCATGTCACCATGACCAAGCTTCCAACCAGCTCATCCTCATGTCAGCATGACCAGCAACTTCAAGGGCTTACAATTTGGGCTTCTCTTAAGCAAATGACGACTTTAAGTACTCCAAATTGAATTTCAGAATGTGTCTGATCCAACCACACAAGTATTGGCCCAATCCAAGCTCAGATGAAGAAGTTAAGGCCAAAACAAATTGTTAACTCGTTTTGCTCGCTGACAAAAATCCATCCTGAGCATGGTTCTGTGTTTGCTAGGTGACAGACTCCATATTTATCCAATGGGGGTGAAGTTTGGATATGTTATAGTATACACCCATTTGAACAACTTTCATGAAGAATGCTGCCTCATCCGAGCTGTGTAGGTTGCTAAAACAAAGCTTGCAATATGACCTACGGAACTGGACTGGCAGGGGGCTGTAGCCAAAATGAGTTTGTCTTTAAGCACTTCTTCCCTTTATCCAAATCAGGCTTTAACATGCATGGATTACATCATTTCATATCCAAAGCCATCATTGTTACCTAAAGCTGAAAGATAAACACAAAAAGGTTTAAAAGCACAAGTTTAAGTCAAAAACATAACCAAATCATAAGCTAGAAGGGTACAAAATGATATACAATTATGAACCGATCATGAAGCATGGTGGTGTGACCCCATAAATCCCGGTGAATCTCGGCCGCCGCCTTGATCGTGGGTTCTGCGCTTCTGGCCGTGGAGACGCATTTATTGTTTCTGATAGTTGGTGACCCAATCTCTCAAACAGCAAGAATTCTTATGAGAATGTCTGCGTCTAATCACTCTGATTCCTATCACCAAATCCTGACTTCAATCACTTCCCACCTTCCCTCGTGCATTAAATGCTTATTCATGGTCAGTGGGTTTGCTACCATAAACAGAGGCATTGCTTCATTAAATGAAGCGTGGGACCCTGCTGCCACTTGATGATCTGACCTTAGTGCTTTTGGCCGTGATTTTGTTCGGCCTCGGCCTCGGCCTATAGTCAAGGCCGAGATGATCATGCCTTCACAACTTTTCCTTTGATTTTTAGGAAGGCCAGACATCTTGGCGAAACCCCGCGTTTTAGCCTCATGAGCGAGTGTTAGGGCCGAGGAAAGGGGCTCCTTCAGTCAGTTCTTGGCCGTAGTTTATTAGGCACAAACATATTCCTAATATTCAGATCACCACTCAATAATAACCACAGCCACGTTGAATTGCTCTCAATCTCTACATATGCTTAGGCAAGTGGAAACATTCTGTTGTTTGTATCAACTCCCATTGCAGAAAGCACTTGCCCAGGGTGCCATAGGCCTACAACCATCTAAAAACCCCTTCTTGCAGGCTGCAAGATAGATGTAAATCCTCTGAAATTGTGGCCTATCACCTTTCATTTCTGATTTAATGATAACTGTACTTCCCACATTTCTCGTTCTTAACTCATGACAATAATCTCACAATACTTCATATTGTTTACTATAAGACCCATCTACAATGTCAACTGCCATGGCTCTTGCTCTGTACACTGTTGCTCTAGATGGTCTGTAACCACAGTCTTGGTGAACTTGCTCTGCAAAAGAAGAAGCAGTCCAATTTGGATTGAGCCTTACTTGCCCGGAATATCTTTCCGCCAACCAGCTAGCACTGGCATGTATATTTTTACTCCCCTTACTACAACATATGTAGGATTAAAGGTTTTCATCTGCAGGTAAGTTCAACCACTAATACTTGAAGCATGGATAACAAAAGGACAGCCCTCTTCACATACTACTCTTATTTTGTTACAGTAATTATTCATAAATATCAACTCTCTTCCACAATTAATGGAGTATATCCTCACAGCTTTTCTAAACATCTCGGCAGTTGCAAACTTTAAAATCCTGGGTTTACCATATCAATTTTTTGCCTGAAATCTTCACCTTTTGGCAGTATATTTAGGGATGGCAACGGGCCGGGTATGACAATACCATCCCCGTCCCCGCTCTCCGTCCTCCAACCAATCCCCGTTTAATAGGTTTCGGGGAATCCCCGTCCCCATCCCTGTTGGGGGACTATCCCCCATACCCGCCCCGAATCCCCGATTTTTTTTTTGCATAAAAAATAATTATCATACATTTTAACCATTAAGTTTCATATTAAATTATCATTCAACACATTCAAATTAACTATAAAGTTCAAATCAACTATTCAAAATCACATCAATATGAAAATCCAGAGAAGATTAGGTAGAATTAGGAGAGGAAGGTTAACTTAGTGTTAAACATAAATATTATAATTATATATTTATTTATTTAAATATAAACATATATATATTTTCAGGTCGGGCTGGGGGATGGGGACGCTAATACCATCCCCTCCCCATACCCGTCGGGGATTTTTCAAATTCAGGGATCCCCTTACCCGATACCCGTTTGGCCCTGAAATCTCCCCCCGTTAGGGTTGGGGACCCACCCACGCGAGGATTTTTGCCATCCCTAATTCAAATTAACTATAAAGTTCAAATCAACTATTCAAAATCACATCAATATGAAAATCTAGAGAAGATTAGGAAGAATTAGGAGAGGGAGGTTAACTTAGTGTTAAACATAAATATTATAATTATATATTTATTTATTTAAATATAAACATATATATATTTTCGGGTCGGGTTCGGGGATGGGGACGCCAATACCATCCCCTCCCCATACTCGTCGGGGATTTTTCAAGTTCGGGGATCCCCGTACCCGATACCCGTTTGGCCCCAAAATCTCCCCCCGTTAGGGTCGGGGACCCGACAGGGACCCGCCCCCGCGGGGATTTTTGCCATTCCTAAGTATATTCCTCTTCCTTTTTAGTACACCTAATGCTTCATCTTCACTTGAAGAGCAACTTGGGCATGTAAGTGTACGTGACTCTTCTCCATTGTCTAACTCATCATTTTCCTCTGCATTAGGATCATTGTCAGTATAAGTATGATCCACATAACCTTCAAACCACTTATCATCCTTCTTCAATAAGTCAATCTCTTCATCACTCTGTGCATAGTCACTGTCTTCAAAGTCTGGATCACTGCTATCATCATGATCACAACAAGAATATTCTGGATCACTGCTATCATTCCCCACTTGGCTTGAAGTCAAGCTCACTGCTTTTAAGTACAAAACTATCACCCTACTATTGCTTTTAGGTACCGTGCTCATACAAGCTAAAAGTGTACTATCTGATACTATTTGAATGAGTCTACAAGTTCCAAACTCTTCACCATAAAAACTCACATCATACCCATCGTCATATCCCAAATCTTTAGCCATTCCAAATAGCTCTAATATGGATATATAGTCAACCTCACAATAATCAAACCAACTGACTTCACCACTCAAATAAGACCATTCACTGTCCCTTTCATTTTTAACTAGTTTACCTCTATGGAAAAACTTAAATGTAACAATCTCGTCAGCATCTTTATCTATGTAAGAGGTATGAGGAAGATTCACGTAACAAACCGACAAAGGTAACAAAGAAAAAACAAGGACCATACAAGGAACACACAAGGACCACAAATGACCACACCAGGACCAGGACAGAGTAAAAAAGTATACAAAAAAACAAAAACAAAAAAAGAGTCCAACAACAGTTCAATGCACATGCCAACAAAAAGAAAAACGAGGGAGAATGGGTCCACTTACATATGGGTTGACAACCTCCAGATTCTCTAAGCACCACCATCTTTGCACTTTCTAGCCTTAAATTCCAATGCCAAACAATGATTTCTTCTCCAGATTCTCCCAAAATCTGAACCCCACCTCAGATTTTCATAAACCCTAGCTTTCTTCTCCCAATTTTCCCTTCTCACCCAAATACCCCCTTTTCTAAAACTGAATAACCGTTACTCTCCATTGTTAAGCGATTGAAAAGAAGTGGGGGCCACACCACGTAACGGAACGTCTCTTAATACTGACGGAATAGGTAACGTGAGACAGTTACTAAAAGTGTAGGTGTTATATTGAAACGTTTCAAAGAACATGTGGTAATCTGAGACAAATTTGAAAGCACATGTGGCATGTACATAAATAAGCTTAAAAGAACCTTTATGTCCATGTACTTTCAAGTGAAAAATAGTAACACACTAAGAACCAATTAGAAAATGACAAGTGGCTAGCTGACTGTCTTTTTTCTTTCTCCAAATAGGCTATCCTATGATTTTTGTATAAAATGTCATGCTAAAATGGGTCTATTTGTGAAAAGTCCTTTTTTTTTTGGTTTTGTTTGAACTTAAACTTTTTCAGTGTCAAACACATCCTCAACACCAAAATGGGGTTCGAGAGGCCCGATTTATTTATTTTTGTTATGTTTTCTGTGGCTAGTTTTAGGCCCGAACCACTAAACACCACACGGCCCCTAGTAGAGTTGTCAAACAAGTCATGCCAGGCCTGCCTATTTTGGAAAATCATCAATCTCGTGTCGGGCCACTAAATAGGCCGATATGGGCCCACCCCAAATTTCACTTATGTGTTGCATTTATAAAATAAAAATAAAAATTACAACTTCATTTAAATCTTTTTTACAATTATGTATATACTAATAAGATTTATTATTTATTGAAAAAAAGAGGTCATTAACTTTATTTAAAGTACATTCAAATAGAAAATGGTTTGATTATTATTGTTTGGGTTTTAAAAATTGAAAAATAAAATTATTATTTTATATATAAATAATTTTAAAATATATTATTAAAGAAAAGAAATAAACCTGAATTTAAGATATAAATGTAATAATATTATGTATTGTTTTTCTCTAAAATAAGTATAATTTAATAAATACACTTTAAATAGACCGGCCTGGCCCATTAAACTAAATTACTTCGTCCCAACATGACCCAAAAATATGGGCCGTGCCATACCAAACCTTACTTAAGCGGGTTATGCTTATGCCGTGCTCAAACCAATCCGGTCCGTTTGACACCTCTAGCCCCCAGCATATGTGGAATGCGATGGAATAAGATTCTATTTCCATTTGGTCTCAGACTCTCTCAGTCAATATCCATGATTTTCAAATCATTTTTGCACACGAGGTTCCAAACCCAGAATCCCAATATGCTCCACCTTCGTCTTCGTCTTCCCAACCCTTCCAAACATAACTCATTACCACGTCCACCCAACAACCCTAATCTAATTACTACAATAATCAACCCCATTTTCACTCCAAGCAACCACAATCCCACTCACATTGCTCAAAGCTTCAGATCCTACAAAACTTTAGCAGCTACCACCACCACTTCTGCTAACAATGGGGTCATTGATAAAGATAACCCAACTGATTTCCAGGAAGGTGAACAAGGGAGCAGCCAACACAAGAGCTTCTGGGGAGCTGTTAGTTTGATCATTGGCACTGCTGTAGGTCCTGGCATGCTGGGTTTGCCAGCTGAAACCATTCGATCAGGCCCTCTTCCCTCAACTATTGCCATTCTCGTCTCTTGGGTCTATGTCATCTCCTCAATTATCCTTGTTGCTGAGCTCAGCTTCGCGGCCATGGAAGAAGATGGGGTTGAAGAGGTAAGCTTCACTGGCCTTGCAACAAAAGCATTGGGAAGTCACTTTGGTGCATTTATTGCTGTGGTCTATGCTTGTTTGAGCTTTGCCTTGTTGGTGGCCTGTGTTTCGGGTATCGGTTCAATTGTCTCTCAGTTGTTTCCTCGTATGAATCTTGTAATGGCTCATGCTTTGTTTCCTCTTGCGGCTGGATTAGTGATTATTTTCTTTCCTTTTAACGTCATTGATGCTGCAAACCGTTTTCTATGCTTGCTCATGCTTTTCTCCATAACCGCACTTGTGGCCATTGGTTTATCTGTGGCCAGAACCAACTTGTTTGCTTCATTTGGACATGCCTCGTGGAGTCTCCCTTCAATCTTACCAGCCATTCCTGTCACTGTCCTCACGTTGGGGTTCCATGTTATCACCCCTTTCATTTGCAAGATTGCTGGGAACACCATAGCTGAGGCTCGGAAAGCCATTCTGATTGGTGGTTCTGTTCCATTAATTATGGTGTTGTCATGGAATTTGAGTGTGCTGGGGCTTTCTGGGGCAAACACAACAGCCTCCTCCAGAGACCCTATATCCCTTCTGCTTTCAGTCAATCCCTCTGCTTTATCTGCAGTCCAAGGATTTGCCTTCTCTGCTTTGGCAACCAGCTTGATTGGTTATGCTGTTAGCTTCCCAAAACAGCTTCTTGATACTCTGGAATTGATTGGAAAAATCAACCTGAAAAAACAAAGTTATTCTGAAATACAACTAGGTTCTGAAGGCAATGGTTTTGGAAGAGTTGGGTTTGCTGTTTATTCAGGCAGGCATAATCTTGGAAATGCAGGGAGGACTTCATTTACCAGTTCAGGGTGTAGTGCTGCTTCAGAAGCTAAATTGGGATCAAGCATTAATATCATTGTAATGCCGCTTGTACTTGGTGTTCCAGTGCTTATAGCTTCTTTCTTTCGCTCGACCTTTTCCAGAGCGCTTGATTTTGCTGGGCTTTATGCAAACTGCTTTCTATTTGGCATCCTTCCTCCGGCAATGGCTTACATACACCAATCCAGGAAGAAATCCAGGTAATGCCAATATCTACATGTTGTCAACAGTGAACACTAACAAATTTTGGGCCATTGAAAGAGAAGATAACCAACTCTGAGCTCAAAATTGGTCTAAAAGGATACAATGAACATGTTTCCCTCTTTTTCTTATATGCTAATTGTTATGCTTGTTCTTATTTCTGTAAGAAACATGAAAGCCAACAAGGATTTTGCAACAAACTTCACACACTAGAAAAGGTCTCGGACATTACATTATCTTCTGTCTATTTAAAAACAAATGTTAAGACAATTAAATGGTGAGCTCCTTTCCTCTGCACAGTGAAGTAACTTAAAAAATTACAAGGCATTGAGTTTACTGTTCATCGCATCCTTCTTAGAGTAGTATTATCTTATTAGCTGAAATTTGCAATGCTCTTCTTCTATGGATTCTTCTTAGAGTAGTATCTTGTTGGCCCCCTTGCCTCTTGAGCAGGGGTATTTAAAAAAGTACACAGAAAACCCAACTAACATGGGAAGAATTTTTTTTAGAATTCACAGACAAACTAAAATTAGTAGTGCAGTTCAATAGTCCTTGTCCAATGTCAATTTTGGAAGCTTATATGGAGGTGGGAAAGATTGTTTAGGTGCATACTCGATTTAATACAAACAAGTACATTCGGCCTTGCAGGTCATCCATTTTGCCAGGGGGAGATGGTGCACTTCTACTCCTCTTTGGAATTGCTGTCATTTTGGGGATTTGGCATTAGGTGGCTAGCAGCTACATCTCTCAACAACCCAAAGCTAACTATGCCACAACAGGTCAGATTTGACCTAATGACTTCAAGGAACTCATTAGTTCTCATCCTAAATGCCTCTGCTTGCGGTGAAAAATTGTTACTTCTCTGATTCAGTAAGCCTGATTAACGCATTTTAGAATCCAGTTAGTGAAGAAGCACAGTTTTTTTTTTCTTTTCTTTCTGGCCTGAGCGAAGCAGAGTTCATGTAGGAGATCATAGTAATATTCCTCTATTGCCTACATCGCACTTGTAATGCAGAGAAACAAATGACAAAAATGTCATGTTGACCTATTTAATGCCCATGATGTGTGGTTTATCTCATAGTGTTGAAAATTGTTTCTGTAATCTCATGAGCATGTTCTCTCGTACACCTGTGGTCATGTTGATTATAGTTATAGACAAGTAACAGACATGGAAAAGAGAATTTCAAGTCAAGGAAATAGAGAACCTGGAAGTGTAACAAAGCATATCATATGAAAAATGCCAGTGAAGTATAATATTATGCACATTAGATGCGTGTAAAGAGCTTATAAAACATAATATGATGAGACTGTATGTGTCTGAAGTCTCTGTCATGATCACACATAGCACCGAATGCAATTGACTACACATGAAAAGAAGAATGCAACGGAAAGAAAATGGTTTACCAACTTGGATGCTGTCTATAGAGTACTTCATTGAGCACTGACCCTGAATTCTGAAAGCATGGTTATGCGATTCTCTGCTTACCATGTGTGCCTTTTCCGCAGCAGTGCCCAAATCATAAAGGAAATTGTTTTTATTTTGAAGTCCCTTTTCCCATTCTGTCAATAATGTCAGGAGCTCTACTTGTTTCAAACATTTAACATTAGAATTTTGTGATTCTACATGAACAAGAAATTTATATACTGTGCATCAGACATTCTGAGTGGATAAAACACAGAAGCAAAGAAGAACAATGTAGGGCTAAATTAGCAAGCCATCCATTTATTCTTTTTAGTAAGATCAATTTGAAGAAATGGAGAGTAGATGGTATGCACCACTTGCAATAACGAAGTATCTTGACAACCTGAGATGTAAATTAAAATTCAAATACTGATTTTTACTTATTTTCTAAGAACTGGGTTATCTTTTCATGTCATGAATCCAATTCCATTTCGTAGCGATTGGCGCTGAAGGATGTTTAGAAAAATATGTTGGATGTGTGAACACAACACAACATAGAAAATAGAAAACTTTGTAACCATAGATTTTCTATGTGCATGAATAAAATACTGAAAGAAGAGAATCCCATATTTCCTGATATAGAAGCTAAGTCATTCAGTTCCCTCAGACATCAGCTAAAGTTCAGCATTCTTCCGATCCGAACAAGAGTTATTTTGAAACCTCAGTTCAACTACACCTGCTTACGACAGCATAGAAATGCCTTGTCAGCTTGTATAAAAAATTGGTGCTTCATTCCAGCTGGCTGTGCTACACATCCTACGTCAGATCATCTAAAAAAATTATCACAAAATCAAGCTATATAAATTCAGTCTGATTTGGCGCATAATCAACAAATACGTATCAAGCTAAGTGGGATCTTCTCAAATAGAGGGGAAGGGGATATACTCCAATCCTCCGGATTGCACCTTGAAAACACTTATCCGTTGATGGCGGCCGAGTTGTTGTGTGAATAACTTTTTAGCTTCTGAAACAATCTGGATTCCATTCCACCTATATGATGGCATAGTTAACGGCTGTGTGATTAGAAGCGTGTTATTTTCATGCGTAAGGGCTGGGAGTAAATAATAATCTATCTTAGCGTGCATCTCCTCGTACATGGCTAATTATTTCATTGAGCGCGAAATACTTTGTGACTTTTCACCAACTTATATTTAGGGTTACAAAAGTGTTGTATTATAAAGTACGTTGTCGAAGCATAAAGTATTAACGTTGATTTTTACAGGTTCCAGAGAGCCAAACACATTTTAATTATATGGTGAGAAACAATTGCTGTTCCATTTCAGTTTCAGTTCCATGAAACTTCCATGAAACTTCCTACATTTACTTACTCTGAAGGGGTTTGGAGAACATTGTTTCTTATGTTGTCGTATCATGGAGTTGAGTTTGTCGGAAATGTGCCAAATTATACCATGTAATTGTTGGAAACTTAATCTACATATATTGAGAACTTTCATTAAGGGATCCTTTCAAATTTGAGGGACATTCTTATAGGGCTCACTTCGCATTGTATTTTATTAATCCAACTGTCTATTTTATAGATATTCATTCAAAGATAATCTCTACAAAAAATCATTTGATATCATTTGACCGCTCAATTAAATTATTGAAGTTTAAGTACTTTTTTGAAGTACCATGTTCATTTAAAACAACTTCGTACGGGACCCTAAAGGATGTCCCCCAAATAAAATTATTCAAAAGATCTCTCAATAGAATTATATATGCTAAATTTCGCTGAAATATCCAAACAGTAATTATATTATTCTAGATCTAGTATACGTGTACGCGGCTACTCTTTCTTTGTCAAATATGAGCTTAATATTTGTGACGATTAATTAGGTTAATAATACAAAAAACGTCAATGCATCCACACAACAAATTCATCCATCACTCGGTTATCTGAAACTTCACATCATTTCCTGTGAACGAATTGATACCTTATCTGACAATAGTCTTGTGTGAACGTGTTTACACTATTATTATTATAGAACAAAAACAAAAAAGGACAAGTTTCATTCAATCGATCCAAGACACAACACAAATCCAGGAAGAAAATATCTTCCTCAAGTATACATTTTCGAAATATCTTCGTTTAGTTTTTCTCTTTTGGCCTATTCTTTTTTCTATTAATCAATGGATCAATGGTTATGAAGTTTCGAATTTGGAATATCTTCCAATTTCAAAAAGAAAATTATCACTAACTAAAAGCTAGTTTTTTATATATTATTTTTATATCTTCTAATTTCGAATTTGGGCATTCATAAATCATACCCCAAGGGCTACGAAAACTACCCACAAAAGGTTACAATCAATATGGAGGGATCCAATGGTAACATCAAACTCATACGATCAGGACCGACTTTGACTTTTGAGTGGCCCAAGGCCAAACATTAAAATGAGGCTCTTAATTTGCCTTTGTAAATCATAGTTTAAAAAGAAAAAAAAATTATACACAATAATTGTACAAACCCCAAGGGGCCTCCTTTTTTCTTTTTGGGATAAATATAGTAGTTTAATTGCATATTTGTTGTTTCAAAGTAAATTAATAATTTTTAAATGTGGGCCCTTAATTTTGAACTCTCCAAAAATCACTTTTAATTGGGCCCCCTTGGTCTAGGGCCCTAGGCTGTCACTCAGTGCCCATGTCTAGGGTGGGCCCAGCATACGGTAGACATCCACTCAGATCCACACAAAGGATCAGGACAACCAAAAGCTAGTTGGTAACCTACTCTTTATTAAGTTTTTGTAAATCGAGAAACTTTTCTTTTTAAATACAAGAGATAATCCAAATTACAAGGAGAGGGGGATTTCTCTCTCACACACACACGCACTATCAAGATGCAATGGGGTTCGAACATGAGATCACTGCTCTACTGCAAGTTAAGGTCATTTTCCAATGAACTAGACGGAGAAACTTTAATGTACATATTTACAAGGAATTAAGCTTATTGGCTCCAAAATTTTAATCAATCTTTCATCATTGATCTATTTATCTATAATTATTTGGTATATTTAAGCGAATACTTTTCTAGAAAACGCTTTTACTCCATAACTTTTTTTCATAATCACATAAAAAGTGGAATTTTTGTAGAAGTGTCACCTAGACTTATACACCAATTTCAATTTGTCACCTTAAAGAAAACTTAATTTTTCAAAATCCATGATTTGTCATCTAACTTTAACCGGTCATGTGGTGGTTGTCCTCGTCGTGTTCCTCGCAGTGGGGCCTCTCACCATGGTGATTTGAGGGCTTTGGATCGATGATGGAATTGATTAATGAAGGGGGAAATAGATTTCCCTTGATTTCGATATGAGAGCATCACATTGAGTATATCTCGAATCTCTAAATGAAAGCACCAAAATATTTGAGCAAATTTCTGCACGGGGAATATTCGCGGGTTGATCCTTCACTATTTGAGCTTCATTTTCTCTCCTCTTTCTCGATCCCTGTGAAAAAGATCAGAGTAAATAGACCACACCTGAGAGGGTGTTGGCCAAAGGCTCTCCGATGCCTAAGTCCGTTAATTTGGATCTTGAGAAAAATATGAAAAAATAACAGAAAAGATGGAGGTCTTCTCTCACGGGGAGAGCCAGGTGGCCGGAGCCGTAAAGGAGAGAGTGGCATGAGAGAGAGGGAATTTCTAAGATTGAAATTGGATTACCTCGTATGTGTGATGTAGCCATGTATTTTTAGTGCTCTTACCTTCTCCCTTAAATGGAGAGATTGGGTCAATCATGAAGATTTAATGAAAATCAAATCCCTAATTTATGGTAATATCCCTATTTAAACTCTAAACAATTGACCAATTAAATGGAGCACAATTGTTGACCTAAGGAATATTTCTATTGTCTACATGACGTCTCATGATTGGTTACCGAAATATGTGTTCCTATATCACCTCTAACTGATATGTCAAATTGCAATGAATTTGATATATGAATCAACCACTGGACAGTAGAGGCCATACTTGTGATATATTTGATTATGATGCGTGAATTGGCCATATATATATATATGTATGCATGGCATTTAAGCTGACAACAACGATTGCCTCGGGACAAAAAAAAGTGGTGCCTACTGCCTTCGCAATATCAGGCAGCCGCCATAATTGTATCATGTAGATATTTCGTATATATACGAAGGATTTTTCAACAAATGAACATTTGTATTTAGTGTGTAATGTTTTTTTGTAATCGTTAAATCGACGAATTCATCTTTCTCTACTCTAAAATACTTGAGTATTTTGTGTATATATACAAAGGATTTTTCAACAAATGAACATTTGTATTTAGTGTAATGTTTTTCGTAATCGTTAAATCGACGAGTTCATCTTTCTCTACTCTAAAATACTCGAATACTCGAATAATATAAAATGATTGTGTTCTCATTCAATAGAAATTCACGTTGACAAATTCACCCCGTCTACCAGCTTAAATGGCTGTGAAAAATGTGTGGTAGGGGAGGGGTAGTACTAGCTAGCTAGTATTCTTACCTGGTAGCCCCAATTGGTGCCATGTATGTAGGTTTTGGTGTAGTTTTGGCTCATGAAAATCATAAGATCTGGTTGGTTCATTAAATTTTAGATTTGAAATTGGAAGAGGATTGAAGGAATAGTTTAGTGTGGTGGTGGACCAATGAAGGTTGAAGGTTGAAGTCGGTGGGGTTAGGGTGGGTTTAAGATTCCAAAAGAAATGAAAGATGATGAGATGACATAAGCTGAGGTTGGGCATGTGGCCTGATATGTATAAATATTACAATATAATATATAGAAGCACAAAGTTGGTTTTCTCATAGAAGGAGAAGATATATAGGAGAAGGAGAAGATATTAGGAGATAGCTACCCTTATATGGTGGAGCCTGATGATTGGTGGGTGAGGCCAGCGACCCCCCATGTTTTCATGCAACAAATCAGCTAGGCTGAATAGGGCTAGCTAGGTTTTCCAAATTGGGTCAATATATAAAAATATATCAGTTTTGAAGAAGAGAGAAGAATATGCTGCTGTTTGATTTGAAATTTTGTTGCTTAACACAAAATACTTTGCTATTTTATTATGGAAAATACTTCCTTCCTTATCATGTAAGTAAGAGCTTTTACGTTCTTATCAATAGAAGTCTGATGTGTGTAGAAGTTTATGAATTGTTTTTGCATATATATCAAACTGTGATTCACATGAAGGAAGAGTATCTCCTTATAGAGAATGAGGAAAGCAGTATCGTTTTATTATTTCACAGATGAAAAAAAAAAACTAATAAAAAAAAAAATATATATATATATCTTGCCTGAAAGTGTAAAGTGCAAACAAGCTAAGAATGCCGAAAAAGGGCGGTTAAAGTTGCCTGCAAGAATGAAAATCCAACGGACGCTTCGCTTTGAATGGAAAGGAGGTGTGTTTTTTTTTCCGGGATGAAAATCTGGAAAGCAAACAATTCATCTATTTCTGTGGTTGATGATCACATGAATAATATGGATCATGACTCATGAACCTTTCTTTTTCCAATTCCAATAATAATAACCGACCGACGGATATCCTCAAGTTATGAAGCATGCATTGCTGAATGTTATTATCTCTCTATCTTTTACCCAAAATTATTACATGAAGGAAAGCATGCATGACGCCATACATATGCAGCATGCAAATCTAGCCAACCCACCACTTCAGTTTTAACTATATGAAGAGGTCGATCGCATGCGTGTGAAGAAAATAAACCAGTGAATAATTTTTTTTTTTTTTTTTTTCTTTCTTCGGAATTGTTTTGATAACTGATGAAATGAGCCTTTTATGGTGGCGAAGAGCATCTGCTGCTTGTATACTTTGAGGGAACCATTCACGTGATTCTAGCTCCTATAATTATTCCTTTCATATACCCTTTTACCTACTATTATTGTACTAGCTAGTTATTATGTATACTACTCTTTCTTTTATAAAAATTATTCGATACAAAGAACCAACTAACGTAGTGGTTTGGAGTAATTATTCCCCACGAAAAGTTCTGGATTCGAATCCTAGCATCTGTGTAACGTGCGTGAGGTTAGTATGTTATCGTCTTACTCAATGGGAAAGGTTCTAAAAAATATATATATATTCAACAACAATTTTTAAGACAGAAGAAATCAAACAATCTCTAAAACTTTTAAGTACAGTGCAACCTTTATTTTGGACTAATATATATCAGAATGAACACAAGATTTCAAAGCTTCTGAATGAGAATTAATATTTCATATATATATCAGAATGAGATGATAAATATCACAATAATTTTGGACAAGGTCCAAGAATACCGTTCAATCAAAGATCACCTCCTCTTGTGTACCACAAATTTAACAAATTTGAATGCAGGAGAGGGAGGAAAGCCAGTTAACAAATTTAAAAACCATGAATTGCACACACACACACATATATATATAATATTTGATAAAGAAAAAAAAGATTTACATGAGGTTCACAATAATCATGAAATCTTGCTTTTTGGTATCTAAAAAGGAAAGAACGTAAATCTGAAAAATTAAGATCAATATCTGGAAACCATGAAATTAAAGTAGTATACAGTATTTGTGTATGCAACAAACTATTCTGATGCCTAATTAATCACCTATACCAGATTAAGAAAGAAATAAAGAAAAAAAAAACCCCCATTAATCCTAAATTAGACAAACAAAACAAACAGCAGGCGCCAGCCTAGCTATAGTTTTTGAGTTGGATGAATGTTCTCAGAAGTCCCACAAGCCTTCAATGTCCGAAATGGGGACGACTGATGGACGTTGATCGTACGATGAACAATTGTCGGCGGTGCTTCCCAATTCTTGCTTTGATGAAACAAGAGATGACGATATCTCGGTGGTGTTGATGTCCGTGCTGATACCGGTGTCTTGGGAGATGCTAAACATGGACTGTGGTGCTGATGAAAACTGCTCCACTTTGCACTGCCTCTCTAAGCCACCTGATGATCCAAAGCCTGCAGCAGCTGATGAAGATGTTTCATTATTCATATTGCTGTTGTTGTTGTTGTTGTTGTTGTTGGCTGCAGCTATTGCTCTTAGCATGGCCTGATCATCTTCGTCATGATCACTAGCAGTATTATTAGTAACTCTGATCATGCCTTGTTGAAAATAATCAGAATTATTGGGATTTGGCTGAAACCAGAAACTTGAAGGATTTGGATTTGGATTTGGATTTGGATTTTGAAACTGATGGTGATGAGGGTATAACATATTGGGGTTACTGAGACTAGTAGCTTGGTAATAACTGCTGGTAGGCTGCACCTGAAAGCTGAAATTTGGCTTCTGGACTTGACCCCCGGAGCCGCCAATCGAAAAGTAACTGAGGTAATTATTGTTATTAATTGCATGATGATCATCTGATGATGACGCTTTAGCTGATGATAGAGATGGTGCAGTACTAGCCAGATTGGTGCCGGGCTTTACGTCATGGTCTCCATAGCCACAAGCCTTGTTGTCGTTGTTGTTCATGATGTTGTTATTGAAACTAGTAGGATCCATAAGAGGTGGGAGGGAAGAATAATCCAAGAGATCATGATCCCCAAAAGAGTTCATCCTGGTTGGTGTCTTTTTGAGCCCCATGTTCTTGTGGAAAACCCTGCACACAACCCATTCATCCTGCGCAGCGCAGCAAATAATAATTAAACTCTATTATTAATTCATAATTAACTTGCAATAGAAGAGAAAAAGGAAAAAAAGGGACCTGGCCCCTACCCCCAAATGAAAGGAAAATCTCAACTAACAAAAGAAAAGTAGCAAAAAAAAGAAGAAAAAAAGCTTGGCATGATGATTTAATATAAGGTTACCTTTGCAGCCTTGGAAAGGTTGGTGTATTGTGAGATTTTGCCTTCAAGTCTGTATTCATGCATGACCCAGTTGGTCTTCTCTCCTTTTGGGGCTCTCCCTCTGTAGAACACAAGAGTCTTCTTCATCCCAACCAGACAACCAGATTTCCCTTTGTTATTGAAGATCTCTTTATCTTTCCCTGTGGCCTTCCAGTACCCAGATTCCGTGGCCCGATTCGTTCTCATCCCCGTAGGATACTTCCGGTCTCTCTGGCAGAAGAAGTACCACTCCTTCTCTCCCATCTTGGCTTTCTCTGCTCATCAATCAAACCGTTGACTAGAGAGATTAATAAGAGTAATATATTCAAAAACATAAACTCATACTCAGGAGGAAAAATATTTCAAAATTAATTACTACTCACTTGGCAAATCCCATGGCTCACACTTGTTCAAATCAGCTTCCCCGATTGCAATAGCCACGAAGCTGCTGTCGATGACCTTCTCCGTGAGATAGCTAGTTATGATTTCCTCATCCGTGGGATGAAACCGAAAACCCGGAGGCAACTCGATGAGCTGATCTTCTTCTCCTCTGTTCGCCACCATGTCTTGTTCCATCCAACAACAAGTATTCTCTTCTTCTCTAAACCCAACAAACAATTTCAGCTGGCTAATTAAGCTGCTATATCTATATATCAGAAACGAAGACACGAAAGGAAAGAGAAAGTTATTGATGAATCTGAGAGAGAGAGAGAGAGAGAGAGAGAGAGAGAGAGAGAGAGAAGAAAGGGTAAGAGAGCAGTTAAGAAAGTAGAACAAATGGGAAAAAGAGGGCTTAAATAGAGAGGAGTTTCTTCTTCAAAACAGCTCACATTCGCAAGATCCGTGGTCCGCAAGGCACTTACTGAGGAAGCCACATAATTTTTTATTATTTTCCCTTTTCTCATCATTATTCTATTTACTGTTTTTGTTTTTGTTTTCTCTGATTTCTTTATTTTCTGTCGCGTCTGTGTGCTTTCTCAACTCTATCTACCTGTTTGAAAACGAAAGCGCCCAAATTAAAAAATTAAAATAAAATAAATATAATATATGAAAAAAGGAGCTTTCTATGTTGGAGGGACCCATGTTTCCAGCGTACCACCACGCCCTTTCACATTCACTATTAATTAATATTATTTAATTAAATTGAAGCTTCGATGAATAGTTGAATCTGTAACCTCCTTTAGAATTTTCATTGCATGTTCCAATCAGTTAAAATCTTTCCAAAAAGTCTCTGTTCAAAGCTCTGGCAAAGGTTCACATCTTTCCTCCTCCTCTTCTTCATGCTTCAATATACATTCATGAATCTATATATATATATATATATATATATATTTATATACCTGCTACTAGCAGGCTGCTAGCCTGCTATATAAGTTTTTTTTTTTCCCTTTGATTCTCATCTTTAATTATGAATTTGTCAAATAAATTAAATACTTAATTATAATTAGGAGGTGCTCATTGGCTTACTGGCTTGGCTAGCTCATGAGCTGCTTTCTGTTTCTCTTGCTGCTTCAAAGTATAATGTTAAAATGTTAAATGTGTTTTTCATCCATATGTAGTGTGTGTGTGAGTTTAGTATATTATCGCCCCTTTCAATAGAAAAGGTCCTCAAAAAAACAAAAAAATCTTAACTGTGCCTTCCACGAGAATATATCAATTAGTCCACATGCCTCCATCTCTAATGTGTAATGTATATATATAAATAGTTATTACTAGAAAATATATGGCGTCCGCACGATAATTGTTAAGATTTCAGAGGGACGGGCATGTGGCCCACCACTAACAATATCGATATTGTCCCTAACTTAACCACCTATTTACCATGTGTGAGATTTTATACAAAAAGCCTCAATATTATTAGGAGTGGAACCATTTATTATAAGTTGTAATTTATTTAGTCAAGTTTCCAATATGGGACTTTATATTCTTCAACACTACTCATCATGTGAGACCACTTTTTTAGTGGGCCACACGTGCAACCAATTCCACATTGGTCACATTTTTTTAAATAAAAAAAATTACGTTATTACCGTGCAGACGCCATGTGTTTTTTATTACTCCTCTATGTTTACAATAATGTTTGTAAGATAATAATATCTAGATGTCCGCATATGAGAAGAACGGATATGCATATATATATATAAAATATGCTGAAATTAATAATTTAAATGCATGGTTCCCGCAAAAATGCAAAGCAGGAAATGACTACCCATTGGAGCGAATCTAGGGGGGGCCTCACAAACCCATAAGTCAAAAGCACCAGAAAAAAAAAACACACGAATTTTCCCAGAATTTTCCAAGTTATTAATAGCTGGCATTGTGGTGAGAACCATGCATGATCGATCAGAATGAATGAATATATGTGTAATATAAGACTTTATTGAAGCAATAAAGCTTTGCCAACTTTTTTTTCAAGTGTTCTTTTCTGTGTGTAAATAATTTGTAAAAATAATAATTAATTAGGGTATTTTTCATTGTTGAAACTACTGCTGCAGCTTCCAAGCAGCTTCAATGAAATATAAATAAAAAAATAATATATCTTATAAGTATCCCTTCCCCACTAATTGAAGCTATAAATTACGACAAAAAAACAAAGAAAAAGAAAAAGAAGCTATAAAAAGTGTGTGTAATAAAATCGTAGCATTTTAAATGGAATGGGCTCACTTGAATTTGGGAAGTCCATATATCGCATGAAAGTGTGCAAAAAGGACCTCAACCTTAACTTCTCAAGTACCTCATTTGGCCTTTGGAACTTAAGGGAGACAAGTACCTCAAACTAAAAAACCATTTCATCTCATGGCTTTAGGTCCTCTTGGAATGTCCCTTAGGTTTAGATAAAAGTAATGATATAAAGAATAAAATAAAAGCTTTTCATGATTGAGTAATTTTATCTACACTTTCAGGCTCCCAAATGTTGAAAGGGTTTTGGTTCTCTCTTGTGTGTAAAGGTGCTCATCTACTCATCTATGTCACTCTCGTGTTCTTTCACTTTTCATTTTTCTTCAATAATTTATCACTTCTTCTGCAAACACGAGCTTAGTTGAGTTGGCAAGACTGGAGCGGATGTACTCCCCATTTTGCATCCGAATTTTAATCCCCCTCATCGTAGTTTAGATTATATTAAATTTGAATATCATTTGTATAAAAAAAATAATTTATGAATTATTCTTAAAAATAAAAAGAAATTGAAATGAACATTACGGCCGCCGACAAAGAAAATCAGCCGGCTTTGCAAAACAAAAACATGACCTCTCTCTATAACTGGTCGATTAATTTATAATTAGAATTATGATTATTTATAATTAACAGTAATTAATGGATTAATACCAGACAAAGGAGATAGGGGCCAACGAAATCCATCCCGCACCCCCACGTGTTGACATTCTCTCATGTTGAATTTTTGATGTTTCATACATAGCTGAGCTGGATATAAAAATATCATAATTAAATTAAGATCATAATTAAGAAGAACTAAGCTAAAAGTAATCAATTCCGTAATCAAGTTCTTAATCAAGACATAGCTCATAGCTCATAGATTGAGTCATCACCTCCCCAAAACAAAACCCAAGAATTGTATTGAAAAATAATTATTAGAAAAATGGTAGAAAGACGTGAAAAACGGAATTAATTCCGGTGGGTGATATAATAATTTAATGAAAACCGGAGAAATATTCAAGAGAAACGCGTGGACCCACCTAACCATGCGCTGCCACCTTAGCAGCACAATAGGGGGGAGCAAATCAATCTCGTAGGAAAGAAGAACAATTGGAATATTTGGGATTTTATTTGGAATATTGGATTGGAATACAAGCTAGTCGAGTCTAGCCTTGAGAGAAAGTGTTGGCTTCATTTGCGTTTGCCCAACTCTCTCTCTCTCTCTCTCTCTCTCTCTCTCTTACACAACACAACACAACTGTTGACTTTTCTACAACGAAACTGCAAAGCAATAGATAGATTAAACAACCCTTCTCCTCTCCCACCATTTAGCTGACATTTTCTGACGACACATAACACATCATCTCTCTCTCTCTCAACCATCATACATACATAAGGCGGATGTCATGTATTTTCTACTATCCGTCTCTGGTTTTATCTCTGTTTATAATGACATCTGCACGATAATAATATGCAAACATCCGAATCAGAGAATAACTGTATGTTTAATATCCAATATTTATCCACCACCATCCAAGTGAATCCGTGTTGTAACATTAACAATCATTCCAACAATTTCAATGAGGAGATCATGATGTATGCAGTTAACAATAAGATGTATGTATGTAGTTATCATGATAATTTTTCATATGAAACATCATCCTGCAAATGACAAGAGGCTATCTAATAATTATAGAGAGAGATATATATGAATATTTTGTTACTCTGCAATCTCTGCTTTATTAAAGATGAATTTCATAGACAAACAACTTTTGATTCAGAAAAGACATATGGAACCAAAACTTAAACTTACTTAAGCAACACCACTATATATATATATATATATATATATATATAAATGTTTTGTTTTCATTGTTTCTAACAAGATGATACAGGACAACTTGAGATTTGAGAATTCACATGATGGGACCATCACCATGGGCAATCTTAAACCTTAATCTTCTTTAATATTTATAGTTTTTTCTTTTTTGTGTATGATTACCCAAGTGGGATCTGCATAAGCATCATCACATATATATATATATATATTAAAGGGATTTGTAATGAATTTCATCAATGATGGAAAATGTAAGCTCCAGCATCAGCAGTGGGGCCCCTTACCATTCCCCTTAAGGCATCACCAGCCAGCCAGTCATCCTAATATCAATATCCTAGTGATATATATATAACTGTTTGTTTCATGGGCTGAGACAGTTGGCTGGCCCCATTATTCAGACAAATTGGGGAATGACCAATCCCATCCCCCAATCCCCCTTGAAAGGGAAACAAATTTAAAAAGCCAACCAAGTTTGGATTGTTGGATTAAGAGATAAGGCCTTTTTTTGTCATCTAATTTCTTTATAATTAATTGCTAATTAAGAATTTAAAGTGGGGATTTGATTCACTACAGGTCAATAATCAATACTGACTTTTTCTTTTTGGGTTGGTATCTGTGTTTTGTGTATAGTCAATAGTCAGACCATTTTAGGCTAACCTCCCCCAACTCTCTCTCTCTCTCTCTCTCTCTCTCTCTCTCTCTCTCTCTCTCTCTCAACATACTGCAATGTATATACATATGCCTAACTGCCCCAACTATATCAAACTAACGGACTAGAACATCAAGAAAACTGTTAGCGTTTCTCTCTATGACTTAATAATTCCTAGGAAATACTTTGCTCTAGGTTTCAAATTTTTTAAGCTTGATGATACAGCTGGGGGAATATGAGCAAGGACTTGATGCACAACATAACATCATGTATCACATAAAATTCAGTGTTGGGTGACATGGACAATGTCAAAATAAATAAAAAAGGGTTCTTAAACATTAAAAAGAAAAGTAAAAGCATCTCCAACAACTAAACTCTTCAAGTTGTATACTTTGTTGACTTATGTGGCTATTGGAAGAGTCAAATTTGCTACTTTAATATTTTGAACCCCTTCAATTTCATTAATGTATTGTTTAACTACTTAAAATTATCATTTCTCACCAACGAGGTCTAGCTAGGGGTCATCATTTGGCCTGCAGGTCAAAGTGGGTAGCCCAAGGCCCAACGGGCCAAAATTCAGCACCGCTCGATAATTAGGCACTTTTGGCCTGGCCCATTCTAAGGTTGGGTAGGGCTTGGGCTTATGTTAGCCTTACATAACTGTTAAACAATACTATAGATTACTACATATCATAACTTGAAAAATTGTTTTCTCTCAAAATTTGACTAAGTAAAATAGACTTTTGAAATGCTAATGTCTTCAATGATATTTTTGGCTGTTTGTATTTCTTACAACTTAAATAATCAAACACGATTTTACAAGATTTTTGTATAAAGTATACATTGACTTATTGAGGTATCAATATTGATATAAACTGTATCTTATACTAAAACTGGATTTTCATATTTTGATTTGTTGAGAATTTGATTTTCTAGTATTTTTTTTTATTGAATTCAAATTGGGGGATACTTCCTTATTTACATTGTAACCTTAAGTAAATGTTTTGTCTTTTTATTTAATTTATTTTTATATTACTCAATTTACTTAAATGTTTAGAATGGAAATAAGGCAAAATATAAAATAAAATAATAAAAAGGCAACGGGTGACCTGGTCCAAAAAATAAAAAAGCCCATGAAGGCTTGGCCTGAACCCGAAACTTTTAGGTTGGGCCACATCGGCCCAATGATGAACCTTAGGTCTAGTCCAATGGAAAAAGAGCCTTGATTTGTAGACCAAAGGTCTCAGGTTCGAATCCCCACGACATCATAGTTGTGTGTGTGAGAAATCTCCCTCCCATGTAGTAGACTATCGCTTATACTAAAATTAAAAAAAAAACTACTACTTTAAAATTATCAAACAGTAAAATATAATTACGAATGTAATATTAAAATATGAAAAAAATCACTCACCACACTTAAGATTTGAGCCACTTGATGGTCTAGCATTGATTTATTCAAATATTCTGAGTTTTCCAAATTGGAATGGATATGGAAATTCTGAATTTTTTTTGGAATAGAATTTTCATTCCGAATTTTTTTGGATTTTAATTGGAATTCCTTGATACCGATCTGATCTGTTTGAAAATCAGCCATAATGGCATGGGTCATACTTCTTCACTCATGTGGATTTTTCCGGCATGGAGGGGGTCATACTTCCTCCTCTGTGGATTCGTCACAGCACTTGGATACTAGTGCCCAATACACCTCAGAAATCAGATAGTAGAATACCCGATGTTGCTTAGTTGGTCTTCGGTTCTTCTCACAATAAAAAATGGGATTTAGGAGAAGCAAAAATGCATGTTTTCCATGGCTTTCAATACGATCGAAAACAGGCCACACCATCATATTTCCAATGCCAAACGCAACAAAGTTGCATACAAAAAAGAAAAGTTTACTAACTGAAACGGGGTAATTATAAAAAAATCACTAGGTTCATTTCATGATATAATCGTTTATAATAAAAAGGGTGATTTGGTTCAATGTATGCAAGTGCTAATCTCGCTGCATCACCTTGCTTATGGTTGGATTAACTGAGAAACAGATTGGTTTATGAGAGATTTAGCCAACCCAAGCACTGAAGCACATGCACTTGCCCATAATGAGATTTATTATAGCCTGCCTGGTCAATAGACAAGTGCAATCTTTTTTTTCTTGGTCTGAACCACGAGGTGGTCCTGGATGGGCCCCAACTATGGGTGGCACCTTTAAGCTTTAACCACAACCCAGACTAATCCCCGCTCACACCGGGTCGGCCCGTAAGGGGTAAAGTATTGGCTAAAGTGGTGACTCCATACAAGAGCGAGGATCGAACCCTTGACCTCTCTTAAGGAATGAGAGTGCCAAACCACTCACACCAACCACCTTGGTTAGACAAGTGCAATCTTTCACCATAAAGACAATAGCACCATAAAGACAATAGCCAATTGCAATCACACACTTCTGTGATTGATACCAGAAGGTAAAACCATAAGCTTCCTCAGTAAACAAACAAATAATGATGACAACCACAAAATTAAGGCATTTCGGAAATACTAGATTATAATGTCAATAAATTAAAAAAACATACAACCAACCTTTTGTTCTTGATAGGTGACGCATTATACATACGAGCCACAGTTGCAGTAGTTGACAGTTGACACCATAATCACACTTTAATATTTTCACACATAATAAACATATAAACTCAAATCGCTCACTGTGAGAACTAGAAGTAGCCTTCCAAACTCAATACTTTTTTAAGTAGACAATATCACGATAAAGCATGGCACAACTGCTGCAAAAGTATCCTGCATTTAGCATCATTAAAGTAGAAATAAATTAGTTGATAGATATAACAAACAAAACACAACTTAGCAGTTGTTGAGACACTTGCGGCTAAAAAAAATAAAAGAATCTCATACTGCAACCATTAAACCTCTTTATTAGGACTTATAACTTATTACATATATAATATTGCTCAGGAAAATTATTGACAAGTCAAAAGACGGAACTAAACATAATGTAAGCTCTGCAGTAAATTGCTTGATCTTTCTCATAATATGTTGAAAACTTACAATAAGGTACAATCTTCCATCGCTGGTTATCTCCTTTGTTTTTATTCCACAGAACTATGATAGTGCCATCATGAACACCTCCAGATTTCTTATCACCATGAAAAGCATCCAGATTAAGGCGAATGTTATTAACCATCCTAACAGTTCTGAAACCATCACCTAGGTCTGCACTCTCAGTCCATAGTATAGACTCATCACGAATATCTGGATTATAAGGTATCAGTTGCACCTGCAGATGAAATGGGATAAATTTAATAAGAATTGTTGAGTTTTCATAGAATCTCTAGATTCTGCACAGAGAAATGCACAATTTAGAATCACATGCATTATACTTTACATATGTGTAAGACTGGGGAAATAACATGATTTTTTACTAGTCTCTCCACATGCACTAACATGCATGTGGACATTGTGAAGAGAATTTTTTTACTGCATATAAATTGATAATTTTTTCAGAATAGAAATTGTTATTTTCTAAGTTTCTAATTCATAGAAAAACATATTTTACAGTTGCACACTTTGTACCCATAAAAGATAAAAATATGTAGCAGGAAAAAAGAAACCCAAGAGAGATTGAATGTGAAATTCTGAAGATTTCAGTAGAACGGCCTCCATACCTGTTTGGCAGAGATTGAGAGACAAGGAACACTTAGATATTTTTGGATCGAGAAAGGAGGTTATTTTGCTATTAATATGGCTTTAAGGATGCAGTTTCTTGATTTCTTTCTAGTGGGTTTGTTAACTAAGAGAACGTCGCTAGTATTCCGCATTCCTCGTCCTTTCCTCAATTTTTTTTTCTAAAACATTTTGCTTGGTTTTTTTGACCATTCTATTCTTTCTATATATAGATTTTCAGCTAGAACTTTCTTCCTTAAGCCTTGATGGGGTTTTTCAAAGTTTCACCAAATAGGGGCTCTTGCTTTATAATATCAGAAATTAAATTTTAGGTCAAATTTTGTACATGGGGTGCAGATGAGACCTTAAATGCTAATTTTGTGTTTGGAGGAGGACATCATTGAAAATAGGCATTAAAAGGAGCACCCTCATGATAGCCTTAGTCAACTTAATTGGGTTCATTTGGGTACAAAGCTGGAGGTGAGGCAATGCCATGGGCATCTGGTTGAGACTTATTTTTCTCATCTCTGCATAATTTGTCCAAGTGGCAATTCATGGTGTAGGAAGAAAAGCTCTCAGTAATATATTAATCAACTGCTAGACCTACAATATATTAGCAATGACAAACATAATACATTGAACCATATATGGCCAGGTTTAGGAAGAAACTTTAAGGGGATATAGAGGCCAATCTTGTCAAGTATCTAGAAGAGTAGAATAGATGTGTTTATCATTTCATTAGCAGAGTACAATGAAGAAATTAAAAGAGACGAAAGGTCTTTCAGTAACTTTTACTCACCCAGCCTCAAGAGTGGCATATATCAACTTTACCATCTAAAATTCCAACTTTGTAAAGAATTTAAGGGTCTGACTGATGTGAGCGTGCCAACTAGCTCTTGGTCTAGTGGTCTCTTCCTTGGAAGAGGTCCAAGTGCAAATCCCCCCTCCCCCAAATCAAAAAGGATCCAACTGATGTAGAATGATAAGGGAAATTTAAGGTGCTAAAGCAATTGAAGGTGCTGGAAATCTATCCATAACAAAACAATACGAAAGAGTATGGAAGTTACACAAAGTAAGTTGAACGCAACTAGAATCACTACAGTTTAATTGGGAATCATTTCCAGCTAATCACTATAGTTTAATTTTTCTGAGACATCAAAATTCCAGAACTTGTATGTGTGTGGGTGTGTTGTGGAGGCCTGATTGCTCTAGACCTCTAAATGGGTATGACTCTGGGGTCTGCTGCACCCTAGAACTCTTCTTGGCCTGCTTATAAACGTTAAATGGAGGAGGCCTGATCGCCATCATGTGACATGATTGACATTATTGACAGTAAACAAAAGCAAGAAGAAATTTATTGTCATGAACATCAAACATGAGATATATGACAGTAGAACAAAGCTAAGGATGCAATACATATGTTTCAGCAGTGTATACTTATGTACAAAATAAAGCAACATCAAACATAATAAATGGAGTAAGGGAGATATGGGAGATAGAAGAAGGACCACATCTGAAGCTGTTTAACATGATGGAAAGTTAACATGAAAATTATGTTTTAAGAGCTTTTGATACAAATATATAAAACATAAAGCAACATGAAACATGAGAAATGGAGTTAGAGGGTACAAGGCAGACAGCTAACAACAACATCTGAAACTTTATAACATTTTGGAACATACGACAAGCAAACAAAATTGGTTTGCATTCTAATTTCTAAAGGTTAACTCTGTTGTGTCAAAACACACACTCATCACCCAAACCATGTGAGAATAGCCTCCAAGTATAAGAAAGACAGAGAAAAAGAAAACACATGTTTGGAAAACTTGTCCACAGCAACAAAAGAGGGAGATCGAAAATCTACTATAAAAAACGCTCATTCTCACACACTCACAATATCATAAGCCCCAGTTTACCCAAACTCTCAACTCTCTTTAACTTTTACACTTTTTTTTTTTTTTTTTGCTAAAACAATATTGGTATCTTTTCATACCCTTACACCCTTTTGGTTTTAGTTCTCTTGGGCACCACTCTCTCTTTATATTTGTCATCTTTGGCACAAAGACTATCCCTAGTCATTCCCCACTTTGGCACAACTACCCTCCAACACACCCTCTCTCTCTCTCTCTCTCTCTCTCTCTCTTGGTGTTTCTCATCTTTGGCAAGGATACTATCTTACTCATGACCCTCTGAGGCAACATTCTCTAGGGTCGTGGTCACTCTCTTAATGCAGCACACCTTCAAACATACCCTAAAAATCTTGTCAAGAGTAAATCAATTAGAAGTACAAAGAGATACGAAAAAAATGAGGAAACTTTCTTTTTTTAAGAGAAAATGAAACTTCTGCAATAATACATAGAATAGGATAAACTAGGAGGTTTTGAATCTAATATGATCTTCATGTGAAATAACAAGTCCCGTTACACATATACGTACATATATGAAATGCTGAAGTGTGACTATTGAATTCTGTCCAAATTCTGGAAAGGGAAACCAAACACCCTTCACTTTTCCCTTTTTTCTAAAAGTAAACCCTAAACCTAATGTATTTTGTTTCCAAAATCACACAGAAATTTTAAAAAGCAGTATGTTGACAAATTAACATTGAAACAAATGAACTTCAAGCTGAGAAGGCAAATAAGCAACGGCATTTTCTCTGATGTATGGAACAAACTGTGCAGATTAAGAAACTTATTACTTCCTAGCACTCCAAATTAAAATCGTAATCATGAGGAGTAAGAATCTTACAGGATGAGTGGCTCCAATGGAATGCTTGAGAGCCTGCCCGGTGGCTTTGTTAACCAGAGCAAAGGACGGGAAGCGCTCCTCATCCTTCACACTTGTGCTGTACTTCTCATCTTTGTACCAGTGCTGCAACCCAATCAAACAAACGCATACAATAATTAAGAGAAATTAGCAAACCGATGTGGAAAGTAGCAAATAAATCAAATTGAGGGAGATGGGTAGTCACCTGGAAGTCATCGGTTTCATGGGAGCGGGCAAGAATGACCTTTCCCTCTGTGATGGCGAGAGAGAAATTGGGGTCAGCCTTTGTGAAGACTCTGAAAGTGGGTTTGTTTGAGAAGTAAGAGGAGGAGGCATGGGGATGGAAGGAGGGCAAATGAGAAGTGTGAGAAGTGTGAGATGTGTGATGGCTTTCAAATTGAGCAGGGGACTGTTGGTCATGGTGAACTTGATGAGCAACATTATGCACAGTAACAGGTGGAGTAGGTTTTTCAGATTTATAGTTGAAAGAGTGAACAGGTGGTGGTGGTGGTTGGTGAAGAAAGCCTTGGGAGGGTGGAGGCGGATGACCATGGAAGGAAGAGTGGGACACGTGGCTCACTTGGGTAGGTGGAGGTCTATCTGCTCCTCCATAGTAAGAATTTGAGGGTGGTTGATCTTCTCCATGGTATAAAGGTGGAGGTGGAGGTTGATCTGCTCCATAATAGGAAGGTGGAGGTTGATCTTGTCTATAGTATGAAGGTGGAGGTTGATCTTCTCTGTAGTATGAAGGTGGAGGCGGAGGTTGATCAAAGCCAGTTCCTGGTGGTGGGTAATTCTGTCTTTCTTCATCATCATCATCCCTCTGATGATGCCTATGGTGGTGGTGCCTTTCATTTGGGAATTCCATTGCTGATTGGTCTGATCTTTGCTGTCAGGATTTTCTTTTTTACATGTTCACTTTTCGGTAGAGATTTTTAAATTAATAAAATTACAAGTTTATTCTCTTGTAAGTACACTCAACCACCGTCTCCGCCTTTAGCCCTTTCCTCCCCGACATCATTATTTGCAACAACTTCCCAACTGATCCTGTAAGAGCATCCACAGTGGGGGGTGTATTTTCGGGGGTGTAAAGTCATTTTTACATCCCCTTTACACCTTCAGGGGGTGTAAATACGCTTTTTGCTCCAATGAGTGGGTGTATTTTCGGGGGTGTAAAGCCACTTTTCTCCATTTTCCCTCATCTTTTTGCAGCTGGGTTCCACCTGCAAGAGATGTAAAAAAAGATGTACAATTGCATCTAAATATACATCTCCAAGGTGGTGATGTAATTATACATTCATATACACCCCCCCATTGCGGGTGATTCCGATCACAATGGGTGTATATTTAACATACACCCCCTTATACACTCCCCCACTGTGGATGCTCTAAGACGTATGTGAGAGTGATTTTCCTCCTTGAGAATATTCGTCTCAAGATCCCTTCTTCCTCTTCGCTTCTTTTTCTTTTTACAAAACAACACGGAGTGAAAAGACTACACTCGGGGGTGTTAGCTAAAGGCCCTCCGATGCCTAAGTTAGGTCGACTGTATTCAGGAGAAACAATAATTAACAAAGAGTACAAAGATTTCTATCGAGGAGGACCGGGTGGTTGGAGCCGTGTGTTATGTGTGTGTGTGTGTGAGAGAGAGAGAGAGAGAGAGAGAGAGAGTGGCGGCTAGGGTTTGTGAGAGGGGATTTCTGTAGAGTTTCAGATGTAGCTCAAGCCTTGTGCGTGACCATGTATTTATAAGAGTTTTGGTGGCTAGGGTTTCTAAAGAATAATTCTTCATATGGAAATGAATTATTTTTTCCTCACTTGAAGAGATCGAATCAAATTAGGGATTTAATTTAGAATCAAATCTCCAATTATGGCAAGAATCCCTAATTCAATCAAATAATCCCCAAATAGATGGGGTTAATTCTTTGACCCAGGGTTTGCAAATATGTGCTTCCACAACATACCTCTCTCTCTTATCTCTTTCCATATTTTTCTTTCTTTCTGTTGAGGCCCAAAAAATCCAAGGATGGGCCCAAATATATTTGTAGCCAAGTACAACACTCAATCGAGAAAGAAGCCCAACCGGCATACGCAAGAATTTGTCGTATGAGCTTGCACAAGTTATGGTCTACGTGCCACACCAAGCAAATACGCAGCTCGCCATGCAGAGAGGTTGCAACAAGCTTGTAAAATGTACTAGTTCCATGAACCCGCGCTTATTGTCTTGTCAAGCACCCCTTGGCCCGGCCATAGCCCGTTACAATATGGTAGAGCTCGAGCACAAATATGCCACATGACACGCAACGTCGAGCAAAAAAATCTTTTATTTTAGTATTGAGCCACTCTACAAGCTTAAGTGGGCCCAAGCCATGCAAATGCATGGGGCTTGCTGAGCGGGTTGTGGTATGAATGGTTATGAGTGTTCATGAGGCCCATTGATGGTCTAAGGAGTGGAAATTTTGGGCTGCTTGGGAGCTCCAAACTCAAGCCCATTTCTTAAGCCCAAATATATGGGTAAGCATAAGAGAGAAAAATAGCCTAGCACCTTAGAAAATATCCAGTATCCAGCATCTTCGAAAATACCCCAGCACCCTATTAAAACCAAATCAAAACCAAGCCATCGTTAAAACCAAGTGAAACCCATGTTCACAGGCTGCTGGAAGTAAGGCACCTTTTAAACCAACATCCTTATGCATTCCTTCCTCTGTAAGCTTTGGTAGGAAAACAAGGAGGACAAGTAAGAGGCGCCTCACCTAGGATGGAAGGAGTCAGCTACAAGAAAACCTTGGAGCCCCAAAAAGCTCTACCCCAGAATGCTTGGATTAAGGAATTTTCACCAAATAGGATTGAATCGAAGGAAGTGAAGAGACATAGAGGAGAAGACTTGGTAAAATTTAGGGAAAGCCAGCAAGGGTTCCTAGGCCAGAAGAGGTTCCCAACGTCTATAAAAGGAGGCACCTCCTACCCAGCAAAACAACCATCCAGAGCATGACCAAGCAATCGTCAAGCTACTGGAATATCTACTCAAGCTACCCATCCTTTTATCCCACTCTCTCCTTTTCTTCCCTCATCAAATCTTCCCAAATTTCCCTCTCCCATTGCTCTGAACCTCTATTTCCCATAAGAAATCCAAGCTTTCTCTCTCTATTGCTAAACTCATGGAGGCTTAGCTCCCATGCCACAAGCTCCTTAGGCCAAGCCATAATATTGATCTATAACAGTTGTCTGTCTTGTTGGTGAAAGGAACCAAAGTGCTTCCTGAGGCTGCATGAACTTTTTGAAGCACTCTTGGGTCCTGATTCTTGAACTTGGGCACATGAGCCCAGGCCCATTTGTAGCTACTGGAACGAAAAAGCCCCTACATAAATCGGCGACTCTACTGGGGAATTTAGCTCGTGCTGTCTTTGGGGCACGGGCCATCCATAGCATGAAGTCGTTACTTGGTTTTGATGAGGTAAAAGCTGCAGTTGATACTTTGAACCTTAAGCAACGAGAATTGGAGGATTAGCGTCGTGAACTGCATGCCCTTCTTTTTGCCAAAGGAGATTCTGCCGATGGCGCGAAATGTGTGGTGGAGGCAGCAGCTAGGTCGTCTCATAAGGCTTATTCTGTTCTCTTCAGGCATATTCCGTAATTTTGACGTTCGTAAGTTTTCATCCTTTCTTTGCTTCCTCAGTTTTTTTTTATTTTTAAAAACAGGATATATCTTCTAGCACCATCTCATCTTGACACCTATCCTTATTCTATCTTGCAGATTGTCTTTCTTCAGCTCAGGGACCAACCGGCTTGGCGCATAGTTTTTTTTTTCATTTTTTTTTTGAAACCATAGGGTGCATTGATCTTTGACATGTACAACTTCGTTTTGCTTGGGCTGTATTTCTTTTGGATACCCCAAAACTTATGTTATCATGGCCTTGTAATGTGGTACTGTTATGTTTGAACTGCTGGAACTTGGATTAATTTCTGGAATGCTTGAGACATGTTGTAATCATGCTTGTCTTATATATTTTGCTTGGTTGGTGGAATTTATTCTCATGAACTACTTGAAACTTTGACAGGTTGGGTAGTCTTAAAACAAGGCAAATGCTGCCAAAATTTTGACAGGATCTTTAAACAAAAGCTCTGATGCATTGCTTTAACATTTTTTGCAAGGCTTTCTTAGTTGTTTGATCCAAAATACGCCTTCTTATCATGCTTTAGAGAAGCCAGATCAATATGTGCATGATTTTGAAAAGGTTCTTGTAAATCCATAAATGCCGTGAAGTTTTGGGCATCCTGATCACCTTAGCTATTAATGGGAGCCAATGGTTTCGTTGTTCCAGCACCTCAATATACATATTAGGTCCACACGATGCAAGTAACTAGCATGATTCTTCCTAATAGCTTGGCTTCGCCCTTTGTTTTTTTTATAAAAATATTTTATTTTACTTTAAAAAGCATATGATTTTCCTCATGCATGGTGTTTGTTAACAACTTGGGATCCCATCTAAGTGGTTTTGCTTGGTATACTTACTGCTAAGCGATGTTTTTCATCTCTTGTGTTTTTTTTTTGAAAATTTGCTTACAATTTTTTTTTCTTATACATATGCACATATATACTCTTTTTTTTTGTTTTCAAAGCAAAGGAAGTTCGAAATAAATAAAGTAGAAAGCTTTAGGGACTGAATTTTTTTTTTTTTTTTTTTCGAAATACTCCTTCATTTCCATTACAAAGTTCATTTTACACCTTGGCAGCTACCATGATGGTGCTTTTTATAAAAGTTTTCCAAAAGCATAAGGTAAGAATATAGAAGGAGTTCATATCTGAAATGGAAAGAAAAGTAATAACAAAAGGATAGAATACAAAGTTAATTTAGCAGTAGTAAGGCTTGAGCCACTTCCCATTGATGGGATCCATTAGTGCGTCTTCCTTGATAGAGACCAAGCGGTAGTAGCCACTGTTGTAAGCTTCTTCGAACGCAAACGGGCCTTCCCATTGCGGGGCAAATTTGGAGGGGCCCTATCTGCCTTCTCAGGTGTTCAGCAACTCTTAGCATGAGGTCTCCCTGCTTGAAGTTCGAGACTGGACTGTCTTGTTATAATCTTGGGCAACAGCTTTGTGGTAAAATGTCGTCTTCTTTTCGGCTTCTGCTCTTTTTTCTTCCAAGGCTTCAAGGTCCATCCAGCGCCAGCTTGAGCATGATTTTGCATCCCATTCAAGGTCATTTACGGTTGATACTCTGGCAGTGGGGATGGTGATCTTGACAGTTGAGATGGCATTGGACCTGTACACGAGTGAGTAAGGAGAGAAACCTGTGGCTCTTCTTGGAGAGGTGCGGGAAGCCCACCAAGCATCCGAGAGGTGAATACTCCAACCCCTTTCATACTTGTATACCATCTTGCTTAGAATTCTCAGTTAAGTTTTGTTTGTGGCTTCAGCTTGACCATTTCCTTGTGGGTAGTAAGGTGTGGAGTGACGATGCTTGATACTGTAACCATTGAGTGTTGAGCTCACTTGCTTGTTAACAAAAGGCGTGCCACTGTCGGTGATGATTTTGTATGGGATTCCAAACCTGCACACGATGTATTCAAGGATGAAATTTGAGACGGCGGCCCTCGTGGCTTTTCAGAAGGGAATTGCTTCGACCCACTTCGTAAAGTACTCAGTGGCAGTAAGGATCCATATGTAGCTGTTGGAAGGTGGATGGATAGTTCCAATTAAGTCAAGCCCCCAAGTATGAAAAGGCCAAGGAGTGCACATGTCCGGTAACAATGTGGGAAGCTTCTGGTTTAGGTTGGCATGGATTTGGCATGCGTGGCACTTCTTCACAAAGTTGTGCGCGTCATTCTTCATTGTAGGCCAGTAGTACCCAAAACTTAGCAACTGCTAGTAAAGCTTCTTCATTCCCTGGTGCTCACCACATTCTCCAGCATATGTTTCTTGCAAGACTTGGTATGCCTCTGCTCCTCCTAAACATTATAATGGCTCACCATTGAATCCTTTATGGTAGAGAGCTGATCCGTCTATGAAGTACCTCTTTGATGTATTTTTAAGCGTGTGAGAATGTTTTGAGTTGGTTGGTAGGGTTGATTGGTTCATAATTGTATATCATTTTGTACCCTTCTAGCTTATGATTTGGTTATGTTATTGAGTTAAACTTGTGCTTTTAATCCATTTTCTGTTTTGATAAGTCCATAATTTCATACACTTGCTTGCCTTCTTTACTTAGTGATTTTGCTTAGTTTCTCTTTATTTTGAGTCACTTACCTCTGTTTGTGTGTTTTGTAGGTTAAGATAGCAAGAGATAACATTTGATGCAATCCATGCATGTTAAGGGCTGATTGGCATATGAGGAATATGAGCTTAAAGACAAACACATTTTGGCTACAACCCCTTTCCAGCCCAATTTCGTAGGTCAACTTCTTGGCCTTGGATCAGCATGCTATGGGGCTCGAATGAGGTGAAGATCTTCATGAAACTTGTTCCAATGGGTGTCTACTACAACATATCCAAATTTCAGCCCAATTGGATATTTGTGGAGTGCTCAGCCCGTCCAACACCCAACCTTGCTCAGCAGGATTTGCAGCTGCCAGCTTTGAGCCTTGTCTCCTCCTTTAAGCCATGTGCCTCACCCATGCTGCAACTGACTTTGGATCCAACATAATGAGTGAAGTGGGGAGGCATTCCAGCTATGAAATTCTAAAGGATCAAGTTGGTACATGCTGGAGTTATTATAGAGAAAGCATGTGCATGCATGTAAAGCAAAGAAATGAAATGAAGTCAATTCCAGTCTCTGTTCGGCTGTCAACTTGCAAGGCCCAAAACGCACACTTCTACTGCTCCGATGGGAATACTTTCTTCATAGAAGTTGTTCCAATGGGTGTCTAGTATAACATATCCAAATTTGAGCACCATTGGATACGTTTTGAAACCTCTGGCCTTCCTACACCAAGACTGGTTCAGAAAACTCGTTTTTCAGCAACCAAAAAGCAACCACATGGGTTGGCAACCAAAAGGCAACCACATGGGTTGGCAGCAAAGGCAGCCACAACTGATCACCTTTGAACCCATGTGAAGATGCTTGAGGTGCAGCAAAAGATGAAGGATGGTGTGGGAGTTCATCATGATGTTCCTCCCTCTTAGCCCTATAAATAGAGAAGCCTTCAAGCTTCAAAACACACCCCAAGGGGGGGAGCTCTCAAACACTTCTCTAGAGCTCCCTTCCCTTCTCTCCCTCAAATTCTCTTAGTTTCCTTTCTAGTTTTCAATTGTTGTAATGAAATATTTGTGCTGAAATTCTCCTTAAGTTTTTCAAGTTCTACTTTACTTTTATTTGTAATGTACATTCTTTCTTAAGTATTCAAGTTTAATTAGTTTCCAAGTTTCAATTATGATTTTTGTTCTTATTCATTATGCTTATAAGTTAATATGCTAGTTTGAATGATTGATCACCATTTAGGCTTGCATGTTAGCTATCTTGGTTTGAATTAAGAGTAGACACCATGCTTTAATTCGAATTGAACTATGGATAAGAAGAGTATGTATGGACATTCGACAACAGGGATTAGATACATGCTTGGTTGTTTAAATTGTTCTTCTATGCTTAATGGGTTCCTAATGCTTAGTTTTAGGTTAGACAACAAATGATCAAATTAGGGAATTAGGAACACAAGGTTTTGACCAAACACCATGGCTTAATCATACTTTAGCTAGAATCAATCCATTAATCTAATTAAACTTGGGAATTTATTTGCTTGAGTTATTTCCTTTTTTCTTGTTTTATTTATTTTCTTTTTCATTTCTGTTTTATGTAGGGGAAATGAATTGGATCATTCAATCACCAATCCTCGTGGGATCGACCTCGCACTTACATATGCTATACTACCAAACGGCTCGTGCACTTGCGAGTATCACAAGTTGAGGATGCAGCTGAATCTATTTTGGTGCAGCTGAATCGAAGCAACAAGTTTTTGGCGCCGTTGCCGGGGATCGGTAACATTGCTTGATTCTATTTGGTTTTCCTATTTTTTTTATTTATAATGTTTAAAGTCTACTTAGTTCTCTATTGTTCATTCCTAATCCTTTTAATTCCATTTCAAGTTTGTGTGTTGGTTTTAGCAATTTATGACAGCTTAATAAAAATGGAGAGAGATGGCAACCTCAATCGTAAAAATGGGAAGTGTGGAGCAATGGGAGAAGTCGACCTCCAAGTGCATCCATGCTCGACCTAATCGCTTCAAGGGGGAGCATTTCAATCCTTTCTCTTCTTTGAATTCTGTTTATTTCTGTTATTGTTTTTGCCTTTTGGTCCGCGTTGGGTTCTTTGTTTTTCTGTGCTGAATCCAACCATATAAAGAACGTGAAATTTGGACTTGCGGTTGGAAAGTTATAGCCTAAAAACTGAACAGAGGTCGAAGCTGAAAAACATAGAAACGAATCTGTCCAAAGGGTGATAAATAGGTGATAGAAAGTGCTGTTTGTGTTTTTCTTTGGTTTCTTGGTTTGTTTCTTTTAGTACAACAATTTATTTCGTTTGTTTGAGTTTGTTTAGAGTACTTAGTTCATTTTCATTTATGGTTTGTTGTTTCATTTTATCTTAATTTGTTTTTGTTTTTTTTTATCTTAGAAAATAAAAAAAGATTTTTTATATGAGCTGACTTATGGTAACCCCAGTGAGCACTTCCGTCAATACAGTGTCTAGGAGTTCTTTAGGCGACACCTTCGGTGTCTAAGAAGTTTGGGTTTTAAGCGGGACCATTGTGACCCCTCCAACCTTCCCGGATCCCCTGGCTGTGTTTTCTGAGGCCCTTAACTGGTCATCCGTGAGTTGCTTGTATATTCGTGTGTTTTTAAATTAAGTTTTTTTTTTATATTTTCTTTGTTATCTTTTCTGTTGAGTATTTGTTCTTGTTTTTGTTTTGTTAAGTTAGTTTATGTATTTTATTTACGTGGTATGGTTAGTTAGTTTATTTCTGAGTGTTAAAACACATTTTTATTTTATTTCAAACTCTGCATTAAAAACAAACAAAAACAAACAACAAAAAAACAACAAAAAAAACAAAAAAAACTTCTTCTTCTTCTTCATCTTCTTTATCTTCATCTTCATCATCATCATGGCTTGCTTCTATTGTCTCGCACTTGTAGAATCTGCAGCAGCTCTACATGGTCATCATTTTTCCTCTGCAGTGCTTCCACATGCTGAGTGGCACAGTAAAGCCGCTTCTGCAAATCTGCCACCATAGCCTTCAAGGAAGCCACTTCCTCGTTCAGCGCTGTGCACTCCCGCATCCTCGCCAGTAATCGCATGCCCAAATTGGTAGCTGAGACTGCATGGAGCACAGATAAAGAGTGGGACTCATCCACTGCCATCTTGTCAGACCTACGTGCCACATGCAGATGATCTGCCGGTGTGAGTATACTGCCAATCATGCCACCCAGCAGCACTGCTCTGTTCGGCCTTGCCTCAGCAAAGTTCGGTATTGCCTCAGCAAAGTTTGAGGCCGTGCCGTGATGATATGTGGAGTTTGGGAAGACAGGAGTTGGAGGAGCCCTTGTCTGGGCATTCGGTGGTGCAAGTGAGAGCTCAAGGTTGAGATCATCAAGGTGAGTGCATGAGGATGCCATTTGTTTTGCTTCTGAATTTTTTGATGTTTTTCCTTGAGTTTGCAGGAAGAAATGCTGGGTATCATCCGCTTGCAGAGGTGTGGTTTAAATAGACATATGCTGATGAGAGAGAGCCAACACCATTTCGGATTTCCCGGGCATGCTCGACCTAATCGCTTCAAGGGGGAGCACATTAACTTTCACTTTACTTTTCTTTTTTCCGTGTTTTCTGGTGTTTTGTGTTTTTGCCCGTTACTTTCATTTTCTAGAGCTTTGTGTTTTTGCTTTTCCCTTTCGGCTATCATCTTTATTTTATTTTAGTTAGGGAACTGTGCTTTCTTTTCCGTTTGATTTAAGTTTGGGAGATGTGCTTTCTTTTTCCGTTTTCTTTTTCCTTCTGCAACTTTACTTTTATTTCCGAAACAAAATAACCAAATACAAAAACAACAAAATAAAATAAAAACAACAATAATGCAGTAGGAAATCATTTCTTCTCGGTGCTTGGTGTCTCGACCATTGGAGCTTTGAGTTTGGCCCTCTGGCTGTCCTCTTCCGGGGCTTCACGAACAGCTTCTTGGGGCTCATCACTTGAGCTCCCAAAGATCGCAATCTTAGCTTGAGCGTAACTACTCTCGCGATCTGCTTGTTTGCGTTTACCCGGTCGGTCTAGGTCCTCCAGCTGTTTTCGCATGTCGCGAGAGTACAACTCTACCATTTTTGATAGGTTTTTATTCTCGTCCCGCAATACTTCTAGCTGGTGTCGATTCACCTCCACTATCCTTGCCCTCTCCCTTTTCAAGCTTTTTATAGCACTCTGACACTCTTCAACCATACTTCGCTCCGCCGCCAACTGACCCTTTAGCACCTCTACCTCATGGGACTTCGCAAGTAGGCGATGACCCAAACTTGCGACTGTTGCCGTACTCTGCACGCTCAGTGCCAGGGCATCGCTCACGACCCGGTTGTCATCCCTTGTCCCCAGCACACGTATATCTTTAGGAGTCACTAAATTTCTAGCCACTCCAATGGCAACATCGTTGTCCAGGAGTATTGAGTCAGTTACTGTCACAGGCCCCCGTGCGGAAGCAAAGTAGGGCATCCATACTGGTGCCGCTGCTTGGCCTCGTGTCTGAGTCGGTGGAGCTAGGTTGAGATCCAACGAAAAAGGGTAGGAAGAGGCCATTTGATTTCTCACTCTTTGTTCTTCTTTCTTTTCTGTTTTGTGTGTTTCTGAGTTTGTGTTTTTCACCCGTTTTTTTTTACCTTTTTATAGACTTAGTCTGCTAAACCCTAGCCGCTGCGATTCTGGGTTATGTGTGGCCCTTACGGCTTATCTCTATATATCGCCGCACCCATTTCCCAACCTCCCCTTAATTGCATTTTCACCTTTCACAACCTTCAAAGTGAAAAAGTCGTCCCGCTTCACCCAAGAGGCCAATAATTCTGGCTTGGGGGATGTGAAAGCGGCCTCTGCGCGCCGACACGTCCCTCACCTCTTTTGCCCGTGACCTCACAGGAGCCGAGACATCAGGGACCACATTCTCTCTTTTCAAAAATCCCGTCTTTGCACTCCCAATTCACGTGTCATCTTAAAAATTAAAAATTAAAAAAATAATAATAAAAAAACGTGTGGGCTTCGGATTTCATTGTGGGTCGGGTTTTCACCGTTGTTTAGGTTTCAAAGTGAGTTAATTTTCTTTTGGGTTGGGCTTTCAATCGTTTGGGTTTTGGTTTGCGTAAGACTGTTTGTTTAGAGCTTTCTGTTTCGAGTGTTTTACTGTTTCGTTTCTTTTGTTTGTTTGTTTTGTAATTTTTATTTTGTAATTATTTTGTTTTTGTATTTTAACTCTTGTGTGTTTTGTGATTTTTTATTGCTTTAATACCTTCATTTGTTATTTTTGACATTGCTTGTGCCTAAATTTTAAACATTGAGGAGAATGTTCATTTCTAGGTTTGGGGGTATTGGAGTTTAACATGTAAATTTGGTTTTTCCTTAATTTAATTTTTTTTTATTTGCTTGTTTTTATTTTTATTTTATTTTGTTTAAGTCTTGCTTTTATTTTATTTTTTTATTTTGAGTCTTGTTTTATTTTGATTTTATTTCACTTTCCGAACACATTTGATGAGATTGTGATAAATGTTTGCATGACTTAAATGAAAATTGAATTTTATTTATTTATTATTATTATTTTTTGTAAAAAAAAATTAATTAATTAATTTGGCATCGTTCTAGCATGATATGTTCGAAACCTTCTTTGCACTTGCCATTTGTTTCATAATTTTCCAATTAAAGGATTTGCATGACCCAAAGAATTGTATCAAGCATAAATTAGACTTATATAACCATATAATGTGAGCTTTTGAGCCGTGTGCTTCATTTCATGAGTGTTATACACATACTCTTATTTTCTTGTCATCAAAGTTGTTGTTTGATCTCATTATTCATTGATTTGGTTGAACACTTAAAAGTCATTCATTCTTTTGCAATTTGATTTCATGACATTTAAGAAATGATATTAAGGCCCTCTTTGGATCGTTTGTGCCTTTCAAGCTAACCTTATGCATGCTTAAGCATGATTTTCCATTGTTAACCATTTTGAGCCTACATGTAAACCTTTTCTTTCATTTTACCAATTATATTTCCTCACCTTAGCCCGAAAAACAAATATTTACCTTTCTAAGGAACTCATGAGCTCTAATTCGGATGTGTTTTTCATGCTAAGTTTGGGAAGGGATATTACATAAAGAAAAAAAAAAGAAAAAAAAAGAAAAAAAAAAGAAGAGAAATTCACACAATTGGTGAAAGAAAAAAAGAAAAAAAAAATGTTGTGATTAAGTGGTGGTTGATTGAAAATTCATTTTTGGGCCTTCAAAAATAAATTGGCATTTGGAAAGGAGTATGAATCATTGTAAATGAAGGTATAAGGAGTTTTGATCATATAAAAGAAAAAAAATCTAATCGTGATGATTCGAAGTCTTGTAAACAATTTTATTTTATGCTCTTACATTTTGTGTTCCTTGGACTTTGTATTATCCATACCTTTCATTTCTTACTCACCTTACACCCTTGGCCCCATTACAACCTATAATAAAGACCTAAATTGATCTTAAATGTCATATGGTTGAATTGCATGCATTTTCTTACTTTTAAGTGTTTTGCATCCTTCTTGAGATCATATTAATGCAAGTTCTTTATCTTCCTATTTTGAGTTAAGTCCTTTATGGTTTAACTCTAATCTCATGTTTATAACTGAGTGATGCATTGTAGCCCTCTTCTGAGTGATTCATTTGTGAGAGGACAACTTTGGTGAGATTTGAAGTTGCATTTGTGTTTGGTATGATTTTTGAAATTGTGTGAAAACTAAGATTGGGGAATTTGTTGCATTTGGCTATCACACTACTACACTTTGAGCATGTTGTGTTTTGAACTTTGCCACCCTGTAAATATTGAAAAAACAAAAAACAAAAAAACTGAGCTTTTATTGTTAAAACTTTTGAGTCATGTGCATGAGTCATTTCTCTTCAGAAAATGTTCGGGAAGATTGTTTTGAGTCTTATTTTTGTTTTATTTTTATTTCTATTTTTGTTTTTGTTTTTGTTTTTGTTTTTGTTTTTTTTTGTTGTTGTTTTGCTTAAAGGACTAACACAATTTTTTTTTTTTTTGTTTTTTTATTTTTTTGTTTTTTTGTTTTTTTGTTTTTTTTTTAAAGTTTTCTAATTACTTTGTTTTACAGAGTCAGTAAAACGTTTGTGGGTATCGTTTCTGTTAAACCCTCAGGAGACACAACTCCTCCTACTAGGGATGCCTAGAGGTTTAAAGGCTTGTTGCATATGCTCAATGCAATTGAGTTACCTGCGGAAGTGGTTTAGTTAACTTCTTGTTTTGTTTTTATCTTTGTTTTCCTTTTGTTTTGCTCGAGGACTAGCAAAATCTAGGTTTGGGGGTATTTGATCGGTTCATAATTGTATATCATTTTGTACCCTTCTAGCTTATGATTTGGTTATGTTATTGAGTTAAACTTGTGCTTTTAATCCATTTTCTGTTTTGATAAGTCCATAATTTCATACACTTGCTTGCCTTCTTTACTTAGTGATTTTGCTTAGTTTCTCTTTATTTTGAGTCACTTACCTCTGTTTGTGTGTTTTGTAGGTTAAGATAGCAAGAGATAACATTTGATGCAATCCATGCATGTTAAGGGCTGATTGGCATATGAGGAATATGAGCTTAAAGACAAACACATTTTGGCTACAACCCCTTTCCAGCCCAATTTCGTAGGTCAACTTCTTGGCCTTGGATCAGCATGCTATGGGGCTCGAATGAGGTGAAGATCTTCATGAAACTTGTTCCAATGGGTGTCTACTACAACATATCCAAATTTCAGCCCAATTGGATATTTGTGGAGTGCTCAGCCCGTCCAACACCCAACCTTGCTCAGCAGGATTTGCAGCTGCCAGCTTTGAGCCTTGTCTCCTCCTTTAAGCCATGTGCCTCACCCATGCTGCAACTGACTTTGGATCCAACATAATGAGTGAAGTGGGGAGGCATTACAGCTATGAAATTCTAAAGGATCAAGTTGGTACATGCTGGAGTTATTATAGAGAAAGCATGTGCATGCATGTAAAGCAAAGAAATGAAATGAAGTCAATTCCAGTCTCTGTTCGGCTGTCAACTTGCAAGGCCCAAAACGCACACTTCTACTGCTCCGATGGGAATACTTTCTTCATAGAAGTTGTTCCAATGGGTGTCTAGTATAACATATCCAAATTTGAGCACCATTGGATACGTTTTGAAACCTCTGGCCTTCCTACACCAAGACTGGTTCAGAAAACTCGTTTTTCAGCAACCAAAAAGCAACCACATGGGTTGGCAACCAAAAGGCAACCACATGGGTTGGCAGCAAAGGCAGCCACAACTGATCACCTTTGAACCCATGTGAAGATGCTTGAGGTGCAGCAAAAGATGAAGGATGGTGTGGGAGTTCATCATGATGTTCCTCCCTCTTAGCCCTATAAATAGAGAAGCCTTCAAGCTTCAAAACACACCCCAAGGGGGGGAGCTCTCAAACACTTCTCTAGAGCTCCCTTCCCTTCTCTCCCTCAAATTCTCTTAGTTTCCTTTCTAGTTTTCAATTGTTGTAATGAAATATTTGTGCTGAAATTCTCCTTAAGTTTTTCAAGTTCTACTTTACTTTTATTTGTAATGTACATTCTTTCTTAAGTATTCAAGTTTAATTAGTTTCCAAGTTTCAATTATGATTTTTGTTCTTATTCATTATGCTTATAAGTTAATATGCTAGTTTGAATGATTGATCACCATTTAGGCTTGCATGTTAGCTATCTTGGTTTGAATTAAGAGTAGACACCATGCTTTAATTCGAATTGAACTATGGATAAGAAGAGTATGTATGGACATTCGACAACAGGGATTAGATACATGCTTGGTTGTTTAAATTGTTCTTCTATGCTTAATGGGTTCCTAATGCTTAGTTTTAGGTTAGACAACAAATGATCAAATTAGGGAATTAGGAACACAAGGTTTTGACCAAACACCATGGCTTAATCATACTTTAGCTAGAATCAATCCATTAATCTAATTAAACTTGGGAATTTATTTGCTTGAGTTATTTCCTTTTTTCTTGTTTTATTTATTTTCTTTTTCATTTCTGTTTTATGTAGGGGAAATGAATTGGATCATTCAATCACCAATCCTCGTGGGATCGACCTCGCACTTACATATGCTATACTACCAAACGGCTCGTGCACTTGCGAGTATCACAAGTTGAGGATGCAGCTGAATCTATTTTGGTGCAGCTGAATCGAAGCAACAAGGGTCCCTTCGATGAAGAATGCTAAGTATGGAGTCCTCCAATCTTCAGCGAAAGAGATGGTGAATGATTCTTCGGCAGAGGGTATCGTAGAACACTTGGGTTAATTAGATTGAACTTCGGCTGCTTATTTCTTCATTTCTGGCCAATAATAACTTTTGCGCTGCAGGCGTCGATACAAGCTAATCTCTGGCTCCAAACTACAAGTGGCATCGTGTATTTCCTGCAGCCTCTTTTATGGCTCTGTTATTCCTATGCAACGGGTCAAAACACCTCATGGGAGATGTTTGTAGAGTAGATTTCCCCAAAAATGATTACATAGTCCTTCAAGTCTCTGATGTCACCTTCTTCATATAGCTTCTTCTTCACAAGCTTTCTCTAATCACTTTCTTCCAGTGGCTCCTCTTGAGGCATTGCTTCGACTGCTGTCATGTCCTTCTTTATCACTGTAATATTGGGTTGCTCATTGACAAATGAGAGCTTTGATCCCAACGTAGCTAAAGCATCAGCATATCTGTTGGTGACCCCTGGGATGTGTTCCATCACAACTTTCTTGAAAGAATTGACAAGCCTTTCAGTTGCTGTACGATACGGGGCCAATGTTGCCTCTTTCACAGTGAAGTTCCCTTGCAACTGACTTAGCACCAAGTTTGAATTGCCAATGACTTTAATCTTCTCTATGCCCATCTCCTTTGTCGTAAACAATCCCATAACAAAAGCTTTGTACTCAGCCACATTATTTGTGCATGGGAAATTCAACTTGAATGAAAGGGTCGTGGCCTGTCCCTCAGGACTAATGAGTACCACACCTGCTTCTTCACCGTTCGATGTAGAAGAATTGTCAAAGTAGAGAGTCCATGGTTCCCCCTCTATAGCAGTGGCAACTATTTCCGACATCTCCCCTAGAACTTCTTTGGAAATAGTGGATTCTTCAACTTCAGGAAATAGAGCCAACATATCAATCACAACTTGTCCCTTGATGGCTCTAGGAGTTGTGCATGTGATATCAAACTCAGATAGTTGCAACAACCAACGTGCAAGGCATCCCGACAACACAAGTCTTGTGAGCAAATACCTTACGGGGTCGCACTTCAATATGGGCTACAACTTGTGAGCAAGGAAGTAATGTCGTAGTCGCTGCGCAGCATAAATAAGGGCAACACATAAGAACTCGATCTTCGGATATCGCGTTTCGGCTCCCTGATATGTTCATAATTGTATATCATTTTGTACCCTTCTAGCTTATGATTTCGTTATGTTTTTTTAGTTAAGCTTGTGCTTTTAATCTCTTTTGTGTTTATCATTCAGTTCATTAAGGTTTAGGTAGCAATGGTGGCTTTGGATAGGAAAAGGTGCAAAATGGTGCAAAAACATGCAAACTGAGTTACAAATTTGTTTCGGCTGAATTGCTTAAGGGAAGCCCAATCCGTGAGCCCATGAAGTTGCTAGTCATGCTGACCTAAGGATGAGCTTATTGTTGCTTGGTCATGATGAGCTATGCATAAGCTATAATTTCTGGTGGGATTTGATGGTGAAGTGCAACAACCAAATAAGAAAAGAAATTGATTTTGTATTGCATTGGTGTGTTAGGTAAGGTTGGTGAAGTGGGTATTGTAGGTGAAAGTCATACTCAATTCAGATTTCTTACTTCCTTCTCCCAATAAATACTATTTCCATTCCACACCAAAAGAACACACATCCTGGGATTCATAATCCCACAAATCATTCCATCCATCCTCCATACTCTCATCTAGGGGTGGGCGCGGTTCGGTTCGGTCCGGTTCTCACCTCAAGCTGGAATTGGAATCGGTATTATTTAACCAGTCTGATTTGGTTCGGTTTAGGCAAAAAAAAATTCAAAAACCGATCGGTTCCGGTTTTGAACCGGATTATTAATTTATTAAAAAAAAATTTCCAAAAAAAAAAAGTTCTAATTTTTTTAATTAAAAAATTATAATAAATAACTTATTTTTTTGGCTTAAATTTTAACAAATAATCCAATTCACACATTTAGAAATTTTTTGAAGTTGAACTTGGAAAAATAGTGATTATAACATTTAAAATATGGCTTTAGATTTTAAAAATTTGTAAAAAAATAAAATAAAATATATGGCTGGTCTGGTTCGGTCTGGTCCGGTGCGGTGTGGTGTAAAATTGAAATCAAAACCGATTGGAACCGGTTCGGTCCAGTTTCGGTCTTATTTGTTGACTTTTTTGGTCAACTAGTTTTTTTTCCGATTTTTTTTCACCGGTTCGGTTTGGTGTTCTGGTTTTCCAGTCCCGATGCCCACCCCTACTCCCACTCCATCCTCCACACTCCCATCGTTTCCCAAACCCATTCATAAATCACCCTCAAACACTCTCACAACCCCAAACACTCTAGCAATCAACCCAAAGCTCTAAACTGCCCTAAATCACCAAAACTGTCCCAACAAGCCTCTCTTCCATTTCCCTATGAATTTCCTCTTTCTCAGTCATCACCACTCACCCAAACTCATCCCAAATCACCTCCTTAATCTTCATACATCCTTCTAGATGTGGGGAAGCTCTTGGAGAAGTATTAGACGTGGAGAAGCTCTTGGAGAAGCATTGGACACCACAAGAACTTCATAAAAGGGTTTTTCTACTCTTATTGCGTTCATTATGTTTTCTCATTTTTGCTTATGTTTCTTTCCCATTATGAGTAGCTAAATCCATAACTAGGGCTTCGATGTAATCGAACATGAATATTCTGGGTTTATAAATTTCAAGATTCAAGTTTGGTTCTTGATTCATGTTCTTATTCATTATGCCTACTTGCCTATATGGTAATCGGAATGCCTAGCTACCATTCAGATTTGTGTATCTTGGTTGGAATTAAGAGTAGACATCATATGCCTTAATTCTAATTGAACTATGAATCTTGGTTGTTTAAAACGTTCTTCTATGCTTAATGGATTTCTAATGCTTAGTTTAGGTTCGATAACAGGGATTTAATTAGGGAATTAGGAATACAAGGTTAGGACCAGACCAATCTTTGAATATGAATTAGACTTGTCACTTGAATCCTTATAACCTAGAATTGAATTGTTATGGTGAATCAAATGCCCTAGTCTCCAAATCTATTTTTTAACCTTCAATACCACCCTTTGTTCCATTTGCTTACTTTGCTTTTGTTTGCAATTTCATTTTGCTTCATTTGTTTTGACAATCACAATCACTCTCCCTTTAAATTCTGTTTTAGACTTAACTTCCTACTTTCTTGAATTCGGTAATCTAAGTACATAACTAAGATTAACTTCTCAGTCCTCGTGGGTATGTGTGAGACCCTGTATATATATATATATATATATATATATATATATATATATATATATATATATATATAATAATAATAATAATAATTATTATTATTTATTAATATGAATTTTTCTTATTTAAATATTTATTGTGAAGATTTATATGTTATTAAATCTTAAGCCTAGTATGAGATTATGCTTTTAGTTGAAAGATGATACCATTCTTGTTATCCATGTGTAGAGACTTAGAATTGGTTTTAATCAAATCATCATTGCCATGCCACCTTGCATGCTACTAAAAAGTGGTGTTGTGATATCATTGGCCAAAGGTGGATGACTCACATTATTCACTCATCTTTCTATCTTATCTTTTGGTGGTGGTGTTGTGATATCATTGGCCAAAGGGGGATGAGTCACATTATTCCATTACATTTCTATCTTATTTTTTTGGTGGATTAAAATATTGTATATATAAATATTATTTAGGTGCATGCATATCCTCTCCTATAAGTATCATGCTTCCTTACTTCAATCATTCATTCCAATCCTTTAAGATAGATTTCTACCATGAAGTAGTGTTAGAGAGAGAGAGAGAGAGAGAGAGAGAGAGAGAGAGAGAGAGAGAGAGAGAGAGAGAGAGAGAGAGAGAGAGAGAGAGAGAGAGAGAGAGAGATAAGGAAGAAAAAGAAACAAGATGAAGAGCGTGTGTGTTTGTCCTGCAATATTTCACTTATCATGGTGAGTGGGTTATGTAATATGTTCTAAAAGTTCTTATTTTGTGATAAATGTTAAAATCGTGGGTTTATTCTATTTACAAACCTCTCTCTATTTTCAAGTCAAGCATGTCTAATTTATGCAATATTTCACACAATATATATTATTTGGAGTTTTTGTGAAGTATGTATTATTCATGGAACATGAGAACTTCAGTGACGGGGTATCCGAAGGATAAATGTACCAGACGGGGACATAGGGCAGTGAGGCCAATAGAGGTCACGTACTGGGTACAATTTGTAAGATATGAAGTAATGATGTGATATGATTTGTATTGTGTATCTTTTTATTATATTTTTCTAGAGTGTGTAAAATGACATTGTTTGACTGACATATTACATAATCTACTCACTGAGCGGTGGTTTGCTCATCCCTCACCTATTTTGGCTTTCAGATTAATTAGTGGGCAAGACAAAGCCGAAATAAGAGAAGTTGGATTAGTTTAGAGTGATAAACTTTTATTTATATCTTGTACCCCTGTAAGATTATCATAATAATTTTTTTTTATATAAATATAATGGTAATGTATTTTAACCAATATTTCAGTCTTTTTTATTTATTTATTTCAATTCACGCACCCTGATTCGGGAATATTCTCTATTCTCGGATCGGGGCATGACAAAATGGTATTAGAGCATAGGGATTAGATACCCTTGGGGAAGAAATGTGATATAGTGTCAGTAAATTTCGAGGACGAAATTTTTTTTAAGGAGGGTAGATTGTGAGAACCTGTAAATATACATATAATAATTATTTATTAATATGAATTTTTCTTACTTAAATATTTATTGTGAAGATTTATATGTTATTAAATCTTAAACCTAGTATAAGATTATCCCTTTAGTTGAAAGATGATGTGAGGGAGCTTATTGCTCTGGTTTTTTCGGGATCCACATATATGCTGCTTTGGTGTACCTGGAACCCCAAGAACTTGCCAGATGAAACACCGAACACGCACTTTTTTGGGTTCATCTTCAATCCGTACAGTTGACACCTTTCCAGCACCCTCCTTAGAACTTCTCGATGGCTTTATCTGGTTTTTGATTTTTCTACAAGATCATCCACATAGTCCTCCACTTCTTTCCCTATCATATCATGGAACACGGCCGTCATAGCCCGTTGGTAAGTAGCACCAACGTTTTTAAGACTGAACGGAATGACGGTGTAGTAGAAATTCCCATATGGTGTTTGAAAGGCCTTATTTGATTGTAGCCACTTAATCCATCCATGAAGGACAGTAAGCCTTGCTTGGAGGTTGAATCGATCAAAATATCCATGTTAGGCAGTGGGAATTCATCCTTTGGGCAAGCTCTGTTGAGGTTTCAGTAGTCAACGCATACCCTTATCAAGCCAGTCTTTTTGTTATTTTTATTTTTTAACAGGGACTATGTTTGCTAGCCAAGTTGGATGCTTGATTGGATTGATGAATGCGGTGGCTAGAAGCTTCTCAATTTCCACCTTGATCTACATTTCAACTTCAGGATGCAAGTTCCACCTTGGCTGCACAACAAGTTTGGTATCATGCTCAACATTCAAAGTGTGACATACTAAGTTTGGATCCAAATAAGGCATCTCCTCGTAGCTCCAAGCGAACATATCTCTGAACTCTTTTAACAGACAAACCAAACCCTCCTTCTCTTTGGCTGTTAAGTGTGTACTGATGGAAATGGGCCTTTGAACAGAGGGATCATCACTTAAGTCGACTGTTTCTAGCTGCTCAGCTACTGCATCAAACCATCTTGCATATGCCTAGGTGCCGGCATTGGCTCCTGGAAGTATAATTTAAGGGAGCTGTGTGATTTGGACTTGCGTGGTTGTCAGCTTGCATAGACAATTGTTATAAGCGATATACCGTATGTTCGTTAGGTAGCGTGACTTTTGAGCACTGAGGCTGAGCGTAAGCACAGTTGTTGACTTCCGAGTGTCTCTTCCTTTCTTGCTCGACAATTGTTATGAGCTCTTCATTGCTAAGATCATGAATTTCAGTCCACGAAGGTAGATACGTTCCAAAAGCTTTGGATGGGTTGCTTCCCGCACCTATACACTCGGTGTAGAATCCTGCTTCCAAATAATGGGCTTCGTTTTGATTGAATGGCGTCTGATTTCCTGGTATGCGAATTGGCCTTAGCTCAATCCTTCCCTTCACACATTAGTGGTAGGTGGAGACTACAAGCTTATGCTTGTTGAGCCATGGGCTCTCAAGCAAGCTACATCCACATCTACCACATAGAACTTAGTAAGCGACCAGATTGGCCCCACCTTCAAGTCTATTTGTATGTAGCCGATTATAACGTCACTCTTATTCCTAAAACCATTGATGCTTGTTTGAGACTGCACTATATTTTATAGTGGGATGTTAGCTGTCATGAGCACAGACAGAGGCAATATGTTGACAAAAGAGCTTGTGTCCACCAAAGCTCTCCTTATGAATACGTCATTGATTTCACCCTTCAAGTAAAGTGGCCCCCTGTGATTTGGATACGGGACTTCCAAGTCCTCGTCAGTGAAGACAATAGCATTGTCATTTTCCAAAAATGACCTCTATGGTTGGGCATTGAAGCAATGAAGACTATACTATGCAGAGATGTTCATAAGGGCTACGGTAGCTGCTTCCCTTACTTGTGGTCCAAAGTCGAGTTGGTCGAAGAGTGACTTGAACTTTGGATTCCTTTGGAGAACCTATGAAGTGGTAGGCCCCGACTTCAGACCTAGATAACACTCCATCACACTCATTTCAGCTTCTGTGAGATTACAGAATGTTACTGCGGTTGTTTCTTGATAATCTTGTTGGCCAAATAGAGTCCCCAAGTGGCATTCTTCTGGCATGCCCAATGTGAGTACTTCGCTGCTGGAACCATCCTCTCATCCATCAGCAAGTGACCAAGGGATGTTATAACTCTAGGGTTTTGAATATTTATGCCAGTAGGCTTTCTCCATGTTTTTGTAAGGGTCCAAATAGCCTCTGGTAGCTTTGGGTCATTTTTCCACAGGTGGCACAATTCATCATCGTTGAGCAAGTCATCAAAGCATGTAATGATGGCAGCCATCTTCTTTCCCCTTCGTTTTGGCAAGGGGTATTCGTCAATAGCTTGCTTCTTAGAGGGTAGCTTATAGGGTAGCCATGTCCATAAACTGGTGATAACGGCAGTATCTCGGATTGCCTTTTTCTTCCCTGGTAAGGCCTGGGGGGTTTGATTGCACCATTAGCAAACATTGTATCAAGAATGACATGGAACTCTTCATCTTTGCACTGCAATGGCGGATACATTTCCTTGTCCTTTCTTTTGCGTTGCTTTGTAGTCACTGGATGATTTGTCATCCACAGCTAATGTCTGGTGCGCTTCCTTCTTTTCACTCCTCCAAGCTTTCTGTCCAGTTGGTCTAACTGACATGCTTGTTTTCCTCACTGCTTCCAACAGCCGGGAAAATTGGCTAATGCCAATATTCTCCAAATAAACTCTGTAGCCTGCCACAATATTACTTATGCAGATCTCTACAAGTGCTTCCTCATCTTTCTCATCATAACAATCCAAAGCCAAGTCCCGGAATTGGCACTAGAAGCCTCCTTATGCCTTTGGTGGGTGTTGTTGAGTTGAGTTGTAGTGATCATTTCCTCATGCTGGAAGTACTTCTTACAAAACCTGCTGGCCAAGTCCTCCCAAGAGTGAACAGAGCCTGGTGCTAATGTTGTGTACCACGTATAGGAATGATCAGTAAGGCTTTTTGAAAATTCCTAGAGACGGAGGTTATGATCACCGGTGTGTGGTCCCAAACCGTCAATGAAGCGGCTGACATGCTCCTTCGGGCTTTCTTTCCTTCTGTCAAAAAGGACAAAGCTTAGTGTCTCATAAGCTTTGGGGTACGGCTGCTGGAGTAGATTTAATGGATATGGTGGTTGAGGGACATATTTCCAATCTTCCTGGCTTTGATTTAGTTCCTTTTCAAGCATGGCAATGACATCTTCCTGGGTGATGAAAGACGGCCCCTTTTGCTCAGAAGCCTTTTCGGCAGTAGCAGCAGCAGCAGCAGCAGACTCCTCTTGGGGTGGTCTCTCGTGTTCTTCGCTTGGCTTGGGGACTGAACTTTTTAGTTCCTTGATTGTGTCCACAATCTCCTTCTGGGTTTGCCTCATAGCATGAATGGTTGCAATGAGATCTGTGAGGGTATAAGCTTCCTTGCTTACAAGCTCTTCTTCTCTACGAGAGGCATTTTGCCTTGACTCCGAGTCATCGTGGTCCAGCTCATCTTGGGAAGCCATGGTATTGTTTCTAGCAGCTTGACGATTGCTTGGTCGTGCTCTAGATGGTTGTTTTGTTGGGTAGAAGGTGCCTCCGTTTATAAGCGCTAGAAGCCTCTTCTGGCCTAGGAACCCTAGCTTGCTTTCCCTAAATTTTCCCAAGTCTACTCTTCCATTTCTCTTCACTTCCTTCAATCCAATCCTTTTTGGTGAAAATTGCTTAATCCAAGCACACTGGGGCAAAGCTTTTTGGGGCTCCAAGGTTTTCCTGCAGCTGACTCCTTCCATCCTGGGTGAGGCACCTCTTGCTTTTCCTCCTTGTTTTCCTACCAAAGCTTGCAGAGGAAAGAATGGATAAGCGTGCTGGTCTAAAAGGTTTCTTACTTCCAGCAGCCAGTGCACATGGGTTTCACTTGGTTTTAACGATGGCTTGGTTTTGATTTGGTTTTAATAGGGTGCTGGGATATTTTCTAAGGCGATGGGCTATTTTTTTCTCTTATGTTTATCTATCTATTTGGGCTCAAGAAAATGGGCCTGAGTTTGGTGCTCCCAAGCAACCCAAAACTTTCACTCCTTGGACCATCAATGGACCTCATGAACACTTGTAACCATCCATACCACAACCAATTCAGCAAGCCCCAGGCATTTATGTGGCTTGGGTCCACTTAAGCTTGTAGCGTGGCTCGGTACTAAAATAAAGATTTTTTTTGCTCGATGTTGCGTGTCATGTGGCGTGTTTGTGCTCGGGCTCTGCCGTATTGTAACGGGCTATGGACGGGCCTAGCGGTGCTTGACAGGACAATAAGTGTGGGTTCATGGAACCAGTACATTTTACAGGCTCATTGCGACCTTTCTGCATAGCGGGTTGCATATTGGCTTGGTGTGGCACGCGGACCATAACTTGTGCAAGCGCATACGACAAATTCTTGCATATCCCGGTCGGGCTTCTTTCTCAATTGAGTATTGTACTGTGGTAAAAATATATTTGGGCCCAGCCTTAGATTTGTTGGGCCTCAACACTTTCCACGCTGCGAGAATGAAATTGGAAATATGTCCTCACTCACACAAAAGAATCTAACATTCTTTATCTATCTTTTTGGCTAGGTTAGTAAAACAAGATAACAAATGATTGGGCATACCTAAAATATTGAATTTTTTTTTAGAAGATAAAACATTGGTTTTGATATCACATGTAACACTTCTTAAGCATTAACAACTAAAAGGCACTATCAATGGGGTCTAGCCAAGTGATCTAAAGTTCAAACCCCAATAACATCTTGGTAGTGTGTGTGTGTGTGAGAGAAACTCCCCTCCCCCCTTAGACTATTGCTTCTATTTTATTTTTTTTAAATAGCTAAAAGGCACTAGCTTCATCCTCACCCTCATCTTCTTAATCATCAAGATGGTATGCTTGTAAACACTGTAAACCTACTACCATAAGTCTTCTCCTCTCAACAAATCTTGTGACACCTAATTTGTTATTCTATTTAACAATTGTGTTTCATGATGCCAATTGTAAATTGATGGTTTTACCAAGGTTAATATTTTTAATTGTTTATGATTAATAAGTTTTTCTTAATTTTTTTTATACAAGCGATATGGGGCAGGAACAAACTATACATATGACTAACCTAGGCTCATCCCACCCAAGTCCACCACCTACCCCATTTTGAAATCTTGGGTCCATCCCTGATATGGGGGTTAGGGGGAATTGGTGATCCACTTGGCGTTAGGGCGGTAGTCCTTGGGAGTCACTAAAGATATCCTAGAAGCATGTGAGTAAAGGTTCGATTGCTGGGTGTGCTGCCAAAACAAAGAGGCAGAGTATGAAAACAAGGGAGATGAGAGGCCAACTGTGAGTAGGGGTAGCAATTTTCGACGCGACCCAATTAACGACTTGAAACCCACATGTAAAATTAGGGTTTTGTAGCATCAATTTTATTGCCGAATCAAGTAGCAACATAGGGGTTGAGGAAATTCTAGTTAGCACCTAAGTTGATAAAAATGCGGATAAGGAGAGATTCGATGGAACACCACTGGATCTGTCAATGGACTTCTCAATCCGATAATCCGATTACAATTTGAATCTAGCAATCCGATTATAAATGGATCCATATATGCATTATAGTTGATCTGATTCGATAATAATCTGGTCCGACTTCGTATGAAGTATAATTTAGTTCTTCTATGCTTTATATTAATATTTTATATGTGTAAATGAGTAATTTTAGTTTTATATGAACTAAATACACTTAAAACAAATTTTTATGTTAAAATATCAAAATTTAATATAAAAAGTAGATAAATACAATAAAAGAACGAGGCTACTAATGAAATTTTGATTTTTTGTACATCTCAAAATAAATCCGATAATAATTTGATCTGATCAGAATCCGATGCGTACCGGATATTGATTGATAGGTGCAATTCAATAGTCCAAATACGATTTGAATCCAATAATCCCATTATAAATGAATTCAAATTTGGATTGAGATATATCTAATCTGTTTACAGGTTTAAACACCAAAGATGCATTGCTCGTAGCCAATGTGTTGGTTGCGCAAATCTCACGGCCTGGGGTTCCGGGCCGAGGGGATGTGCGTTAACAAGTGGCTTCCTGCTTTTGGATGCGGTGCGGTTGTGCACGGGCGTGCCAGCACGGTCTACCGTGCGTCGATATGGTGATGTGGATGAAAATGGTTAAGTGGTGCGCCTGTTTGAGTTCGACTCCTAATCAAACGATTGTGACCGAGAGAGGAACTGATCTCGGCCGTCAGGTTCACGGCCTGAGCTACAAGGCCGTTTAGTGGTGGTGTTGATGGTGGATTTTGGGCGTTGCTCCGGCGCATTGCTCAGGGAGTGACGGTCGTATGATATATGGGGTGAATGAGAGAGTAATAGAGATGGTGCTCCGGCGCCTTGAATTCAAGGGTCGTATGATATATTGATGAATGGATTTTCCTTAAAATCTAACACTACTCCTAGGAAAGCAAGTAAAGATATTGAAAGTGCATTATAGGAAAATATAATTTGTTCCGTGGGAGGCTTTTGTTTAGTGTTTGAACCCTTTGAATGTAGCTCGAACTTGGTATTTATAGGAGGAGGGCTTGGAGGAGTAATCGAGGCTGAAAATCTGCATGGTGGAGCCTGATTAGAGCAAGTGGGTAGTCCAATTGACATTTGGGGTCGTGAAGCATGTTGGTGTGACCCCATGAATCCTGGTAAATCTCGGCCGCCGCCCTGATCGTGGGTTCTGCGCTTCTGGCCGTGGGAACGCATTTATTGCTCTGATAGCTGGGAACCTAACCTCTCAAGCTGTGAGAATCCTTGTGAGAATGTTTGCGTCTAATCACTCTGATTCCTATCACCAAATCCTGACTTCAGTCACTTCCCACCTTCCCTCGTGCATTAAATGCTTATTCGTGGCCAGTGGGTTTGCTGCAATAAACAGAGGCATTACTTCATTAAATGAAGCATGGGACCCTGCTGTCACGTGATGATTTGACTTTAATACCTTTGGCCATGATTTTGTTCGGCCTCGGTCTCGGCTTATAATCGAGGCCGAGGTGATCATGCCTTAGCAATTTTTCTTCTGATTAGGAAGGCCAAACATCTTGGCGAAACACCGCGTTTTAGCCTTACGAGCAAATGCTAGGGCCGAGAAAAAGGGGCTCCTTCTGGCCGTGATTTATTAGGCACAAACATTGCCCCCACATCCCCGAATTCTTCGGTCTCGGCATGCGTAGGGGCCGAATGGATTCCAGGGGATGGACCCTTTGCATTCTTTCTGAAGTGATTGACAACTGGTGCATTAAATACGCAGGACAGTCGGCGCATTTAATGCCCAAGCGCATTTAATGCCCAAGCACGTCGTGCAGGCCATAATTGCCCAGGCTTATGCGAGGCGTCGCTTCGCCTCGTCAAATGAAACGACGGTCTCTGGGCTTCCGACACGTCATCGTGCTTTTTGAGCACACTGTCAGAGCGTTACGTCTCTCTCTCGAGAGACGCCCTTTCATTTCGAATTCTAGCGCCAATATAAAAACCCAAACTTCTTTGCTCTTTCCTTACGCTTTCAGAATTCTCAGACGCCCAAGCTTTGCCAAAAACCTCTCTCAGTCCTTCAATCCCACCGCGCTCTTAAGTCCCTAATTTTACCAGAGAACCTTGCCTGTAACCACGATTTTCTTTCATTCTTGAGTTCCGTCTTTTCAAGAACCCACAAACCCTTACCCTTTTATGGGCTTTCTTCCGGTGTTCTTTACGTTCATCGCCTTTTCTCTGCATTTTCCCTCCAAACAACCAACTTAGATCTGTTTCAATGGCCTCCAGTACCTCTACATCTGTTGAAGCTCGGTCCCAAGCCTTCCAAACTGAGTTCGAGGATATTTGCCGAGAAATCCAAGACTCGGTCCTACCCAATATCATCACGCCTTGGACTGATGATGACGGCGTTGCCACTGATTCCTGCGTTCTCGGCCCCTCTGTTGATGGCGGAATGCCAGGGAGGCTAGTGGCCCATTTGAAGAACAATCTGGTGGACCTCTCGGCCTTTGACGGGGGGGACTTCCAAGATTGGAATGTTGCCAGGCCGCAGCAACAATGGCCAACCTCGACACCGGATTGGGAAAAATGGCTGCCGAGGATGGAGCATTTCTTCGGCCAGCAATGGAAAGATCAAGGCATCTACCACTTGATCAAGCTGTTCGATCGGCCGCTCGCCATGGACCGATCGATCTTGGCTGCCGCCCTGTGCTTTTGGTCGTCGGCCACCAATACAATGAACTTTCGGTTTGGCATGATGACGCCGACTGTTCTAGACATGGCCGCCCTTTTCGGCCTCTCTCCTCTCAGCGTAGAAGTGAACGCCGCACTTGTTGCTCCTGAGGCAGAAGGGAGCTTCAAGGCTGCCTGGCCCGCGGTCACCAAGATAGCCGGGAGCAAGGCGAAAAACATGCTCAACTACTCCAGTTTTTACAGCAACTTCGGCGTAGAGGATGATCGGTTCATAATTGTATATCATTTTGTACCCTTCTAGCTTATGATTTGGTTATGTTATTGAGTTAAACTTGTGCTTTTAATCCATTTTCTGTTTTGATAAGTCCATAATTTCATACACTTGCTTGCCTTCTTTACTTAGTGATTTTGCTTAGTTTCTCTTTATTTTGAGTCACTTACCTCTATTTGTGTGTTTTGTAGGTTAAGATAGCAAGAGATCACACTTGATGCAATCCATGCATGTTAAGGGCTGATTGGCAAAGAGCAAGAGCTTAAAGACAAAACCAAAGTTGGGCCACACTTCTTGTCAGTCCAGTTTCGTAAGTCACCTTGCAGGTCTCATTTCAGCAATCTTCACAACTCGGATGAGGAGACATTCTTCATAGAAGTTGTTCAATTGGGTGTCTAGTATAACATATCCAAAATTCAGCCCAATTGAACATATGTGGAGTCCTTAGCCCGTCCAACACTGAACCATGCTCAGGAGGATTTGCAGCTGCCAGCTTTGAGCCTTGTCTCCTCCTTTAAGCCATGTGCCTCACCCATGCTGCAACTGACTTTGGATCCAACATAATGAGTGAAGTGGGGAGGCATTCCAGCTATGAAATTCTAAAGGAGCAAGCTGGTACATGCTGGAGCTATTATAGAGAAAGCATGTGCATGCATGTAAAGCAAAGAAATGAAATGAAGTCAATTCCAGTCTCTGTTCGGCTGCCAACTTGCAAGGCCCAAAATGCACACTTCTACTGCTCCGATGGGAATACTTTATTCATAGAAGTTGTTCCAATGGGTGTCTAGTATAACATATCCAAATTTGAGCACCATTGGATACGTTTTGAAACCTCTGGCCTTCCTACACCAAGACTGGTTCAGAAAACTCGTTTTTCAGCAACCAAAAGGCAACCACATGGGTTGGCAACCAAAAGGCAACCACATGGGTTGGCAGCAAAGGCAGCCACAACTGATCACCTTTGAACCCATGTGAAGATGCTTGAGGTGCAGCAAAAGATGAAGGATGGTGTGGGAGTTCATCATGATGTTCCTCCCTCTTAGCCCTATAAATAGAGAAGCCTTCAAGCTTCAAAACACACCCCAAGGGGGGGAGCTCTCAAACACTTCTCTAGAGCTCCCTTCCCTTCTCTCCCTCAAATTCTCTTAGTTTTCTTTCTAGTTTTCAATTGTTGTAATGAAATATTTGTGCTGAAATTCTCCTTAAGTTTTTCAAGTTCTACTTTACTTTTATTTGTAATGTACATTCTTTCTTAAGTATTCAAGTTTAATTAGTTTCCAAGTTTCAATTATGATTTTTGTTCTTATTCATTATGCTTATAAGTTAATATGCTAGTTTGAATGATTGATCACCATTTAGGCTTGCATGTTAGCTATCTTGGTTTGAATTAAGAGTAGACACCATGCTTTAATTCGAATTGAACTATGAATAGGAAGAGTATGTATGGACATTCGACAACAGGGATTAGATACATGCTTGGTTGTTTAAATTGTTCTTCTATGCTTAATGGGTTCCTAATGCTTAGTTTTAGGTTAGACAACAAATGATCAAATTAGGGAATTAGGAACACAAGGTTATGACCAAACACCATGGCTTAATCATACTTTAGCTAGAATCAATCCGTTAATCTAATTGAACTTGGGAACTTATTTGCTTGAGTTATTTCATTCTTTCTTGTTTTATTTATTTTCTTTTTTCATTTCTATTTTGTGTAGGGGAAACAAATTGGATCATTCAATCACCAATCCTCGTGGGATCGACCTCGCACTTACATATGCTATACTACCAAACGGCTCGTGCACTTGCGAGTATCACAAGTTGAGGATGCAGCTGAATCCATTTTGGTGCAGCTGAATCGAAGCAACAGAGGACAGCGCCGAAGATGATGTCATCGCCCCCCTCGGCGAAGTTGAGCACGCCGCATTCTTGCTGTACTGGCTGTACAAGTTTGTGTTCTGTACCCATGCGAACAAGGTCACCCTGGAGTTCGCCCACTTGGCCGACTATCTTGCGCAGGGCGGAAGGTTAGAACTCGGCCCATTCCTGCTCGGCCACATCTACCGCACGCTTCATGACATCGTCACCGATGGGATGAAGCCGAAGCACGGTGGTCCACTGTGGGCTTTCCAGTTTTGGCTGCAAGCTTACTTCCCAGAGCTGAGGGGGGTGGCCAACATTACTGACACCGAGCCGTTGGCCAACGCATTCGCCCGAGCCCCCAGGAAGCATAACACATCGGCCCTCTGCTATAAATTTTTCTATGGCCTGGCCGAGAGAACTGGCGCGCAGTTCCGCACCTGCCTTGCTCGGCCATTCCCCCTGTTCCTGGCACATGACCTCTCCGTTATTCCTGATGGCGAGACAGAGAACGATTTGAAGGAGATCTGGGGCTCCTTCCTAGTTTCACGTGATCTTTACTGCGGCCTATCTAAGGCCGGGGCCGAGGTTTATCTGCCAAATTTCGTGGCGCGGCAGTTCGGCCTGATCCAGACGGCCCCACTTCCCCCCTTGTCAATCAACCGGCTCTCGTCCTGGAGGGCCGATGTCACCCAGCAGCACGGCGTAGTTGGCATTTCCTTCCAGCTCCAAAAGGGGATGACCTTCCTGACTCTGACGCCTTGGTCGCGTTGCAATGCATATGACGAGGATGGAAGGGTCTGGTACGAGGAGTGCATATCGGCCAGATTTATCTGGCCCGTTCAAGAGGCCGCGAGGGTGGCTCTGAAGGATGCAGATTGGGACCCCCTCCCCCCTAAGGGCAGCAAAGTGAAGAAGGTATCAACCGGGCCTCTTCGACCGAGTACCCCGGCCGTCGCCGTACCCAGGGTGACGGCCCCTCCTTCGACTGGAGCAACGGTCGCTGCTTCGACCGCGGCCCCAACTCCCAGGACGACGGTCGGGGTGGGGGCGCGGAAGACTATTGCGCATAGGACCGTGCCGTCCTCTCCTCTTGCTCGGCCGAGTGCCGTTGCTGGTAAGCACTCCTTTATATATTTTTTATTTCCTTCGTCCTCGTTTATCTTACTCTTTACTTCTTTTTGCCTCTTTCTCTTCGTATACGCAGGCCCGGGTCGCAAGAGGGGTCGAGAGGCACCAAGCACTGAGGCTGCCCTTGCTGAGGTGGCGCCGGCTGGGAGTGTTGCGGTCGAGACGGTGGCGCCAGAGCGGCCGAGAAAAAGGGCCCTCCTTGTTTGCTCGGAGGGCGAGGATGAGAAGGAAGTCCCCCCTGTGATTATAAGTGAAGCCCCTCCTGTGGCCGTGAGTATTCCTCGATTTCTTCCCTCTTCTCCATTCTTTAGGTCACACCCTCCCCTTGTCTATAAATTCTGATAATTCGGTTCTTCTCTCAGGCCGAGGTGCCGAATGTAGAGGAGGTGGCCGCAGCCGAGGTGGTGATCGAAGAGGTGGGCGCCGCGAAGGCGATGGTTGAGGGGACGGCCACTTCCGCCGAGGTGGTAGAGATGCTGGATGCCGAGTCAGCATTCGAGGAGGTGCCGGCTGCTGAGGAGGCCGCTGAAGAGGTCGCTGAGGAGGCCGCCGAGGAAACTGCTGCGGACGTGCCAGATGATGAAGTCATTGTCGTGGAACGCGGACCGCCCCAGCGGAAGTCCTTTCGGCCGTTTCTGTCGTGCCTTCCTTGGCTGCTACCGCGCCTGCCGAGCCGTTGCCGTCCGCTCCGAGCCGTTTCTTTCGGCCGTTTCGGTTCTTCTCTCAGGCCGAGGTGCCGAATGTAGAGGAGGTGGCCGCAGCCGAGGTGGTGATCGAAGAGGTGGGCGCCGCGAAGGCGATGGTTGAGGGGACGGCCACTTCCGCCGAGGTGGTAGAGATGCTGGATGCCGAGTCAGCATTCGAGGAGGTGCCGGCTGCTGAGGAGGCCGCTGAAGAGGTCGCTGAGGAGGCCGCCGAGGAAACTGCTGCGGACGTGCCAGATGATGAAGTCATTGTCGTGGAACGCGGACCGCCCCAGCGGAAGTCCTTTCGGCCGTTTCTGTCGTGCCTTCCTTGGCTGCTACCGCGCCTGCCGAGCCGTTGCCGTCCGCTCCTAGCCATCCAAGCGACATCGTGTTCCGCTCGGTAAGCGTTTTGCCTTCATTATACTTAGCTTTTATTATTTAGAATTGCGCTACATGCTTCTGACCGAATTTTCGCTTCCAGCCTCCTCGCTCGTCGCCGCTATCCATGGTTGCTGTAATCATGCCCCCAGCGCCGTTGTCCCAGGACTCGACGGTCGTGGCCAAGCTGGCGGTAACCGGGGCCACAGTCGTGGGTGTGCCGAGTCTCGTGCGGGCTATTTCGGCGGTCCCGACCGAGCTTTCGGTCGCCGAAGTTCCCGCCGCGTCGCTCGCCACTACCGTGAGTATTCGGCCTTTTTCTTTATCTTGTCGTTCCTCATGTCCTGGTTGGTTGGTTCTCACCCCCCCCCCCCCCCCCCCCCCTTTTTTTTTTTTTTTTTTTTTTTTTTTTTTTTCCTGTTTCCAGGAGATCACCTCCTCTGATGATCTTGAGGAGTTATACGCCAGCCTCCATGAAGAAGGAGGTAGTTCAACCCCGGCTCCCCTGGACGAGGATTCCAAGACCGTTGTTGAACGGCTCCGAGAGTTCCTCTTCCTTGGAGTTCATCAAATGACCACCGCCAAGGCGTCCTGCCTGGACACGGCTATGGCGCTTGGTCTGTGGAACTCGGCTCAATTGGATGAGTTGCAAGCCCGTCTGGCCGAAGGCGAGGAGATGATCGGCCGGTATGCTGAAGCCGTTATGAGGATGGCCGAGGGAAGCTCGCTCGAGCAAGAGCTGGTGGAGATAAAGGAACAAGTCCGACCCGCTATGGCCTGATTGAAAGAAAATGACCTCGTTGTTCGACGGGAGAATGAAGAACTTGCGCAGGTCGAGGCTCAGATTGCCGAGCTCCAGGCCCGTCGAGACCTCATACTTCAACGCCGAGATGGCGCGGTTGCGGCCGAGAACGAGCTGAAGTCTTCGGCCAGGCAAATCCTTAAAGCAGCGACCGAGACGAAGACGGCATTGGCCGAGCGGAAGCTAATCCGGGCGAGGTGGCAGGCGGACATAGACGGCGGGGATATCGCTTGGCGAAGGATCACCTGCCTGATTTGGGGGATGTTCAGCGAAGGGGTATGAGCGGCGAGCGGCTGTTTTAAATGTTTCTTGGGGATGTAATAATTAACCACATACATACACTTTATTTTATACATATATTTTTGTATGACATCTGTATATATTCTCTGATCGGCCACGATTGGCCGTTCACTCTTTTTGCAAAGACAAACCTTTTAATATGAATATAAGGCCAGGGCCTTCTTTCTTGGACGATCAAATGTGTGCTTCTTGCCTCATGTTGACCGCACCGTTTGTTTAACTCGTTCGCCTATTTCCCCCTCTTTTTCTTTTTGACTTTTTTGTCGTAGGCCCTCGGTGCCATTTTTTCTGGAACTTGGATCGAGTTGTAAGCATCGAGTCTCGACTGTTCTAAGTTTTCTGAACTCCAGGGCGTGGTTTGCGAGCAGTCATTCCTCTTTGGGCTATCTTGCCTGATAATTTGAAGAAATCGAACCCCCAGTTCCAATAGTCTATCAATGTCATGGCCGTAGGTCAAGACGCAAGGAGATGTGTTTACGACCGAATTTTTTGAGGTGCGGCGTGCTAAAAGAACTTGAGGAAATAAGTTGCGCCAAACCCTGGGTTTCCTTGATAGGTACGGCTTTGTGTCACCTGGCGCCCCCGGCTGCCCCCGTGTTAAGCCGTTTTTCATGATAGGCCGGATATCTTCGAACTGAAACCCTTGAAAAGGCCTCTCCCGTTGCGCATCGTTTCGCGGCTTTACCTGCTGGGTCGTTCCAGCAAAGGGCTTGGCCGCTGCAACTGAGCCGGGTGGTATCTGAGGAACGTCGTGGGCTTGACCGAGGTACGTTTGATTCGCCGGCCATCGAGGTACGGCCACCTGGTTCTGTTGGATCGCGTCATAATGGGAACCTAGGTGCGCCTGCGTTATCGTCGGAATGGCCGGATCGTATATTTACAGTGGTAGTGCAGCGGTCAAGCCATTCTGATCGTATTGTTGTGATGGAGCTTCGGTCACGTTGCTCTGGCCGGGTGGCGCTCGGTCGGCCAAAGTATAGGTTGGGCCGAATTGCTGGACCGTAGACAATGCAGGGTTACCCTGCCCTAACGCTTTGGCCAAAGCATGGAGTGGGCCACATGCTGTCTCTGCCGGGTAGGTTGGTCCGGGATTCGCCCATGTGGGCTTGAACTGCCCCCAATTGTTTGTCGGCGGTGGAGAATGCTGGCCGTATCCTGACGCTTGGGTTCGGCCAGAGATGTCGAGGCTGCTGCTTTCGTCTTAAGGCTCGATCCTTTCACGCTCTTGGCTTCTCTGTCCGGCCCTAGTAGGTGTTGCGGGCGAGGTCGCCGGCATCCTTTCCTGGAAGAGCGTCTGCAGTCCCGAGGAGAACCTGTCCATTGCGGCTATAAAGGATGTCTCTATCCTGTGGGCCTGCTTAGACATGAGATCTTCCACCACGGCTTGCTCCTGTATGGACTCGGCCGTGCGATCCGTCATCACTGGGACGCTGGCCGAGACTCTAACCGCGTGTTCGGTCTCGGTGACAGTGATTGGTGAGGTGGACTCATGAGTCTCAGAAGTCATTTCGACTGCTTTGTTTTTGAGCTTTTCCTGTGCCCTAGTTTCCACCATGAGTTTTTGACAAGAGTCCCACTGGGCGTGCCAAAAGTGTTGGCTGCGCAAATCTCACAGCCTAGGGTTCCGGGCCGAAGGGATGTGCGTTAACACGTGGCTTCCTGCTTTTGGATGCGGTGCGGTTGTGCGCGGGCGTACCAGCACGGTCTACCGTGCGTCGATATGGTGATGTGGATGAAAATGGTTAAGTGGTGCGCCTGTTTGAGTTCGACTCCTAATCAAACGATTGTGGCCGAGAGAGGAACTGATCTCGGTCGTCAAGTTCACGGCCTGAGCTACAAGGCCGTTTAATGGTGGTGTTGATGGTGGATTTTGGGCGTTGCTTCGGCGCGTTGCTCAGGGAGCGACGGTCGTATGATATATAGGGTGAATGAGAGAGTACAGAGATGGTGCTCCGACGCCTTGAAAATCAAGAGTCGTATGATATATTGATGAACGGATTTTCCTTACAATCTAACACTACTCCTAGGAAAGCAAGTAAAGATATTGAAAGTGCATTACAGGAAAATATAATTTGCTCTGTGAGAGGCATTTGTTTGGTGTTTGAACCCTTTGAATGTAGCTCGAACTTGGTATTTATAGGAGGAGCGCTTGGAGGAGTAATCGAGGCTGAAAATCTGCATGGTGGAGCCTGATTAGAGCAAGTGGGTAGTCCAATTGACATTTGGGGTCGTGAAGCATGGTGGTGTGACCCCATGAATCCTGGTAAATCTCGTCCGCCGCCCTGATCGTGGGTTCTGCTCTTCTGGCCGTGAGGACGCATTTATTGCTCTGATAGCGGGGAACCTAACCTCTCAAGCTGTGAGAATCCTTGTGAGAATGTTTGTGTCTAATCACTCTGATTCCTATCACCAAATCCTGACTTCAGTCACTTCCCACCTTCCCTCGTGCATTAAATGCTTATTCGTGGCCAGTGGGTTTGCTGCAGTAAACAGAGGCATTACTTCATTAAATGAAGCATGGGACCCTGCTGTCACGTGATGATTTGACTTTAATACCTTTGGCCGTGATTTTGTTCGGCCTCGGTCTCGGCCTATAATCGAGGTCGAGGTGATCATGCCTTAGCAATTTTTCTTCTGATTCAGGAAGGCCAAACATCTTGGCGAAACGCCGCGTTTTAGCCTTACGAGCAAATGCTAGGGCCGAGAAAAAGGGGCTCCTTCTGGCCGTGATTTATTAGGCACAAACACAATGTTTATGATTGCCTGTTAGTGCATTGATTGTAATTAGGTAGGTGTCTCCATCTGTGTTTCCTATGTTTATTGTTGCATCAGGATCCAAATCTAGAGAGTCAAAGGACACAATTAGAAGGATCTAAGGCTTAACACCCCGTTTCCCTTTGGTACAACATTCTTAAAGATCAACCTCATAACAACAATAAATTAGAGGGGTGGAGGTAGGTGGGTTATGTTTCGAGGAGGAAGTGGGTGGGGTCATGTTGAGCGGTTAGGCCATGTTTGGTAGGCTAGACTGGATTGGATATATTCAATTAAAATGGCTCTGGAACCCAACCTCAAACGTGGGTTTACAACAAGCGCAAGCTTCTCGTCGTCTCCCATGCTCAGCCTCTAGTACATCTTCTTTCTCCGGTTTGCCTTCTTCTCTCTCTTCTCACTCTTCTCCTCTTTCTCTCTCCTCTCTCTCCTATCCTCTCTCTTCTCCTTTCTCCTTTCTCCTTTCTCTTGCCTCTCAATTTCTTCTCTCTCCTTTTTTCAGGAAGAGATTGATTTGGCTTTGATTTGGCTCAAACAATGTTAAGATTTCTATCTAAAACTTTGGTTTTTCAATTTTTATTGTTTTGATTTTATTCATTTGGCTTTGATTTGGCATGTGTTTCACGGCTTCTATGCCTAACATGTCAAGCTCATCTCGGCAATCAAATCCATTTTCGTCTCCTTCTTTCCTTTGTTGGACACTGTTCTCATTTCCCAGATCCTTGTGTTATTGGATTGATTACAAATTTAAAAAATTTGTATATTTTTACTACAAATTTAAAAACTCTGTTCTTGTTCTTGTTTCCCAGCTTGATGTTCTTTGTTGGTTGCACAAAATAAATAAATAAAAATTGTCCTGCAAATCTTTGGGTACTGTTCTTTGTTCGGTATTGTTCTTTGATGTTGCTTTTCTGATTTTTCATGGCGATTTTGGGATTCTGTAGTTGGGATTTGGCATTGGATTTGGATGGAGATAAAAATGGGTGTCAATTGAATAAAATAAAATTTTGAAGTCAAGTCCAGTGTGTTGTTTGGTACAAAACTAAACATGATTGGACTTAAGATCCAGGTCAGTGTGTTGTTTGGTACAAAACTAAACATGATTGGACTTAAGATCCAGGTCAGCCCAAACCAGCCCAATTCAATACCTAACAATCAATCTTAACTAGTCCAAGTCAGCATGCCAAACAAGGCCTTAGTGTATGTGAAGTGGTTTGAGGCGAAACGGGTTTGGGTCTTGCATTTGAGGTGTTAAAATGTAAGCCAATTCGATAGCACGAGCCAAAGTGGGCGGTGTGAGGGGGAGAACATCATCCTCAACTTCATCTCTTAATCCACCAATAAAAGTACCTTTAGGCCTTGTTTGGTACACCTCTCAGGCCTGGATTGGATTGAATTAAAATTAAGCCCATGTTTGGTTTACCTACTTCTAGTTCTAAGTAGGGATTATCAATGCAGGCCCACCAACAACACCTCCTTAGAAAGCGTTAGTGAATCCCATGCGGAAGGGGGAACTCAACAATCCCGTGCATTCAGCGCACTTCTGTGCTCATACTTAGCCACTCAATTCAAGTCCATGTAATTACCATCATCCCCCTATGTCGAGTTCTTAATCGACAATGACTCCAACCCTGAACACAACGAAGTGCCCCACCCAATTGCCGAGCAAATCCCATGGATCTGAGTGGGTGTGAGGGCTCGTGCTAGTGCCTACAATACCTAGGCAAATATGAAATCGCCATTGAATGGAAGGACCAAAATTGAGAGAGAGAGAGAGAGAGAGAGAGAGAGAGAGAGAGAGAGAAAGAGAGAGGATGGTGTTACAACTCTCGCTTCCCTTGGAGAGAGCCAGTGGTCCACGAGCTTCATGGCTAGGGATTGGCCTTGTGGTTGATGCTTTTGGGCGATTGTGGCTTTGGGTTAAATAAAAAATAAATATTTATTAGTTTTTTTAATATTTTATTTAATTAAACAAACATATTTTTATTTAATCAAATGAACATATTTTTATTCAAGTCCTAGTCTCAGTCCCGGTCCAGCATTATACCAAACGCAGGACGAGTCTTATTTTGCTTAGTCCTAGTCAAGTTAATTCAGGAAAGGCCTTAAGCATAGTCCATTCCTTAAGCATACTCCATGCCAAGATAATCCTGAGTAACAAATGACGGCTTAAGTTGGTCATCTGTCCAACCTTCAGCTTTTCAAGATAGCTTTCACTTGACTAAAAGTATCTGCCCAGAAGTAAGAGATTCAGTCGTGGAGGAAGAGAAGGGAAGGATTGGATGGTGTAAGTAAGGGACAACGGAGGAAGGAGACTATATGGAAGGGAGGGTGGTGGTGTTGGAGGAGGGAAGGGTGGTGCGGGCGGAGGAGGGTTGCTAGACTAGAGGCACAGTAATCTAATCGGAGTTCTTCCACCATCGATTTTTGAAGGTCGATGTTGGGATTGTTGAGAGTGTAAGGTAGTGACAGGTTTCTGAATATCAGAGAGGTCCGTCTGGAACCCATCTGGGCGAGCGTAGCGTTGATGGTGGAAACAGTGTCCTAAAAATCTTGGAGGTGAGGTGTGAGCTGATCTCGTTGAAGGTCCAGAGTCACATCCATGGTGGAAACGGGGCCGGTGGAGGGCTCACCCTTTCTGCCCATGGCCAATTAGGCTATGATACCAGGCTGATGGCACCGAAAGTAGTAAAACACAGAGAAAGTAAGAACATGTTTGGTATTCTATTTGAATCCAACTTTTTTAAACTTAAAAACAAAATTTGAGTCGAAAGCTCAAATAATCTGTTTGATAGGCCTAGTTTTGAAAATCTGAACTTAAAAATAACTCAAAAAATCCAATTTGAATAAAGTGGTAAATGGTGCCACATGAGACAACAGTGGTGGAAATCCTTTTACACTTTACAAGTTGAATATTGATTGAGATGGGGAATTGGAATCACATTTAATTGGGAGGAAGAAGAAGAAGATCCTCCTGCCAATTGATCTCATAAATATTCATATACCGAGTACCTATATATCTACAGTGTGAAAATCTCATCTGCAAATTCAACCCTAGCTTAGCATGTTCTACTTGTAGAACTTGACCAAAGCTTGGCTTGTTCAACCCTAGTTATTCTTTTTCTTACTTTTCTTTATGAATATAAATTTTTTTGATTTAATTTTGGTTTTATTCTTGAAACTGGAACTGAGGACTACTCAATACTAATTGCTGATGATTCAACAATGAATGGTTGAGTAAGTGTCCTTGAGAGATATTGTCGGACTGAATCGTTGCGTTATTGAAACTGCAATTAGAGTTGACGTATTTCTTTGATGGGTATAGTAGTCCATGATCATCTGCAATTGGATGATCATGGCGCTTGAGCCGGTTTTCGATGCTTGGGATTGCTGGGAAGTTCAAACCATTGAATTGAGGGAGCTTTTGAAGCAAATGACTGTTGATGCTGCCGCTGCTGCTGCTGCTGATATTGGAATGGTCATTAATGAACAACGGTTTCTGGTCTAAACCGGTAGTCCTGGAACAGGGAAACCTATTTGGAGTTGATTGGAGTACGGTTCCAGTTGGGTTAGAGTATTGGCCATCCGCCAGAAAACTAGTGAGTAATGAGTAGTCCATGGCGTCTAGTAAGTTGGAGAAGGAAGAAGATTTCTGGGGCTTGAGATCAGTATTATTAGTACTCATGTTGTGACCAAGGCCGGGAAGGGGACTTTTCAGGCTTGGTAACAGGACATCATTGAGAAAATCTTCTTCTTCTTCAACTTCTTCTTCATGATCGATTGGCAGCACCGCTGCTGAACTTGAGACGTTGGACTTCTTGTAGATTCGACAGAGAACCCAATCATCCAACTGGAAGAGAGAAAAACAAACCAACGAAAGAGTACGTATTGGTCAAGTTATATACCACAAAGTATAGTTCATAAACAGAAAGTGTTAACAGCTCTAAATTAAACTGATCTGCATCACCATCGTGATTCATGATATAAAGCGAAATCGGGGAAATAATTTAGACGCGATATGGAATGCATATGTAATGCAAACAGCTCTAAATTAAATGAAGTAGAAGGTATATATAGTTGCTCACCCTCATGGATAAATCTTTGAGCTTCATGGTTTTGCTGGTGGTGGTGTAGTTGTTTGGATTCTCTGGAAGGCGATATTCATGCATGATCCAGTTGGTCTTGATTCCTTTAGGGGGTCTTCCCTTGTAGAAGACAAGAGCCTTCTTCACACCAACGTTCTGGCGTCCTCCTAATGACGCCACAATCGTCTTATCTGTTCCTGTTGCCTTCCAGTACCCTGACGCGGCTGCCCTGTTCGGCCTTGCGCCATTCGGGTACTTGCGATCTCTAGGACTAAAGAAGTACCATTCTTTCTCACCAAACGCAGCTTTGGCTAATTAACGATATATCAGCATCCATAAAAGAACACGCAATTAGCAATTAATGGCTTAAAAATGCATGTTAACCTTATAAAGTAATGAACCAATGAGGAAATTAATTAATCACCTGGCAATTCCCATGGATCAAACTTGTAGATATCAACTTCAGCTATGATGGAAACGGGTAAGGGTGTGGAGGCCACCTTCTTTGTAAGGTAGTGAAGGATGAGCTCTTCATCTGTAGGGTGGAACCTAAACCCTGGGGGCAGGCTTGATTCTGGGTTTTTCATCATCAAATAAATATTTCCTTCTGGTAGGGATATGATACGCTTGCTATATATATATGCACTAATTGAGCACCTGATTTAAAATTAATACAAGGGGCTGGCTTTGTCTGGTTTAGTTTAGTTGGGTAATATGAAAGAAAGAGGAAAATGGATGTGGAAATTAAGTGAAGGGAGGGGGATATATGCCTCTCTAGACTCCAGTTGTGACAAGACAAACTGGAAATTAAAGAAGAGGAGAATTGAAATTTTTAGGAGAGAAAGAAACGAAGGGCTTTTATGGTTGTGGTTTTTTGTCGGCATGCGGAAAAAGAAGAGATTAGGCCAAGGGGTTGGGATGAAGAATAGAATAGCAGATGATGGTGAGGAAAAAACAAATCATCTGTTACATTTTCTGGAAGAAATATAATACGAGGCCCACAGATACGCTCCCCTCCGATGTCGTATGTGTGCCAGCTGTAAGGCTTTTTTATGTACGTACGTATGTATGTATGTATGTATGTATATCTACAATGTGTCCGTCCATTTATACCAGAGTTTGATTTCCCTTTACACTAGAGTAGTCATAATATCATTTTGTCAACAGAAACGTATGTATGTATGCATGCATGGTCCAATCTCCAATCTCCAATCTCCAATCTCCAAAGGGAATGGAACTGTTGGTTTTGTCCTTCCCAAGTTTTGTTTTCGCGTAAAAGGGAAGAGGGGAAGAGGGGAAGAGGGGAAGAGGAATGAGAGATGACAAAATAATAGATAGATATCATGGAATGGAATAAAGAAGATGCATGGCGGCTAGACAAAGCTCCAAGGATGAGACATCATCAACCTCTTCTCAGATAGAATCGTGACACGTGTTCTTTCATGTTTGGAGAAGCTAGGCCCAGAAGCCCATAATAATCAAGTCCCACACAGTTCACAGCACAAGTAGAAGCCTACTCCTATGATGCCTGCCTAGTCATCAATCATCTTCCTTTTCTTTTTGGTCGAAAAGTCATCAATCATCTTCATCATGCCGTAATAATGCATCTCACCTTGACTTTATTCTTTTTCTCATTTTTCCAAGTGTTTGTTTGAACTTTGAGGTTACTTTTAAAATGCAGATAGAAATATTCCTATGCCCTATCTCTCCCTGCGTGCGCTTGCCACGAGTACAAGCCTACTGTCAGTTTGGTACACAAACTTTGACAGCATAAGTGTTTAGGGCTTTAGTGATTGTCTAACATGGCGTTTCTATCGCCCACATATGTTCAATTACTTTATGCAATGTGGGATGCGAAGCGTGCAGGATCTACACTCTTTCTCGAGACTTCTAATTTGTCATCCTCTAAATCCGTATAATGTTACTAAAGAAGAAAGAAAAACCAATAATAATTCATGTTCACAAATAAAGATAAAAAAATTACTAATAGCTTTTCTTCAAAATCAATGATAATACATTTGATGGTTTCAGAAAGAAGAGATAATAAATGTGATGTTTAAGTATGTCAATTCAATATGGACGTACTCAAACAGCACAAGAAGACAACACAGAAAATAATGGACTGATGGGATTGGCTGGAAATCATGCAAAAAAAGGTTTGAAAAGCAAATTATATTAAAGTTGTCAGATTTACATACGTGGGTGGCATTCTATGAACCAAATTTCTTTCCTCTTTCTTCTTTCTTCTTTCTTCTTTCTTATTATTCTTCTTTATGAAGCCTGCATATATACAAGATTTACAAGAGAAAAAAGAAATCAAATTTCAAACCAGATTGATTTATGAAATGAGCAAAATTAATTTGATGTTTTGTACAAAATCAGTGTGATAGGAACCCTTGTTTTATAGTCTTTTTCATTTTAATATAGCCAACTTACTATATTAAGAGGTTGAATTGTATTGTGTTTGTTGAGTAATATGAATACTTCTCTCGGTGCATTTGGGTTAAGGTTGAACGGTGTTCTATCATTGGTATCAGGCCAGTGAACCTACGCTTCCCTTCTCACGGTGCATGTAATTCCTCTAAATTAGAAACTTATTAGAGGAAACTAGAAATTTCGAGCATGTGGTTGAACTTGAAACTCAAGTCCTAGCTAAATTCTAAAAGAAATTAGAAAATATCTCCTGTTTTTCCTTATGAAGCAAATTCAATCCGGTAATTTGGAGTTGGGACCACTCACTTGTGTTCTTTAATGCTTCACCAATCCTAATATTACTAATTAATATTATAATTATAGTAAGAAATTTAGATGGTCTAGCAGAGGCAGGCCGGTAGCTAAGTAAGACAGACTTGGAGTTTTGGAGGTATTTATTTGGTGAACATTTTCTTTGGTTTAGGTGAACTCAGTGGTTGAATCAACGCCACACTATCATGCCAGCTAAGCATTCACATTTCCGCGTGACATGTCCATTATTGTGGCACCTCGTTAAAAGTTTGACCATGATTTACGTGTCAAGTCTTAAGCTAAGCAACCACATCCAGTTTCGATTCATTTCGTGAGGAATGTTACGGTCAGTCGCCGGACTCATCTTAACGGTTGATGTATTATAGGCTCCACATCCATTAACGACAACGACTACCTATCACTACCTTTATTTCATTCATCTACAAAATTGTGATTTGTTTAACAATGGAAACATCGGGTATTTCATATCAGCCAAGGAAATCCCATTGAAAAAAGTTCCTTGACAAGGACACTCGCAGCCCATACATAATTCATAGATGTAGAACAACAACAATTAAGTTAATTGGTTCCTTCCTTCCTTGGTACCACACGTGGAGGAGTACGTGCGGTTTTGTGACTATTAATTTTGACTTGACTTTCTATCAGCTTTAGTGTTACAGTAACAGATACCAAACAAGGAGGAATAGGAATCTAACCATCACACTAATTTCAAGAGTCTAACCTACAAAAACAGCCTGGATGATATTTCATTCATCGAAGGTTACAAACCCTAAACTGTAGATCCACGTGTCCCAACCATAGCAAACCAAGTGTCCACAGCCCTTTTTCTTTCTTTTTTCTTTTTTCATAATTGAAAATACCATAATAATACTGAGTTATGCAAAATGCAGAGATTTACCAGTTCAAAGCAGCAGCCCTAGTTTGTGGACTCACATTAAATCTGCAGCAATTTGTTTGTTTTTGTGCTCATATTAAATCCTAGTTTAATAATAATTTCCTACTAATTGAAAACTTTTAGCATTCAAATTGAGCACGCCATGATTCCTTGTAAGGAAAAGAAAATGCCAACAAGTGCATCCTAGATTTGGGGAGCTCCCACGATGTATGTATGTATGTATGTATGTATGTATTTATGTATGAAGCCGAACAAAGGGACAAATTGGTGTGGTCATAAGATGATGCAAGGTTTTGGGAGCATCTGCTAAGAAAACGAATAAATTTTTCTATTAAGAAAACGAATGAAACCCAAAAAAGATGATTTTACACTACTCATATTAAACTATTGTTATTCAAAGATGAGCTTTATTTTATTCAACCCACAATGGGCTTCACATTATCTTTGGTTTTATGCACGACTACTCCTTTAGGTCATGCGTGATGAAAAATAAAGTACCTGGAATTTCAAATGTTCTTCCCCTGCCTCCATTCCTCTCCTAAATAAATATTCACCTGAAAATCAAATACTCACATGTCAAAAATGCATGACCGAAACCAACCAACACACCGTAATGTTTTGTGACAATTGACAAAGTAAACCATACTCATGAGCCTTAGACTGAAAAAGACAGATTAAATAACCAAGTGAGGAGTGTAAAATTACCATGGCTAAGGTGGTGATATAAAATATATAAATAAAAAATAGCTCCCCAGATAGAAACTTAGAGGGAAACAAAACAGGCTAACCTAAAAGTAGCAATGAGAATGAGCAGCCCTCCGTCAGATATTCCCATTCAAATCCACCAAAGTGATCCCTTTCAATGCCAGGTGATTAATTTTATCACTACTGTATTAGTTTATAATTTTAGTGTAGATTAGGTCAATGATAGGTATTTCCGCAACACCCGGTCTCAGTTCTTACCTTTTACCCCAGCATGCATGAAGCAACTTAATCTCCTAGCCTAAAACAAAATGTCATTGGTTGTCACATTGAGTTGGTTAGATAGATTGACTTAGCAAATGGGGTAACGTTTTTTTGTTTTTCATAAAAAAACATATTGGACTAGTCAAAAGCATGGAACAGCATAAAAGAATGAGTACTATAAGTTGATTGCCAGCTACAAAAGTCTTGAGTGTGACCCCCAGTAGTTTTCCACGTGCAGTTCACCTAATCTAATGGATAATGCTTATCCAATGTCAAATGCTCATGCACCAATTTTTCCCTTTGAGACAATACAACATGAGCTAGGCCTAACCAGAAACTACGTCACATAGTTAAAACACTATACAAAAGGAACTGCAAGCATATTTCAACAATATAGGAGTTTTTCCATGACCTTCCTAAATATTACAATACTGCTGTGCCGGCACTGTCATTAAAAAGGCTTATGCAACACAAAATATCACGACTAAATAAATGCAGTAAGAAGAAGCAATAGAAATGAAAAACATGATATAGCAAAAGAGATCCATTTCTGGTGGAAAAAAACAGTCCACTAACCGTGAATATGAGTAATTGATAAAGGCTGCTCCATAGTCCAAAGTAGCTAACCATGGTGAACAAAAGTTTGGTAAAAGTTCAGTTTCAGTATTCCTCTAACAGCACGAAAATCTGCATGTTATATAACTTCACCGCAATCAGGCTATGACAGATATTCACAGCACAGAAGCAAAAAGTTTTATTCCAGTCCTTTAACGGGCGAGCAAATACCTGAAGCACTATAGCATCAGTCTGCCAGACAGTGTCACAAAATCACCTATGCACCAATTTAATTTGATTGGATGCTGCAAAAAAGAGTGGAAATGAGGGAAGCTATGAAGTATACTCTTCATATTTCAAGATAAACACACTTTCTTTAATCCATTACTATTTTACATCTATAAAACTAAAAGTTAAGAGAATTCCAAAGTTTTGTCATACAATGAGTTTAGAAACAATTTCTTATTGCAAACTGTTATGATAATGAGCCAACACGAAAGATACACCAGAATTAACTTTACTTAAAGACACCAGCTGCCATAGTTGGTAAAGTCCCTTCGGGTTGTACCATAGACTTGAATCAAATCCCGCCTAGTTGGAGGGGTTTATAGATGGAAAGTACAATCTCTCCGTGTGTAACCCATAGGCCATTGGAAAACAGGAAAATGAATGAACTTTAATTGCTTACACTAAAGTAGCGGAAATGTAATCACAAAAACTTAGAATACCCAAACACCAGAAATTCTCAAAGACAGTGGTCCCATTGACAAACTCACTCAAGTGGGATATCAACCTTCTCCTTTGGTTTGTGAATGATTTGGTAGATTTCTGAATGGAATGATTACAAATGAGGGGATGAGTTCCATTTTATAGTTGCAAACAAATTTCTTTCATGAATGAGCTGAAGACCATTTTCAAGGAAACATCAACATGAAGTATCAAGATCAACTTCACACATACCCAAGTGCGTGTGTATTTATACCTACACGCATCTCCTCTACTACTAGTTAGTATACTAAAAAGACTGAGAAATCATTTGTATCAGACCATCGAGTGACAGTGACACAGGTCAACTTTGACCAGAGGTCCACCAGTAACACAATTATAGTTGACTACAATTGGCTAGAGTGGTGTAATCCATCTTAGATTTGAGGACTACTTGGGATCCTCTATAGTCCATAGTTGGGTTAATGGGCCTTTATGGTATCCCTTGGAAGTTTGTATATGAGATCAAGGAGTCTTACACTCTTTACTTTTTCCCTTTCCTTTGATAAGGATGTAGCCTGACACTCTTCTATCTATGTCTAGGTTATAGCAACTTCAGGACTACTACTTTTCTTTGAAAAAACTTCATTACTATACGCAAGCAAGAAGAAGATACCAAATGCCAGTGTAATTTTGCTCATACCTAATTGTCACGCTCAAAATTTGTGAAACTTCATGAAGTGTTAAATAAGGAAAACATCATTATTAAATTGATACGAATTACTCCGAACAATTTGACCAGTCGTAAGTTTAGAAGCAACTTCAGGACTTATGTAAATGCAATTTCAACAACTACAAAGTAATTTGACAAACTCAAATTTAAGGATCATTTACTGACTTCATGATCTGTATATATACACTTTCATTATCAAGATCATATTATGCAAGCAATCATATAATAACATCCATAACTTCAATTGATGATCATTAAATAACTGTGATAAAGGAATTGTCTAATACTCATAATAAATCCATAACACTGAAGCCCCAAACCCCAAAAACCTTTAATATCCAAAGATCTCCAACTAGGTCAATATTCCATTTTTCCTCAAAATATACAACAGTAAAAAAATGCATGCAAGGGATTTCCACAGACTAATAAGAATATCCACAAAGACTAGAGAAATCCTAACTGCAAATCATCTCTTTACTTTCTTTCTTCAACTCATACCTGAAGGTTGAAATGCAGGCATTAGCTACTAGTTCGGTAAGTAAACTATGCATGATGGTTTTGATTATTCTTTTTCCAATTACATAAGGCAGATAACTACAACTAATCTCGAAACCATTTCTGTCAAATCAAAATTATACCCATTACAAAACCTAAGTCAAATCACAAATAACACTACAATAAGAAACATGCTATATTAAAAAAAAAAGAACATTACAACAGGGGACAAGTTGTCCACTGAACAAGCTAGACTACTCAACTATAACTACAAAACAGAGCTAAAACATAACATTACAGGAATGAAAACTATGACACAGCAGTACTCTAATCATAAAATAAAACTTTAAAAGAACTACTCCTAAACTCCGATCACAAATAACAGTCACATGTAATTTTCCCATATAGAGATTAATTGTGTTTCAAGTAACATATAATTTGCCCATGTAGAGAATATAATTTCTAGTAAGACCTTCCAATACATACCAAAAATATCATTTCCAGTAATATAATCTCCATACCATTTTCACATTACTATACATACCTGTACCATACTAGTCACCAACTGCCAGAAAAATACAACACAGTAGCACACAACGGTTGTCACCAATGTATGCTACAGGGCAATTACAAGGAAGTTGCCACTGTAGGATGCCCCTCAGTCAGTAGTAACAGCCCACAAAGCCACCACAAATGTGTGTACAGTCATACCCACCAGCCATCACCAACAGTATAGACCATATCAGTGAACTAACTGCAGGATGACTCAGTCCTGGTCGAGTCACCAATAACATCAGTTCAAATATAGCAGTGGAGTCGCAATTAGAATTAACGGTTTAGGTGGTGTGTTGGCCTTAACACATATATCACAAATTCTTGAATAAATGATTTTAAACTAAAATAATGTTTTTGAATTGCCATGAAAGATTTCAAAAAACAGTCAACAAAGTGTCGGCATTTATTGGTGCAAACCAAGATTCAAAAATGAAATCACACTTCCTGGTAATACACAGTGGAGGAAAAAAATTTAGACAAAAAAGAAAAATTCCTGCCAGCGTCCATGATCCACAAGATATTTGTTATTAACTTAGAGATCAAAATGGTACAAGACACCCTTGTATAAAATCACATAATTCAAACCATATTCTGTTCAAACTTTATAACTTGAACCTCGGTAAATGGTCCCTACACCTCGGTGTAAGTGTTTCTTGTGGTTATGCATGCACATAGATTTTTTATGTTCCAATTTTCTTCTCAATATTTTGCACTCTCCTGTCACTCTTCTCCAAACCATATTCTGTTCAAACTTATAACATGAAGTGTATGATATAAAGTATAATTAAAAAAATTTATGTATAAAAAAGAAAGTTAACACAAGATGGGATGAGTTACACTGAGAAAATAAAGGATAGCACTCGGTTTAACAGAGGATATAACCCAATTACAGCCCAATTTGCGTGATGGCAAAACCCATATTGGACTTCACAGCATGTTTGAGTTGATCCACGAGTCTAAAACATTTCAGTTCTTTGTTTGTGACAACAAAAGTAAATAGTTGAGTGCACATTGTGACAGAAAATGTTAGGCACCTGTACAAAGTCGATGGAAACTTGATGCTGAAGGTTGCTGACCAGCCATGACCATGTGTACACAGAGATTTCTTATTTCATTTAAACCTACTGCTCCCAAAAAGAAAACCCCCGCTCCCTTACAACTTTCCTAGTTTCAGGTTGCCGAAGGAAATCTTTTTCCTGATGAGATTTATTGGATATTACACTAGTTTTCATGTCTGGCTGACTACAGTCCAGTTGATCTCCTTCTTTATCAGTTGTTTGGAATGTGGAGATCTGCTTACCAGACAGCCATGACTGAAGCATCTCTTCTGTACTTGGTTCTGGTAAATACTGTTTCTCTTTCATCTCCATATAATATTTGTAGGCTTCCTCCAACTTTCCATTCAAAAAGAGCCCATGTATCAGCACAATATATGAGCTACGATCAGGATTGACTCCATTCTCACTCATTTCACTCCACAACTTGAACACGTAATCAAGCTGGCGCCATCGACAAAATTTTCGAATCAACATTATGTAGGTATCAGTATTTGGGTGGCAACCTGTGTATTTCATCATCTCCAAGAGCTCAAACACTTTCTCTCCAGTCCTCAAAATACGGAAGAAGGCATGGTAAGTCTGAATTGTGGGAAGATGGCCTCGCTGCAACATGTCATCAAGGATGTGTCTAGCCTCATCAATTTTCCCGGCCTTGCAGAGAGGTTTGATGAGCGAGTTATAAGTGACAACATTGGGAGCAATACCCTTGTCTTGCATTGTTTTCACAAGATTGGTAGCCTCTTTCAGGAGCCTGCGCTTTCCAAGAGCGTAAATGAGTGCATTGTAAACTTTCCTATCCGCCTCAATCTTCATTGCCTTCATCCGATCGAAGAGCTTGAGCACCCTGTTAATGTTAGAGGCTTTTGAATAGCAAGATATGAGACTTGAATACGAGACAGCATCGTGCACAACACCTCTCTTGCTCATCTCAGTCCAAACTCTCTCGGCCTCACGGGGACTTACAATGATATTGCACCAACCATTGAGGATAATGTTAAAGCTCTTGGTGTTAAAGGGGAAGACATTTCTGTTGCAGAATAGCAATTGCTCAGCTTCTTGTACATTTTTGTAGCGGCAAAGGGCGGAGAGAAGGCCATGGAAGTCATCCATCCCAGCCACCAAGTTAAAGCGCTTATAAGCGTAGAAAGTGTTGATAGCCTTCCCAACATCATGTACACAAGAATATTTTCTAATCATGATCAAGAGAGTGTGAGGAGTGACAAGTGACAAACCTCTCATTTCATCAATCAAACCCCAGGCAGTGTCAAACTTTCTCATTTTGCCCATAATGGAGATCATGCAATGATATTCGCGCAGCGAATGAGCATAGCCTGGCTGCTTTCCAGCCCAGAGGAAGAAGGCGAATGCCGATTCCCAATCGTTGCGAACGCGTGAAAGAACTTCCACCACCAGCTCTGATGAGGCTGCTATGCAACATTCATCAAGCTTCCTTGTCATCTCAGACCCCAACGATTTTCGCAGACTTAATATATTCACAATGCTTTTTACATCTCCAGCAAGACCTTCATCACCATTATGTGAACTGGAGAGTCTCAAGTCGCCGTCGTCTAAGTCCTGGTCGTCGTCGTCAACATCATCATCACGGGCAACAAATTTGCTATTAGCTGTGGAACTGCCATCATCTGAGCTCTGCAACTTCGAATGTGGGCTGCTAGTAGAAGACGACCGAAGGAAGACCACCGGAGTAAAAGAATGCGTTGGAGCTGAAGATAAAGCTGGGACTTGCTTCAAGGCAAATGCAGCAGCAATGGACATAAAAACAGAGGAATGGCTAGGCGTTGGTTTATGTAGCAAAATCGTATACAGGGATTTTATTCTGGCCATGTTTCGCATCATTTCTACAAATCACAGCAATGCCTATCAACTGTTTGTAAAAATAACCAAACCAATCCTTTAATAATCCTTTAATCCTTTAATACAGGGATATGATGTGATGTACCTTTTTTCGGCTGGCCTTCAATTGCGCAGACGCAGACGCAGAGGCAATCAATCCTAAATTTTCAGCCCTTATATCTCAAATTCTGAATGATTTCGCCTTTCATACACTATCAACGAGCGACGAGAGTCTCTGTGTGGCAGTGGGAAGGACTTTTAACTAAAGATTATGTGCATGATATGCATCACTAGACTAGCAACTTGTGCAAATGCAAACTCTCTGTTCTGCGCACCCACAGCTGAAAATTCTGCTATGGCCCGAGATCAAACCCACCACCAACTCCTAACCCAAGGGGCCAAGTAGCAGAAAGAAAAGGACACTCCTACCATTTCAAGCCCAAATGTTTTCCTCGACTAGGCTTGCGCATGGATCAGTTTGGTTCACGAGAAAGCTCAACCCTTTAATCATATCAAATTTATACTAAATTTTGGATAGGCTAAAATCACTACTATAACCGGTACTTTGGGCACAGATCAGTTCGAGTCGGTATTCTAAACTTTCAGTTTGGTTTGGTACAATACGGATATTTTACATTGTGTTGGTTTCATGAGAGTTTTTTTTTTCCTGTAACAAATTTTTTCTTTTAAATATTATGATTTTTCAACTCACAGAAGTGATGATTACAATTTAGATTATGGAAATGAGAATATTAGCATTGGGGTGTTTTATAATCTGAGAGGGAAATGAGCTAGTTCAGCACATCGTCACATTAAACAGAACTAGACGTATTTCCCAGCTCACGGAAGCAGAAAGAAAACCAAAGGTAACGAACTGAATGGTTATGGTAAACATAAATTAGGAAGAACAATCCGTCTCTTACAGCCCCACACACACGCACGAATGAAATGGTGATACCATTTTGCTTACTCAGCCGGCAAAACTAATACAACTAATTGAATCAAATTGTTATCTCAAGAATTGTAAGTCTGAGCTAATTACAAATGAAGACAAATTAAACTATATTCTCTCATTATTCCCAACATATAGACCAAATCCAATTCCCAAATCAACCCAATATCAGTTTATGAGGTCGGCTTCTGAGCATTACCAATCGTGCCGCTCAAAGACCACTGGTCGCCAAAAACTGAAAAGGCCACTGAATTTCTTTGCAATAGGTGATTTAGCAGATAATGCGACCTGCAATTATAATGAGGACACAGCCTCTATGGCACTGCCTAGTGGCCATGCTGCTTCAACCAAGGCGTTATTATACTTGACCTTCTTCACCAACGTAATCTCTTGCCACGGATCTAGACCTGTTTAAGATATAGATGCAACCAGTTTCGACGTATTAGAATTCAGATCTAATTTTATCTTAGATGAAATTTCATTGTCAACTTGCTTAACTAGCTAAATCACAATTGAATGAAACCTACCAAATCCATCTACAAGCAATGTAAATTGGTAAACAAGATCCATGCACAAGAATGGCAGATTGTCCTCCTCAGCGTGTGGATAAATGGATTTAGCATCCTCAAGTTTAGTTTCACAAGCACGCTTAGCTGCCTCCTCAAAATTCCCAGGGCGAACTTTGGCAACAGGTTCGTTTGGGTTAACAAAGCCAGCCTGCATATATAATATGTGGTCAGCAAAACCACGTTGTTGTGTAAGATGAACCCTAAACTTTCCATGCACATTACACAAAAACATATAAAAATCAAGAATGATGAAATACCTCAGCAGCTCTGTCGAAGAAAAATGAAGCTACAAAAAGGTTCCGTTGTCCATCCCCTCCTCCACCGTTCCATACCCCTCCAAAGGTGCACTTCATGTGGGTACATGTTGCTTCATTTACTTTGAGTGCCTTCATAGCTACCCTCTTGCATCCCTCAACACTTGATCCAGATGAGGAAGCCGATGCTTTATAAATTTGACCTCCATAATTGTAAGAACCTGAACAACATACCAAAAGTGCCCAACAAACAGCCTATTACGCACTAATCCAAAACCAGAACGTAAAAATGTCAATGCTCTGTACTTCACATAGAGCTGCCCACCCACATGTGATGATTTCTGACTCATTTAAAATATAGAATACTGTCAATGGAGTTAAAGACCTATAAATTATGACAGTTTTGATATTCTAGAGAATGTAAATGCAGCAGCAATGAAGTAAAAAAGTATAAAAAATGATTCAGCTAAAGTGATGAAGAACAAGAATTTGGGATATATTTATAAGAAAGGGAGAAAAAAACTGTCCGCGTGGAAATGGAGCAAATCAACATACCATCATATCCAGCTAAGATGCAGGGGTTGCCAGAATCATCAGAAACCTTTAAAATCTCTGCTCGAGCTGCTAGTAACCCGTAATGCAAGTAACTGCATAAAAACAAAATTAAAACACAATTAACCTAGTCACACAATCCTATAAGAGTTATGTCATTTGAAATGATGTTGAGGAAATAAACGAATGCAAAACAAAACAATGAAACAGAAAAATAAATCCTGACATCATTAAGCAGGAAGAAAGAGAGAAACCTGTGAACATAGAGGTTATATTTTGTTCCTTTAAGAGTCATTTCTCTTACATACGAATCATCTCCATCTGATAACCTCGGTGCCTTTGCGGCATCTGCCTCTGAGATGGCATAAGCCATTTGAACAGATCCACCCCCAAGATCGACTACACCAACAGTATCTGAATACTTCTTCCCAACATTTCCGAGTAGATAGTTTATTGTCACCTGAAGACAAGAGAAAGTAAAACCATGACTGCTTTTTTTTCTTCTTCTTCTTGGTTATGGATACGTATGCACATACAAGTATGGCAATTATTCCCCAAATCTTGGGTGTTAATCTCTCCATCTTTACTTATGTATGCTTCACAGATAACAATTTCATAAGTTAGTTTTTCAAAAAAATTTGGATTGTTTAATATACTGCATTGTCTGCCATAAAATAAACACCATTGTTTAATCGTTAGGAATTGCATTCAGACTTCTGAATCTTTATCAATTTTTATTCTATGAAAAAAGATATTTTACAGATACCCGGAGAGCAGAGTCCAGAAGGCAGAAGCAATTAAGGGAAGGTATATAAGTGAAATAAATGAGTGCATAAATTGAAAGAATAAAAATAAAACAAAACAAATTCCTAGCATACCCATTGGAAGGAACCCTCTTGAGTTCCATCAATAACAGTGACGGAATCGGGTTTGGAGCTGAGGCTGCTTCTTTCTTTCAGCAGATCCCGAACCTTTCGAAAGAAAGACAAACAACTATGTCAATTGAGTTTCAAAAATGGAAATGCAGATGAATGGAAGAAAAATTAACCAGATTCCGGGGAAAAAGAAAGAGAAAGAAGAAGATAGAGATACATACGGCTTGGAGAATGCGGTCAGAAGCATCGCCCTCCAAAGCCCTCAAACCAGCAGTAGCCCCAACGCGGACGGGAGTGAAGGAGCGCAGGTCTTTTGGGACAGCCCTTTCGGCCTCGTCGAGAAGCCCAGTGAGGGACTCGGCAGCAGAGCGAGGGTCCTTGGCATAAGCGCTCAAGCCAGGCTTGACTTGATCGAAGAGCTCGAGATCCTTGCCGATGGGGAGGAGCTGGAGGTTGTGGTCGAAGCAGAAGACGTGGACGCGGCTGCCGGAGCTGCCGGCGTCAAAGATCACGGCATAAGAGGTCTTGGGAGGCAGCTTGCGGTGGTTGTGGTTGGTGGTGACGGTGGTGGACAGCTCGCCGCCTCCGCCCCCTCCTCCGGGCATGACGTAGAGGACCATGGTGAGGAGGAGGAGAGGGACAGAGATGACGAGGAGGACGCTCCTGTATCTGTACATTTTGTCGGAGAAGGAGTCGTATTGGGGATTGCCCATGCCGATTCCTCTTCCGCCGGGACGCTTGAGCATCTTGTTGTCGGAGTAGTCGGAGAGGGGGTCGTGCTGGGAATGGGAATGATCGGACGGTGGAGAATTGGTCTGGATCAGAGTCTGAGCCTCGAGCAGTTCAGCCGACGAAGGCGATCTGTATCGGATCTGACCGTTGAGATTGAGGGGCTGCTGCTTCCCTTCCTGTGCCGGCTCCAGATTGGAGTATTAATCCTGGGATAAAATAATCCCAACTCTCTGACTCTGCCACTCGAGTTACAGACTGCTCTGCCTGGGATCTAAATCTCTCAGTCTATCTATCTCCTCTCCTCTGTGTCAAAAGGAATTGATAAGCAAAGGAGTTTCAGCCAGCCCCAACCTACAATGCCTTTTGCCTTTTGCTTCCCAGAATCTATACATATACATACATATATATATATATATATATAGAGAGAGAGAGAGAGAGAGAGAGAGAGAGAGAGAGAGAGAGAGGCCACTGCAGTGCAGAGTCTGCAGAGTGCAAGAGACGAGAGCAATGGTTGTTGGGTTGGGATGATGTTTGCGGACTTGGGATGAATGAACCAACATTACCCCTCACGCCTCACCCTCTGCCTACAATTTTATAGCTACAATTTTACGACAAAAAAAAAACACAAAATATGAAATATTGCATTACCATAAACAAATAATTAATCTTAAGAAAAACTCTTTGTGTAAAGTAAAAGTATACACAAAAATAAAACGAATTTCCTAAAAGTATACACATTTCTTATATTTCCCGTAAAGTTCCTCTTTACGTATTTCGTATGGGGCCAGCCTTAGACATACATTACACTTTACATTACCAATTTCAGTATGGTTTCAAACCCACATTTATCTCAAAGTTTTTTTTAAAATTCTTTTTTTTTTTGGTCGAAACAAAGATTAGATTGAGCATTGTCTGAGGATCTCTAAATTCTTACAATCATACATTAATTTTAAGGCTAATGTAGTAAGAAAATCACAAAACCAAATACAATCTCTCTCAAAAGCTCTTTTCCTCTTTTGTCAGAAAACTCAGGCACCTATTCAAAACCCAATTTTCTTTTTGCCCCAGATCTCTACGAAAAAATAAGGAATTGTTGTCATTTTCTAATTGGTTCTTAGTGTGTCAAAAAAATTTAAAAACTAATTAGAAAATGACAAATGACTAGTTTTTGATTTTTCTCTCCAAATAGGCTATGTATGGGTATTTGTAGAATATGTCATGTTAGAATAGGCCTATTTATGAAAAGCCCTTCATTTTTCATCCTTGGTTGTTTGTTGATTGGAAGAATATTTACTTTACAGCTTTAGGGTTTCAATTTCAAGAGGATTGAGGGTTAATTTTAGGAGGAGAAGTCATTCAATTCGTTGATTTCACATAGTCCTGCTAGACAAGAGTTGGTGCTTTGAAGATGCTTTGATTAGTGTCAGGAGAAATTGAGTGGTATGCTCTGTGTCTTTGTGGCACTCTCTCCTCATTTCAGTAGCGTTATGAGGCGATTCATCGGATGCAAGACTCCGATTTGGCACTGGTATTGCTTGTTGATGTTGCTCTGTATTATGAGTTGGCTTCTGGTGAGTTTGTTTTATTGTTTGATTTCTAGCATGTATGAGGTGTTGTGAATTTGTACTGATTTAGTCTCCTTCTTTAGGGGCTGCTGTGTAATGCAAGTTCTGTAGTTCTTCAATGGAAATCTTATTTATCGCAAAAATAAAAATAAAAATAATGTTCTTCTTCTCATGTCCAATGGAAGCCAATTCCTCAACTACCATATTTGATTCTCGAAAAACATACCGAATTTGTAAAATCGGCATTTCAAGCAAGAGATATATACATTGCTTCATAAAAGATGCATTGTTTATTTATTTATTAACATAAGCGATATTCTAAACCGCAGAGGAGGAGCAGGAGGTTTCTCAAACACACTGTCAATGAGTCATGGGGGTTCGAACCTAAGACTATTGGGCTGCAAGTTAAGGCCTTCTTCCACTATGCTAGACCTCGTTGGCAAAGTTGCATTATTTTTTGTTGACGAGGGTTGAAAGATTTTTATATATATGATGGTCACCTGTTTTGGACGATAAGTTGTTCCAATTTAAATGACATGAGAGTGAAGAGTCATGTACGAATGACTTTAGGATTCAATATCTTAAACTTCTGAATAGGTTACATAGAATGGTTAATGCAAGTCTGTTAATTAGGTTGGGATAGCCTAAAGGTGTGACCATGACAATGGACACTCTCTCAACTTTATCATGCATGGTAAGAGCAGTTGGCCTTATGGTCATTGCAATGAGTAAACACTTTCTCCCAGTTGTTATCACAAGCTTAACTTTATGCTTTTCGCTATTCTCTCTTTGAAACCTTTAAACACCGTGTGTTAGTACTATGACTGGCCAAACAACTAGATGCAATGTTAAGAGTCCCACATCGACATATTGCAAGACGTGAGGGCTCTCCCTTACCTACCTATAAAGGGAGACCACTCTCCACTTTGAAGGGTATTCGATATCTTCTTCCCCCTCTATTTGGGATCAACCCTTTGTACAATGTAATCACAACTACTTATTACAATGAGAACATCTCTTTTTGCAAACGAAGCATATTCTAGCAAACTATGTACATCTGTTGTCTGACGCATAATCACACCCAGATCCTGGGGACATTAGGCCCCCCATCAAAGAATATCACGGTGGGCGTTTCCAAATGCCTCGTGTACTATATCGGGCATCGCTTGGAAAAGTAGATCAATCAAAAAGATGGCGGAAAATCTGGAAGAAAAAAAAGGATGGCAGAAAACAGAGCTGGAAGGGAGAAATATCTAATGAACGGATGGCAAAGCCTGCCATTTAACCCAGCTATTATCAATGCTCTCTAGTTGAACATGCTGAAATTCATTGCCAGCAGGCGCATAAAGAATGCCAACGCCAAAACACAACTTGACTAGACAGTCATTTTATTTGATCCACAATTTGAAGACAGGTTTACCAACCCTAAGGTCCTCCTTATCTTCGGATGAAAATGACCAGAAAGAAGCTACCCGCCTCGCCTCTTCTCTTCAGGCCTTCTTGGCCTTCTTCTTTTTGCCTTTGGCAGGTAGGGGGGGAAAGACAGCACGGAAGATCCAACCAGCCAATATTGCTCCTATGAAGGGGCAAATCCAATAAACATAAAACTGCTCCCATGTGTTGTGCCAATTGTTTAGATATGCCCAACCAAATGCCTGCGAACACAACAAATAATACATTTTATAAGGTCACTAGATATGATAACAGCACAAAAAAGATCTAATATTATTTTATTTAAAATCAAATGATACAAAAGAATAACAGCAACAGATTTAGAAAAGAGAGAAATAACTTGACCAAAAAACAAAAGAAAAAATATCATAAATAATTCAGTTGCCAAGCCATTTGCTTCTCCATTCATAAATCAATCCAACAGAGGATTCAGATTCTGAAAACTATTCAAGCAAAAGAAATGAACAAAGGGATAGTGGTTGTAGTACCTTAGCAGTTGTAAAGTGAAGTCTGAGTTCAATACAATCCAAAGGAAACTGTCCAAGGTGCACAACTCAACACATAAAATTGCCATCTCTTCCCACGAGGGAATAACCAAAACAATGAACGATCAGTCTTTGCCTATAAAATTCACGACATGTATCAGAACTATATAAGTTCTAGACTATTTGAAGTGATGAAGATTGTACATGCATTGTTCTTGAGTGAAACAAGCGAGCCCCTTCCAATTTATCTAGTAACCTGACCATCTCAGCTATCTCCGCCTCGTTCAGATTTTTCTCCTAAGACCAAAGTTCCAACTATAATGGTACAAAGAAGGATCCGCAAAACATGAAATACTCTCTTGATGTTTTTTGGACAGTCAGAATAATCTGGGATACAGTTCTTTCAACAGTCCAACCTCCAACCAACAATCCCCCCAGAACATCACCCTCTCCCTGTTGCTTACTACAAATTCACAACAGAAATGAAGGAAACCTGAAGGAAATATCTTTCCAAGGGCTACAACTTGAGCCTCTCACTAAAAGGTTTGCATCCCACCCATTAGTAGCCTCCCCATATTTACTTCTTATCACCTTATGCCATAACAAACTTGTTTCCCTCAGATACCTCCATAACCACTTAGCAAGTAAAGCTTTATTCCTCTCACTCAAATTGGCCACACCTAAACCCCCATCCTCCTTACTTAAGGCCATCACCAAAGTTCAGACTCTGCTTTTTCGGGAAGGCCATTAGTAACTGAAGAAGTGTAATGTTAAAAAGTTATATCTCATGGAACAAAAACAAGACTAGTCCTCTGCTATCAACTTTACGACCAAACCCCACTATATTTCTCATCCTAGACACCATACTTGTTGAATTTTCCTACAACACTAATTCTAAAATTTCCCCTTCCCGTAAATCCAAACTGGCGAGACCAATTATCCAACATTAAATTCAATATGAGATGAAAAACAACCTAAATTCCTCTTCAACTAACGCGGTAACCTTTCAATGTTGTCAAATAGAAGTATAGGGAAATGGGCTATTAATGGCTTGAAATCTTAGATTGAACATGTTTATCTTGCTTATTATATACTTGATCTTACAATTAACAAAACAAATTGGCAACAACTTTCTCTGGATTAAGAAGTCATCAACGCATTTGAGATTTTGAGTTTGTTATCATTTCAACTATTAGTCAGTTTAAGTCAAGCATTTGTCATTCACCAAATGACTTGTCAAAAGATAAACAAAGCATTTACAAACGGCCTAGAAAGGAAATACAAGATCAAAATTAAGAAGAGGCAAAACATCATCAGACATACAATAATTCAAACAATAAACCTAACTGGAAGCTCTCCTTAGATTTTAAATAGAAGAGATGTATTTTTCAACTGAAGTTAGAAACTCACCAATTAATACATCTTACTCTCTTCTTCCCAGGAAGATTATCTTTCATTTAAAGAAGAAAACAAAATACATTTCAAGGAAACAGTAATTAATGCATTCACACTAGCCTATTCAGTCCTGTATTTCCTTCATTACCCACAATTTTCACTGTTTAAAATCTAAACATAACAGCGATACAGAGAGATACTTCAAGAAAATGAAATCATTGTGCCTTGACTTCTTTTATACTCAGAAATTCCCCAAACCCGCTTCGCGAACTTGGACTACCTGCCCAACCCTACAATCTTTTGTGCCTTGACTTTTCAAACTGGGAAAATGGTTCCAGATAGGGGGAAAGTAGAGAGGAACCTTTTAAACAATAAGGAAACATTGGCATTTATATTTTAATCGTTAAGGTCCTATCAAAAAAATATCATAACCAGTAAGGAAATACCACTAATGTGGTGAATACAGCAGTCCTTACATTCTATTGTTGTATTACTTTTCCAGTGATATATTACAACCAAAAGAATTTTGAAACTAAAGCTACGAAAGGACTGCTGTCACGAACAAATTGAAGGGTTATTTATGTCGAACTTATGAACAGAAGATGGCCACAGTAAAATAACAGAAATAGAACTAGAAACGGAATTCATACTTAATGAATCAGATGAAAATAAACAAAGTTCCTAACATCTGTGCGCAACTCTCTTCCTCCGTCTCTCTTTCCGTTTGTCTAACTTCTAATCTAAGATGGCCGTAAATTTTTTTAATCTTTTATAATGTCGCATATTCATACTCAATGAATCAGATGAAAATAAACATGTTCAAATATTTATGCACAACTCTCTCTCACTCTCTCTCTCTCTCTCTCTCTCTCTCTCTCTCTCTCACACACACACACACACACACACACACACAAACACACACAGGGGTGGAGCTAGAATTGTAAAGTTGGGGGGGCCAAAATAGAAAATACAAGTATATCAAACACCAAAGTATTCAAGATACATGTGAGAGCTAAATATTTCTAACTTAAACATGTCTGCTTTGTTTGAGAGGGGCCATTAACTTAAATTATAAGTTGTCTATTACTAATTCTATATATTATATATAATACAATAGAGGACACATAAATAATCTTGGGGAGCCAGGGTCACTCATGGCCTAGGAGTGGCTTCGCCACTGCACACACACACACGAAGCATACAAAGAGTAGTGGCTGGAGAGGTTTTTTTCGAGAGGGTGAACACCAAAAATGTGGGCAAAATAAAGGTGATAGTGCAAGGAGACAAGGCATTTATAAGGAAGGTAGAAAGTACATTGAAATAGAAGCCAAAGAGGATAAACGTTTCTTGTTTTTCTCCTCTCCTGTAGCTTTTATATTTTTTAGCATAATTGTGTTTATTACTCTGCTTTACAGACAGGAAGATGCCATTTCCATTTTGTCCATGTGTCCCATAAATCATATATTGACAACTACCGTACAAACAAAAGCCGAAGAGCATAATAGCAATGTCAAAGAATAAAGAAAGATATCACAAGGGGTTCAATGATAGTAACCAAACACACTTAGTATTATGATAAGCACCACCAATCTGATATAGCGTATCTCATTTACTACAATAGAAAATATCCCATCCTCGTAATGGATCAAGGGGAAACAATGAATTTCTTAAACATGAGTTCCAATAGTAAAACATACATCTTAAGGACGAGTTATCAAAAAGCAGCACACTAGCACAGGAAAAGTATAACCATTATTGTAGGATTTTTATAGTGATGCTGTATTAAATTTAATATGTTTCCTACTACTGCAAGGAATCGATATGGTATATGCAAAAGAGAAAGAATGACATTATAACTATGATTAATGAAAAAAAAAAAAAAAGAGCATGGTTTACTTACATTGGCTGGATTCATGGAAGGGCCGGTATAGACAGAACCGGCAACAACCAATGTGACAGTGACCACAGAAAGTAGCAACATCTTCAAAACTGGGCTACGAGGACCCTTGAGTATGATTACAAGGACAAGAAAGGAGATTACGAAAGTCAATACCCCCTCAGCGATAGCTCCAGTATGCACGTCAACTTTTAATGAAGGCCCTCCAAGCATGTGCTTGTACTGCTGTGGCATGACCTCGTTAATGGCTAGTACTCCACCCACAGCACCCAAAGCCTATGGAAGAAAAGAGAGATGTATTTTATATGAAATTTTGATCGTTAATTAGGATTTTTTATATTAAGCAGCCTAGAATCATTTTGGGTTCTTTTCTATACATCCATAGGTTGAGAGCAAGGCATAAAGTAAGTTTCTTTTTTGCAACAATGAGCAGAGCAGATTCTGTTAGTTAAATTGCAACAGCAGAGCAGTCAGCAGCAGATGATAAATTCTTAAATGATGCATTGCATAGTTTTGATATGGGCAATAAGAATTGAACAAAACTGAGTAGAGAGAGAGAGAGAGAGTGATTAATTAGTAAGGAAGGCTTATGGTTTAGGGTGAGGTGACCTGAGCAGGGAAGCGGAGGGCCATGGAGAAGAGGGTGTCGGCGCCAAGGCCGGCGGCGTAAAAGGAGGCAGTGCCAGTGGGGTTGAAGCTGGCCCCACCCAAGGCGTCTCCGAGGAAGGTGAAGACAAATACAAGGACGAAGACAAGGGCGGTGGTGATGAAGAGAGGCGGCCATGAAAGGTCCTGAACCCCAACGGCATTTGCGATGAAGCTGGTGGCTAGTCCAAGCGTCGATGCGCAGGAAATCCACAAGAAGGTGAGCACAGTGTCTCCAACAGCTGCCTTAGTCGCACCCATCTCTTCTGATATCTGATCTCTTTTCTTCTTCGTTGTTGTCTTTCCAAGTAAAAATACGAGCAGAGCAGATGTCTTTGCTTTGTCTATCTATTTGGTCAAAGGCAGAAGGGAAGACACCATCAACATTCATTCAAGATTCAAGGATATACAGCCTTGTTGGAGTTTATAATAATAAAATAATATACAAAAAGAAAATTGACAAAATAATTGAGTGAGAAACTAAACTGACTGACTGACTGGTATGTAATGTAATTGTAACTGAAATTAAACAAATTGGTTGGAGGAGAGGAGATGAAGGAGATGATGGAGATCCTAGACTGATGTGATGAGACTAGTAGGCGGTTATAGAGTTAGCAGGCGGAAGAAGACGTTTCCATTCACCACACACACTCTCTCTCTCTCTCATACGCAATTGTTGGAGATGAGCCTTCTCACTTCACTACTACTAGGATTGGGGCAGTTGGGTTGGGCCCATGTATTACTTTCTTCCTTCGCTTTCCTGGACCTTTTTATTCGTGAAAAGCTCTTCTTCTTTTTTATGAGCAAGGAGGACAACCCCCACTTACAAACAGGGGACCAAGTTTTGAGTCTTCTTATATTACTAGACCAACTTCTGAAAACCTCTGCTAAAAACCCCTTTACTCAAATAAAGTCATCTGTTACTCATGCCGATACATGATGATGTGGCAGATGTAGGCCCAATTTATTTTTTTGGCTGCTACTTTTTTTTTATTTATAAATGGTGACAGAAATTTATTAGATCAATGGAAAAAAAAAACAAGAGAGAGTACAAAAGACAAATATTGTAAAGCAAGTCATCTTATTAGCAGCGAACATGGGTAAATCTTCCCTAGCCAAAGAGCTGAAAAGATATGTAGAGAAAAACTCAACAAACTCAACAAAGTCTCTAAAATTATGAGAGAAAAATAACATATACAGCTGAATAGAGTTTTTGAACTTTTTGAACAAACAAGATCAAAACCAAAGAACTAAAACAACGCTAACAAAAAGGAAAAACAAATGTCATTAATCTTCCTTTAGGACATGACGTAGAGAGCATCACCTAGTCACTCCATAGCCTATGTTTGTGCAAATTTCTCACGGAAGAATATTTGCATGTAGATCATTCACCTTTTGAGCTTCCTTATCTCTCTTCCTCGGTTCCTGCAAAACAAATAGGAGTAAAAGACCACACCCGAGAGGTGTTGGCCAAAGGCCCTCCGATGTCTAAGTTAGTTCAATTGAATATTTGAGAAACAATAATTAAAAGGGGTATGGAGTTTTCTCTTACGGGGAGAGTTAGGTGGCTGGAGCCGTGTGTGGCGGCACTTGGCCGTGTGACATTACTATCATTGAAAATGATTAATTTTCTTTGGAGTAGCAAATGCAATTAATCCAACACTTCCTTCAAGAAAAATTTATAGTTTCTATAGTTTGATGGTTTTTTTGTTGTCAACAATATGATGTTTTTTTTTATACATATATTTTATGATTTTATGTAGTTGAATGAAATTGCTATGTTTAAAAATATATATATACATGTGCAAAAAAAAAAAAACATTTCCATGTTAAACTGTGATTACATACAAAGGGTCTCATTTTAATTTATGGCCCTAGTGTAAGATTTGCATTCAAAACCCTAAGGTGGTCTTCTAATCATTTAAGGATAACTAGTTCAATGTCAATTAGGATTACATGGATCGATTAAATTTAAGACTTGATATATATGACTGATTTAAGATAAATACAAGTGCTTAAGGTTTCCTAATTCTAAATGGATTGAGATACCTACTCCTATTGGTTAAAGGAGTTTAAGTAATCCATGATGAGGAGGATACTTAAACTACACCTATAAAAGGGAGGTCCCTATGCTAACGGCATAATAACGTTCTCATATTATTCTACCCCATCAAGAAGAGACTCGAGAGCCGTATAGCATAGAGATACTGCCCTAATACAAATCTGCCCGAACCAGTCAAGAACACAGCTCCTGCAGAATTCCAGTTTCTTCCCAAGCAAGTAATCAAAGTTCCTGCTGCAGTAATTCTCACAATGTCGAATTAAGGTATGTGTTGTGAATATATAAACCTAGTAAAGTTTACACCTAGGTCATTCAAAAGTCAGGCCCGTCGTGCTTTGAGATTGGTGTCATATCAGCACAAATCCTTAGCTTCACATCCATTCCATATACTGCAACCTAACTAAGTTTAATGAACACTGATATGTGGCATATTGGTTGGCCCAACTATTGTTCCTTCTTTGTCATTGCTTGTTATCACAAATAGGGCTTAGGCATCACCATTCCAAAGAATAAGCTACTTGGGAAGAATACTATAACTTTGTACGTGCCAAAAGTATTTGTGGGCTTTTGGTGAACATTGTGATGCCTTAGGTTTCTAACATGCTATATTTTGGCTGCTATGGTTTACTTGTTGATCAAGAAATGAAAGATTGGACCCTAGAATGGGCTCAAATATTGGTTTTTCTCAAGTGCGTTAGGTGTGCCACTATTAGTGTTTTACTCTCCTAGTAAAAAGAGGTGAAATTGTGTAATGAATGTATTGCCCTTGTTTGATCTTAACCTCTAACCAAAACCACTGTGCTCCAAGTGGGGAATCTAGCTTCAATAGGTTCTTTTCTAAGCCTCAACTAAGAGGACTTCAATATTTCACTTGCTATGAAATAAAACTCGAAAGGAATGAAGATTTTAACTAAATATCGGACAGAAAGTACAATACAAGTTTAAAGGTAAAAAGTGTTCGATGAATACAGTGCAGTTACAAGAAAGCAAATACAAGTCCAAGTATACCTAAATAAACTCAAATGAAAACAATAAAAGGCCTAACAAGGCCTAGGGGAACCATATCGGACAGAAATAACTCTTCTCGGACACAACTATAATCTACTTGAGATAGTACAATATGTCCAATAAGATTTTGTCAACAATATATGCAGTATACATAAGATGTGACATATACAAAGTTGATTTTAAAGACGCTGGAATTGGTGACCAACTTATAAAATCATACCAAGCAATAAAGTTGGAAAAGCATTAAAGTTACAAACAATAGCAATGTAATTCCAAGGAGTTGTCCATTGGGAATTAAACATGTTATGTGTTTGGGAGAAGTTCCAATTAGGAGTTATCAATTGGGAACTCAAAGAATATGAGAGGATTTGATTCAAGTCCTGGCTTTGGTCTGCCGTGAGATACTTTGACAAGGTGTTTGAGTCGAGGGCATTTGAATGTTGTTCAAATTGGTTCTTTGTTCTTGGAATTGGCTGTCCTTTGGATCGTAAGTTCTGCTTCCATTTATAGACTCCTTGAATCCTGAAATTGCACGTTTGGTAAAGAGATGTCTTAGCCTTGTGCCCATTCTTTCTCTGTAGGTGAAATGGTGGACTTTGATTTTACTTTGATCCACGTGTTTATCTGTGTTTTACCAAGTTTGATGATGATGATGAGTCTCACAGTTTAAATCACATTTAATGCGATTGCTCAACCTTTCTTTGCCACCTAAGTCTTCTTTAGCCGTCGAAATCAACTTTGAGTTCAAATTTGGGTACTCACACCACACTATTAATTGGGTAAAAGCTGCTTAACAACTGTTTTATAGGAAAGTCAAAGTTTTTGGAGAAGATTGACATTGGGCCCCAATCTTTGGACATTTAGTTTTCTAATTCTGAACGGCCCAAAAAACCATTTTACTGAGAGAGTCCTTTTGTTGGGCCTTTAGACATTCTTAATCCAAACGTATTGTATCGTGAAAACAAATCAAAGCGCGTTACGTGTGGCAACATCATGGTTTGAAATATTACTCAAAGTATGTTAATTAATTATTTGCGGTATAAGAATGAACTGGGTATTCTGAATTAACAATAATTTGTATTTAAAACCATTCATCTTGGCTATAATTACATTAATTGATTTCTTACATTCTGTCTGTCCGACGGGTCCTGGTCTGCTTGATTGACCATGCGTTGGTCAATGTTTATCATTTAGAGTTGACTTTTGTTCAATGGGCCTGGGCCTTAGACATGGTTGATTAGTTTGGTCAACGTTTGACCATTTGAATGGGTTTTGTTTATTGGGCCTTCGTTGCTTATAGAATTTGCCCAAATAATTAGGAAATTGGCCTATGCTAATTTTGATCCTTGAGGAGAGTCTATCTATTGGGAGGGGGGAATGTTGCTGAGTTGGGCATTTAATCTGAGCTAGCTAAGTCAGTTTCTGGTTGGGAAATGTTAGCTAATATTAGGGTTTAGGTGGAATTATTTATATTGTATGAGATATGCCCAGTTAAGTGATACTAAAAAATACCAATAGTAGTAATGTTTTAATCATATTTCCATGAATAAAAGAATGAACCAAAACAAACATATCCAACTTCACAGAAGAAATTTGACCCAACAAAAAAGAAAAAGAAAAAGAAAAAGAAAGAACAAGTCCACAGACGAAACTAAACAGCATTAACATACCCCCCAAGGCCTCAACACAAGCAATTGAAGCAAACTCAAAGTACTGCCAATTGAATTCAAGAATTAGCGAAGCTAGTGGCAATGGGGATGACAATGACAAGAATGAGCAGGAGCAGGATTATGACTCCAATACACATCCACTTCCTGCTGCTCCTCTGGTATCCCTTGGCAGTCGTCAGATGTTTTGTTCCATCCTTCACATAGTGGGAAGCGTTCATGACATGGTGTTCAATATCATCCATCTGCTCTCCCTGAGCCTCCACCATCACAGCCATGTCTAAGAATATCTGATGCAGCTCCAGCAGGCTCTTCTCAATCTCCTTCGCCGCGTCGTGCCTGTCCTGTATCTCCACCACAGTTTCCAGCACCTTTCCCCTCCCATGCTCTTGTATGGCCTTCCCAAGAAACTCCTCGCCGCCGTTTCCATCCCCATTCGAGATGATCTTTTCGATAACCTCCTCATCCGGGTGCTCTCCAGTCACCGTGAAGTAGCGTCTCCCCACAGTCTCCTTGTACTCGGTCATCATCCTCTGTCTCAGGCCCTGGAAATCCATCATAAGCTCCTTGAGCTTCTTTCGCAGTCCGTTGGTGACGGCAATTCTGGTCCTGTAAATCGGGGTGCCTTCTTTGTAGGCGGAGAGCCTCCTGTTGGCTGCGTTGGCGCGGTCCATGTCCTCCAGCTGAGATCTGATAGTCCTGGTTTTCTTCAGCACCGTCATAATGTCCGCATTAATTCTGCTGCGCAAGGACTGCAAAGCTTCAGACTTATGGAGGGACTTGCTCTCCTCGTTGGTTTGCTGTAGACGCCCCAGAATGTCCCGGACAGAACCCATCTCCTGCTTCACCTTTTCGGCCTCTTCCAAGAACAGACCAAGGTCGGTGTGCATATGGGTCGTGGAAGATGACATCTCCACATTATTATGCCCAGCTTCAAGGTCCAAATCTTTCATAGCCTCTTTCTTTAGATCCACATAGTTGGTGAAGGATTTTGTCATCAGGTCGTTCATCTTTCTTGCCTTTTCTTTTCCTTCCCTTTCCTTTCCTTTTAAGTTTGTTGGCAGCCAAAGATCCTGCATTTTTAATCGATTTGTACAAATTAAACAAAACTAGATTATAATTTATACCCAGATTCAAAAATTGCCTTTTTAATTCATTTAACTAGCTACTACTATATAAAGGAAATTGTCGAAATGGATTAGTTTGAAGAGAATTTTTGCCTACCTTTGCCAAATACAGAGTGGGAGGAGCTGCAAGCACTTCGGTTGCTTATTTTTGGGAATGAGCGAGAATTAGGCAAGAAATCAATCAGCGGCAAGATATCTCAGGTTCTTTCTTCACTTTCAAATGAAATGCAACAAAGAGCTAAGCGGATGACCAGCTTTATCACAATGAAATTTCTAAACGGCTATATTCAAGTTTTAAAGAACTCTGTATTAGAAAAGTAGCCGTTGATTGGCAACAAAAAATTTAAGAAAAGAGAAAAGTAGCCGTTGAGATCCCAACGGCTATAATTCAAATATAATCCGTCAGCTGAGGAGAGGAGAGAGGAGGTTTGGGCTCTGCTTAACCATAAACCAAGTAGGAACTTCACTTTCACTTTTGAGGCCCATTCTCTTCCAACGTCTTTCTTGGCCCATAAAATCTTCTGAGGCCCATCCATTTTTACCTTTGGAGAATTGCCCAATCGCTATGCTTGTTTCTAGAGCCCACCACTTCTCTTTTCATTTTCATTTTCTTTGTCATTTGAGAAAAACAAGAAAAGAATTATAAGAGGAGAGCTGTTTTTGTGTTTGCAGTTTTTCTGTTGGAGTTTAGGGTTTAGTAAGAGGAGAGGTTCGACAATTATTATGTTTGCTTCTAGAGTTTCAAGAATCGGAGTTTTGATACTCAAACAACTCTCCGAAGGTATGCACTGAAATTTACAATTGTTTATTTAGCTAATGTCTGTCTGTTGGAAGCTCACATTGTTAAAAGAAATCCCATTTTTTCTCAAGTATTTTTCTTCTACTTGTCATTCTCATATGGTTGGTTCCAATTGCATCCATCTTTTGCAATCTGCAGGCAAACCCACATCCATAAGCAGAGCAGGATACAATACGAGTAGTTGTTACAACCAATACTTGCAACCTCTGGTCAGTTTCCTCCTCTGATAGAATTTGCTAGTTGGTGTAACATTTTGTTTCTTGTATTCATCCTGGATGCTTAAGTTTTAGGTCTATCAATCAGTACATCATGAAGGGTTGAAGAACAAGAACATTTAAACAAAACCATTTAATGAAATGCCACAAATTGAATTATTCTGGATCTTCTTGTTGTTTTTTAGTGATTACTTCTGTCTTCGAATAATGGGTGGCTGTCGGCAAAGTTTAGTCCTTTGAGAATTATAAGGTAGGAAAGGAGAGCCTGAACCATATATGCTTTCTTCTTTCATTTCTTGGTGGTGCCATATTAGAAACCATTACTTGTTATATTACATTTGACATTTGGGAAGCCCAAGTGATATTAACTACTATCTCTCGTCATTCTTTTCCTCTTAATGTCACATAGTGTGCATGATTCTTTGTTATATGGTATATGGTATAGAATGAGATACTCTTGCAGGACACTGTAGAGTGCCTTGCAAATTTTGAAGTTAAATGGACTGTATTCATTCCAAGTTAAGTTTTATTTGTAAAAAGGTGATCTTTATCATTATGAGTGAATTAGTCATGTTTCATTATGTTGCTAAACTTAGGTCAACATTTAAGAACAATGGAAATAAATTTAATAAAACAAAGTTGGTTTAATGATGTAATTTTGGCAAGCAATTTGAGAATTGCCAAGACCATTTTAAATTCTAAATGAAGGCATATATGACATTTTCAAGTTCTTCGTATTATTTTAGGTATTTTCTGAAGAAGTTGGGAACTGAAATCATATTTGAATTGTGAAACGTGGATTGAAGGATGATTAATGTGAAGTGTCGAGTAGTTTTTACATTTATGTATTTTAGTAGAATGAGCTTGCGTAGGTGCATTCATGTTTTTGTTCTTATATTTATGGTTTCTTTGTCTTATGAACAATTTGATCAACAGTCTGAAAGTAAGTTGTTGCGGGGAGCCATATTTCACACGCATCATCTTTTTTCTACTGTTAGTGCTGGCAATTCTTCAAATGAAGGGATTGAGCAGAAAGAAAAGTAAGTTCTTTTGGGTTTAAATGGTTTAACTCTAATGCATTAAAAATTGTGATCAGTAATGATGTGAGGAGATAGATTCAGGGGAGTATAATAATAGGGAGAGAAAGCAGTCAAATGCACATGCACGGATTAAACACATATTTCTGCATTTATTTGTGCAAAATTAATTGCAAATTGGTTTAGCTTTAGCAATGTTTTTCTGTATGTCAATTAGGAGCACCTCATGGCCCTAATTTTCCTTTGAGTTGAGATCTGATGTAAGATTATTATGTTGTTTCTTCACACACAGATGATTTATTTGCAGGATATCTGTGACATTTGTTGACAAGGATGGAGAGGAAATACATATTAAGGTTCCTACTGGAATGTCTATGCTAGAAGCTGCCCATGAAAATGATATAGATCTTGAAGGCAAGGTTCTGGTGCTTATTTAATGTAGTCTTTTTGATCTTAAACCCAAGTCTGTTCCATCAATTGCTGTTGTCCCCTGGACATTTGTTTTACTGGAGTCACTTGTTTAAAGTTTCATCATTTTCATGCATCTTTCTACTGATAGTACTGATAGCATAGGCCTTTGTCAATTAGATTGGCAAATACTTATTGGTTGCTTTGGACTGTACATTGGGTGATCTCCCCTCCCTCTCACCTGTATTGTTGCATACTTATTTCTTAAAATGGATCAGACTTAGTTGTTTGGAACCACAAGAGAGATAGTCACTGCTATGTCAAATAGTTCTTAATCATATTTGCAGAATCTGATGCTCTGTTGTGTCTCTCATATCAGGAGCGTGTGAAGGTTCACTTGCCTGTTCAACATGTCATGTGATTGTGATGGTACGTTGTTTATGTTACAAAGAAATATGCTTTTTGAACTTAAATTTGGTTTTAATAGAACTGAAGAATGATCCTGCAGGATATGGAGCTAACTGTAGAATCATCCTGCAGGATATGGACCATTACAACAAATTAGAAGACCCAACTGATGAGGAAAATGATATGTTGGACTTGGCCTTTGGGCTTACGGAAACGTAGGTTAACAAATTTTCGTGTGGTATTTTTTTTGCATTTGGTTCATACTGAAATATATGTTTGTGACATTGTAGTTCACGCTTGGGTTGTCAAGTGATTGCAAAACCTGAACTTGATGGAATTCGTTTAGCTATTCCTGCTGCCACCCGAAACTTTGCTGTTGATGGCTATGTTCCTAAACCACACTAGAGATGCTACAACGCTTCTGGAAGAGTTGATTGAGTGTTACGTTTAACATCCCAGTTTTGTAACTCCTGTATTTTATTGGACCAATGAGCACAACTTGAGTCCTATTATTTATTTATTTATTACTAATACGGATTATAGGTTTGCAGCTTATTCATGAACTCTCTGTGACATAATATTTACAGTTTGATCTCAATAATCCAGGGTCTGTTATTTTTATTCGGTTTTTTGTACTCGGGGCCTGTAAGCGCTTTTTGACCATAAAATTAGCTTCTGATAACTTTTGGCAGAAAAAACTTGTACTTATGGGTCACAAAAGCTCTTTCTAAGTGCTCTTTATGAATCACTTTTTTTTGGTGTTTTTTTAAAAAACTTTCTTCCAATATAAGCGCTTCTAAAAATGCACTTATGAGCAGTGTTTTCTACAAACTGGTTGCTTGTTTGCTTATTGTGGCTCGACTTTCAACTAAATTTGGAATTGACCAATCCTTGCTCGAAATTCATTTTTGTTCTAAAACACTTGAGAAATCTCCCCCTCTCTCTCTGACCGGTCGGCTAGCTAGACTAATTGGTCACTCATCAAGCAACAAATTCCGACGGGTCAGTTAGCTACTCTGACCTTCCTTTCACGACGACAAATTCCAACAGGTCAGTTAGTTACTCAAATATTTCCCTTCGCGGCACATCACTATTTCCCTTGGAGGCACAGGTTGGTTGGTTACTCAAATCTTTCCCTTCGTGGCACTGTAATTTAAAGTATTATTAACTTTTTACAGTCGCTCAAAACCTGATAATTAGTTGGACCTTGTAATAATCTTGTTTTCTTGCTTTAAACTTCATATTTAAATAGTGAGCTAATTGCAAGGGGCTTGTTGCTCTAGTAGTTAAGAGTTTTATCTTTATGTTCTAAGTCTTAGGTTCGATTCCTCTGTCTTCCAATACCGGCTTGTATAAAAAATAAAAAATAGTGAACTAATTAACAATGAAGTTGCCTTGCAACACTAAAACACTGAAATAAATAAATAAATAAATAAATAAATAAATAAATAAATAAATAAATAAAGATGCAGAACTCAAACAAAACAAAAAAGATAAAAAAAGAAAGAAAGATGCAGAACAGCAGCAACGTGGACGGCTGCAACTGGCTGCCCCCCAAGATTAGTGGGGGAAGTGAAGAGACAAACAGAAGAATCAGGGATTGACGTGGAACCGCATCCACCCGTCCAAAAAACGACAGGAGAGCACCCCACCATTGGCTTTCATTTCAACCTTTATATCTGCCATTTCTTTTGTTTTAAAATTGAAATTGAGCTTCACTCCAATGTCTGCTTGATGATGATACAGTGAATATCTCGATATAATTGCTGACACTCCTTATTTTTATATTGAGATTGAGTGTGTACTTATTTGTTGGCGAGAAAGAGAGAGACATAGAGACAGACAGAGAGAGAAACAGAGAGAGAGAGAGAGATGGAGGTCGGGTTTTTGGGGCTGGGAATAATGGGGAAAGCCATGTCCATGAATCTGCTTCGCCATGGCTTCAAGGTCACCGTTTGGAACAGGACCCTCTCTAAGGTACTTATTGTTGTTATTGAAGAAGATACTTATTCTTTTGAATGTTGCTTAATGTTATAATCATCACTGGTTACTGTTGTTACGTACCCTATGAATTCAAGAGCCAAGTTTGTCTACTAAATCATGTATGTATGTATGTATGTATGTATGTATACATGTAAGAATGCCAAGTGCTAACATATGTTGATGGACTGAGAATCTGGGCATACATTCAAACAAATATTAATCTGGGATTCTGACAAGAGAACATTTATCTAAATGTATGTATGTACTTGTGTATTTTTCGAGCTATCTATCTGGAAGTAATTTCTTCTCGGTTTTTTCGTGCAAAGTTGTTCGGCTGTTAATTTACATTTATACTTGTCTCATCATATTAAACAGAGTGGCTTATTTGAAAATTTTCCTGCTTGGTGTAAGTAACTCTGGACTTCAAGCATTACAGAAAAAGTTGGTCGTAATAATAGTTATTGCCTACATTTATTTTCTTGCAACCTTTTAAAAGAAGTTGTAGATAACGTGGTCTGCATAAAATTAAGGTACCAGTTGTGTTAATGTTTTATGTGGGTTACATATACACTCGTTATTTTTGCACCTAATCAGTGAGTTAAATCATTGTAGAATGCACACATGGATTTGAGTGGGGCACTGAAAACTGTAATGTAAGGAGCAATCCATTATTATTTGAGAAATTTAAATTGTTATTAAAGTTAGAAGCTTTTCAAATTTGAATAAGCAACACATTGCCACATTGCTTTTGGGTTTCAAGAACCAACCTGCTAGTTAACCTAATTCAAATTTTATTCCATGGAAAGCTCAGTGTGTTCCTGTTATCGTCACTGAAAATCTCCACATGGTCTGTAATTGAGCTTGAGCTTAGGCTAAACCTCTACCGTATTTTGTGACCTGAAAACTTCAATTGCAGTGTGACGAGCTCGTGGAGCATGGTGCTTCTGTTGCAGAAACCCCTGCAGCAGTGGTTAAGAAGTGCAAGTATACAATTGCAATGTTATCTGATCCTTCTGCTGCTCTTTTGGTTGGTATTTTTCACTTTGGTATTTTGACATGTCATTTACTTGACTTCTACTTATCGAAATGCAAAATACCTAGGTGGTTTTTGGCAAAGATGGCATTCTTGAGCAGATTTGTGCCGGAAAAGGTTACGTCGACATGTCTACAGTTGATGCTGATACTTCTTCAAAGATTAATGAGGTTTGAGTTACTTACTCATGCTCCTCGATTGTTTTAACTTAAATAATAAATATTTTACTGTTGTTTAGGGTGTTCTTCTGGAGCCCACATTGTTTTAGAAATTTAGAACATAACTAAGATGTTTTTATGCATATGTCTGTGGTAGAATTTCGTATCTGAAAAATCTAAGTTAGAGGATGAACTTGTATGAGTAGGCTAAAGAATGAATATTCCCAGAAGATTGTCTCAAATGGCTGACAATCTGTGAACGGTTAACTGCTTGTGTTCCATGGTAGACTTTCAATGAGAAAAAGGACATAGTTAATACTTAATGCAAATGAAAGACATTTTTGATCTGTGGTTTTCTGATAGATGCAGGATTGTTCTGACTCAGCACATTATGTTTTGTATTATTCATGTATTGTTGATGTAGATATGTAGGAAGGTAGGGTAGGTTCTTGACTAAATCTGGATGTAAGGTGAAGGATTTGCTAGGGTGAAGTTTATCTGTATCGTGGTGACCAGTGAAGACTTGGGGCTGAAAAAAAGTATGGTTCTAAGATGAGAAAAACCAAGAATTACTGGTTTGGCTTTGTTTCCTATTTACTATTGCCTTGCAGGAATTAACGTCTAAGAAAATAAAAAAGAATAGGAGATGAAGAAGAAACTCACATCACTGTAGAGTTTTAAATTTAAAATAGTAGGTGATGCATGTCCATGAGTTTCACCACCAATTTTCATACTGATAGGGGCAAACCTAGAATTGTAAGGTTGGGGAGCTGAATATTAAATAAAGTACAGAACATATATTAATATTCGAAAGTTACATGGTAGAGCTAAATATTTACTTGTTTATGTTGGAGAGGGGGCATTAACTTCAATTACAATCAATATCTATTTACTATATATATGTTACTGAACTTAGGATTCTGAGGCTAGACTAGGCAGTAGAGTAGAGTTAGAGTTCTAAGCTCTGTAATAAGCAGCCTTCATCTGTTATAGTATTTCCGCACTCTTATGGCATATTATTTGCATAAATTGAAAGTGAAAAAGAAACTAAACGTTAAAATTCTGGGTTCAGTACACATCAGATGAAGGCAACTCATACTCTTTCAAAAATCTTGAAATTTAGGAATCTGCAGAAAGTTCTTTATATTTGTCTTTGAGAAACTGTTTGTTTAGAAGACTTTTTACAGGTTGGTAGCTGTTCCTTTTCCTGGTTGGATGAACTTGCAGTATGAAAGGAAATAGTTAAATATTTAAAACCAGAACACAAGGGTGTTCTATAGCCAAGTTAAGTTTACCAGATTATAGCCGACTGAATTAAAGAAAGGAGAAACTATAGACTGAAAATTTGTTTATGCAAGGTCCAAAAGAAAGGCTCTGCATGATTAGACATATCCCTAGTCAAGGCCTGCACAATGCAACCAGCCTTTGCCTGACTGTTTAAGTCCCTAAGATTGGTCCCGAGATGTGCATCACCAATTATGCATTGATTTGGAGATGCTACTTTGCACTGACGATACTACAAACTGTTGAGTTTTTACTCATCCATATATTTCCTTACCTGTTAAAGCTTCAGGATGGTTTCTGGATTTTTCAATTTTTTGGAAAATGACTGTAATTTTTATAATGTAATTTCCTTGGTATCTACTATTTTGATTCATCAAATAAATGAATAAAAAAATATAATCGGAGAAGTATCTTTCTACATATTATTAAGGTTCGCATAAAATATCTACAGGCAATTACAGCAAAGGGTGGTTACTTCCTTGAAGCTCCTGTTTCAGGTAGCAAAAAGCCCGCCGAAGATGGTCAATTGGTTATCCTTGCAGCTGGGGAGAAGGTAAATAGAGTAACGGTTGTTTTGCAGTTTGTCGCTATATACACAGTCCTTGCTACCTGCCAGATATATTTTGAGATCTTATAGGGAGTAACATTGTTATAGACATACTTGTGAATGTTCTTGGGGTACTTATGTATTTAGTGTCATTTTACCTTCAGTTATGAAACATAGATGAAATTTTTTTACATTTCACCTTCTTGCACATGCTTTGGAAGGTTCACCATTGAATACAAGCGTGCACATGGGTTGGGTAAATTTGCGTTGGGATAATCAGGTTTATATCTGTTAACCAATGTGTTGAATTCAGTAAGAGTCTTGTATAACTTGAAGTTAAGTCGCTTAGAAATATGGGGTTACATTAGTTATCAATTTGAGGGTTACATTAGTGATCAATATGATCTTATTGTTTTCAAAGTTATTTTGATCGAGGGTTTTCTAGGAGCTTTAATTATAAAAAAAGGGTTCTCCAGGAGCTTTTTACAATGGTAGTTTTCTTGAGTCTAAATATATCTGTTTATTCGGCATTCACCTAAAAAGCAATCATAATATTTGAAGGAAGAGGAATCATAGTTCTATTAGGTTGAATAAATCCAAGGTTCCTTTATGTATACTTTATTGTTTACAAAGTATTTAGATTTTGGTTATGGAATAATCAGGTTTTGGGGCTTGTTTACGTACTTGGTATCAGAATAGGAATAATAAAATTAAATAAAAAGAATCTGGATAGGAAGGAATAGAAATGAGGCATTTCCTATTAAAGTGTTTACTCATTGTCTGAAATGGAACGAGGATACGATTGATTTTTCATTAACATGTTTACTAACTTCCAGGAATCAGATTCAAATCTAGTTTGATTACTTCAGTTCTATTGGGATGAATAAATTCACAATTTTATAAGTATACTTCGTAGTCGAGAAAAAAAAAAGAGATATTTGATTACTGAGTTTTTGTTGCATTTTTAAGTCTTTGGATAATAAAAAGAAATCTGAATAGGATTCCACTTACGGCATCAACATGTTATATAACCAAGTTGAATAGAATGAAAAAGTAATAACAGAGCTTTAGCTACTGCATCAACATGTTATGAGTGCTTTTTTGGAGCAGTCATGACATGAGTTTCTTTCTTTAATTCCACTGAAGTTTGTGATATGTGCAATAGATATGAGTAACTACGCCGTACCTCTGTATGGTTATCTTCAGATTTTGGATCTCGTATTGCCACTAAAAGAGTAAAGCTGGCTTTTTCGAATTCTAATCCATGCTAGGCAAAGTTAAATCTTAGTTAAGAGTCCTTGACTGTGAAAGTTAGAGCTTGTACCACATGGGCTTTACATATATATATATTCGCAAACACCACTAGATCCCTGCATAACCCCACCCCCCAAACAAAAAGAGTAAAAGAAGTATTGTTTTTATTTTTATTCCTGAACACCTCAAAGTTGTACATATCTTGCAGTTTAAAGAAAGCGAAATTCAAGCAGAACAATATATAGTGAAGGGAACCAAAAAAAAAAAAATCTCCTCTAGGGTATTATAAAGTTCTTCTTTTCCCAGGGCTAGAGAGTTGCAGAGTTTTTAGTAAGGGATGGGCGACAAAATACAAATAACTATATTATACTCTTCGGTTCAGAGTCAAGATTGCAATACCTATGGTTAAGTAAGGAGTAGGATTCCTTCACATGCTTATTCCTGTCCATAGGTTACAAATGTGTTTATTTGTAACATTGCTGCAACAGTTCAACTGTTTATAAATGTAGGCATTGTACGAGGAAGTGATTCCTGCTTTTAATGTCATGGGAAAGAAGTCTTTCTATCTGGGGCAGGTTGGAAATGGAGCAAAAATGAAACTTGTTGTCAATATGATAATGGGAAGGTAATGGTTGCTTCCTCACAAATATCCATATTACAATGGAGACTCGTTTTTGCAGCTGTCTTTTCTAGTAGGAAAATATGATACACTAATATTGTGTTGGAAGTTCAGAAGCAGTATTCACAATGTCAGATCTAATACTGTCTCATACTATATCCTGGCCTATTCCTTTTAAGAATGCATCAACTTGTTTAAAAATGTTTTCATGCTCATGGAATAAGGTTGATATATTATGTGATGTTATTCATTCTGTGGTAATCTACCGAGTGCTTTGACAAATTTCAGTTAACATGAATCCTTTTCTTGCAATGGAGCATCTCTTATTTTGACAATGTAAAGATATTTAGTTTCAAAAGTTTTTTCTCCTATTTGAATATTTCAGTATTTACATATCTGGCTTGAGTATTTATATGTGCTTTTACATAGATGGAGCATCTTACTGCCTAATAAAAGAATAGTAATTAAAGATTAGAAAAAATCTAATGCAAGTTGACATCACATAATAATGAACTTGTTCCTTCTCATATTGTATGTATGTATGTTCATACAACCAAAGCAATCATGATTTCATATTGTGCTGTTCTCTCCCTTGCAGCATGATCAATGCATTCTCTGAGGGACTTGTTCTTGCTGGAAGAAGTGGACTGGATCCTAGTGTTCTTCTTGATGTATTGGTGAGTAACAACGTAGACTTTCTTTTACTGGTAATGGATTCTCTTACCATTTATGAATTTATACTGGCAGGATCTGGGTGGAATTGCAAATCCAATGTTTAGAATGAAAGGACCCACTATGATTCAGGGCAGTCACTCTCCTGCATTTCCTTTAAAACATCAGCAGAAAGACATGAGATTGGCTCTTGCCCTTGGGGATGAAACTGCTACATCAATGCCAGTAGCTGCTGCGGCTAACGAGGTTATGCTCTTCATTCCTTCTTTGATAACTGTCTACAAAGTCAGTCTTGTAAGATTTCTGTTATACACATACAAAAGGTATTAACCTCGAGAAGCCATAGAAGCCATTGGAGATTCACGGCAAGGGCCAAAGATCTTCCTCTCTCTCTACACTCCTCATGCACACTTATATGGGGTAGGTATTTTGTGCTTGTGTAGTGTATAAGAGGGGGGGGATCTAAATCTTATATTTATAGGTGTGAGTATTAGGTTTTCTTGCCATAAAGAAAACCTTAACACTTATCCTTATCACCATCCATCATCCACAACCTAGTAGGATGGATGTCCCTATCGTTTTAGGACTTTACTTCACCTTAAGTAACTGGATCACCAAATAAATTTTCATTTTCTTTTATCCTTAAGCAATTAAGATTCCTAGATAGATAGATGCAAGCTCAAATTAAGTGCTACATGCTCCCACTTGGGTGCCACATCTATACAAGAACCATCTTTAAGATCAAGAATCAATATATCCTTATTCACACAACTTTGGAAGTAGTTTGATAACAATATTTATCTCAAACTTGTGTCAAATATTGTCAACTCATAGGATTATAGATAGTAGTAATCTCTTATCAAGTAGACAATACTACTCTATAGTCAAATATCCACAAAGTACCATCAAGTTATGGTCTGAGTTATATGATACGTGATCTTGATGTGAAGGTTAATACACTTAGTATATAGTCCAGTTTATGATCACAATATGATCTATCCTTAATGCTTTATGAGAAATCCTTAAAGTCAATAAAGACAACCTTAACAATGTAGCAAAAAAGTGTAAATAGAACTGTACCTTAACTTTATCCATTGTAAAACTTTAAAACAAACATAAGAATCCTATCATGGATAAGAATCCTATCATATCCATGTATTCATAACTGAAAAGAAAAGTGATCTAGAAAAATAATATAATACAAACGCGGATCAGTGGATCATATCACCTGTGTTGATGTAATCTACACAAGTTTGTCCCTCTACTTTCTCTTTCACTAGCAGGTACTTGACATCATCATGCTTAACTCCAGTTGATCTTGTATTTTTCTTGCAAAAGAAGATGGCTCCCTTACTATCACAATATAACTAAGTGAGCTTAGACATTGATTCGACAACTTGTTCCTTATTATCACTCTCTCTGAAAACAAGCATCTAGTCTTTGACAATCCTTCTTAGTTAGTTTGTCAGAAAATATCAGTGACGCCAACCTAATTTTGAAAATCCATAATAAATCCATTTCTTGTAAGTGCCTAAAGAAACATGTGATTTTCACAGGAGTTTATTCGAAGTGCTGAACAATATCCACATGTGATACTCAAATTGGACAACATATTCCAGATTTCTGTCTACTTAATCTTTGACCTCTTGCTGAACAATTTTCTTCCATTAATGATAACTTTTATGCAAGAACCATTAACAAAGACTCCATAACTTTCATGATAACTTATCATATATTGTAAATTCTCAAAGGTGAGCAACTTATCTCGAAAACCCTTTAAATTCAACATACTGCCAATTGGTTTTTTTTTTTTTTAAGTGTTTGTCAATACTTGATAGTGTTGGTATCCGTCGTTTAAATTGAAATCTCATGTGTTTATACTTTGAACTACTTGCAGTTTATCTTGAAGCAATGAGATTTGAAGTCATAGTACAGTATTTTTATTTGTTGGAAAGAAATGAGTTTTGGAAACTATTTCTAGTGGAAAAAGATTGATATCAGAACTAAAATATTTGTTATTTACATGTATCTTAGGCTTTCAAGAAGGCAAGAAGCATGGGGCTTGGGGACCTTGACTTTTCAGCTGTGTATGAGACCGTGAAGGCTCTTGAACAACCCTCTCAAAAAAGCTAACTGCTTGAAGCAAAGCTTTGTATCATTACTGAAAGGGTGATTCTATGCTCACCCTAAAACTTTGCTCTCAACGCTGCAGGATTTAACAATAGACAAGTTTTATGGGCACGTTTCTCTCCTTGTAAAATAACTTAGTTACTTCAAAGCTCAAAACTCTAAGCAATAAAATATTTCTTAAAATATTTCAAGAAAAAAAGGGATATGATGTTTAAGCCAGCAACTATTTCCCTCTACACAATTATCTCAATAAATATCACGCCATTGATCCTAGAACTGATCCAAAACAGATTTCAACTTATGGTTTAGAGATCTCAAGTTGACAACTCCTTTTCATCACAGCTTTTCAGATTGCTAACTTTTCAGATTGCTCTGCCATCTTGCTAGTATGATTTCCAATTGACATACCATCCCAGTTGTTCTTTGAAGACCCGAGCGAGAAGACCTTTTTTCGGCTTGAATATAGTATTTCTGCCTCTAGATTACATTATATTTATGTTATTTACTGAGTTGAAGCAAACAATTAATCCCTTTACCTATGAATCGAATCAAATTAAATTTCATGCGTGTTTTCAGTTCATCTTGCTTGTTTTGCTTTACAATCAAATTTCAATCCTCCTTTTTTTTTTTTACTAGATAAATATTAAAGTTCTCAACGCATAGAAAAAAAAATAATTTGCGACAGTTTTCCACACGTAGCACAATGGTTTGGTTTAAATGTCATGTTATGTAATACAAATGTTATTTAATTTCTCAGTCTCTGGGACTCTTTGCAATGCTTTATAGTGACACGCTCCCATGCAAAACAATCTACTGGCCTATCTTTGAGGCTGGTTAGATTAGGGTTCAACACACCAATCTTTGGCATCAAACAGAAAACATGTTATGGAAAAACCTCATGCTGAAGAAAGTTAAGCCAACTTTGGGTTAGTCTGGCTTGTCTAATTATTGTAACAACAGTTTCAACTCTTTCGGGGTTAATGCGTGTTTCTTGTTTCTCTGTGGGAGAATGGAGGTATGCTGGACTGGTTTATGCTCGACGTGATATGATTAGTGTTTCCGATGGATCCCTCCAATTCGTTAACCTTTGTAGATAGTGTTTGTATTCGCACACCCCTTTGTGGGTAATGTTTGTAAACTCGTTGTGGGTCGTATTGGCCTTTGTGGCCTTTGTGTTTGTGGTTGAAATTATACAATAGTACCGTAGCACCAGCTGGCGTTGCTGAGTGGTACTACGATCCAATAAGATTAAGCCATGTGTACAACTTAGACATGTCAACAGAACCATAAAGTTTTGCCGTTAGTGCCGACGTTAAAAAAACAACATGTGGTTATGCCCACCCAAAAGCTTGAAGTCCTCCCAACGCTGGCTTTTAGACCCTGATTGCGTCAATATTTCAGATCTAAGATTAGATCAACAAATTTCTATGCAATAATATTCTTTGACCAATTGCTGTGCAACAAAATTATTTGACATTGGGTCATTACCCAAAAAGGCAAAGGCTTTGAGCCTGATGTGGGAGGCGAAGGGGTCAATTTTAAAGGGGATATTCAACGGCAAGATTTTCGACCAAAAAAAAAAAAAAACGGCAAGATTTTCAGCGTTGTATCCACCGCCACAGTCGTTTTAACAAATTTCAGCCATAGCTTATGGGAGAAAATGAAAAAAATCTCGAAGAGACCTCATCGGAGACAATGGCGGAGGCGCTGGAACCCAAAAACTGCATAAATTCAGACCCGAAATCAGTAGCAATTGGCGCAAGTGACTTGATAAACTCCCGAGTCTGCGATGGGTATCGGTGAGCAGTTAATTTTGGCGGCGAGTTTGGGTCAACTTCTCAGGCAGCGCAGCCCACAGATATATATATATATATATTTTTTTTGTCTGAGCCCACAGAGAATTTAGTCTCGGGTATTTCTAATTTGCAGCGATGGCGGTGGTTAAGGGTTAACGGCAGTCTATTAAGTTTGTTGCCGACTGTATAAGCTGTACACATGGCTGAATCTAATTGGACCGTAGTACCACTCAGCAACGCCAGCTGGTGCTACGGTAGTATTGTATAATTTCTCCAGTTCAAGAATCAGTAAAAGAAAGATGAGCCACCAATAGCTTTAGGGATAAATTGTCATGTTACGTCACAACTTAAATACGAGCAATAAGCTAATACATTATTTTATTACAAAAGCATCAAGAATTGCATTGTCCCAGCCAATATATACACAAAGAAAAAGAGAACAAAAACAGGACAAATAGCCCAGTGTAGAGAACATTATCAGCTATGGTAAGAGATATTCGTAGAATAGACAATCGAAACTTTACCTACTTTTAAAGCCAACAAAAACGTTCTACCGTATCAAAACAGTGCCACAACACAATATTTCAAAGTAATGCACCCGTCTCTTGACCTTCTCTCAGACCTTCGCGTACTTACATGCTCAACCATTATGCTCTAGGGTTGGATGGCAAACAGTGGCTGCAAGAAATCAAAAGAAGACAAGATAATGTTATAGGATATCTTCATGTGATCATTTCTCAAGGATGTCCAAGAGAACTCACCGTGTCGACACTAACAGGTTTCCCATCCTCCACGAGGATCTCAACTACGGTTCCAGATTGATCAGCCTGAAGAAAATATATCACTCAATCCACATTACTGACTGAATATATTTTTTCTTTGATTGATTAAGCAGATATGGTGAGAGACACAAGAAAATTATCATGCTTATAGACATTGATTAACATAAATAATAGACTGTTGCAACTTAAAAATACACTTGCAAGAAAGGAGAGCTGAGAAATAAAACAAAAAACAGGTGCAGTGTGAAAGCTAATTTATAGTCATATATGAATTCTTTTATTAAAAAAAAACATTATATCATGTAATTGAAAAGTTAAACAAAGAGCAAAGAGAGGGTGGTTACAAGCAGCAGTGGAAATAAACAAGTCATCTTAGAAAGTAGTATCTAATTATTGTGATGTGCCAAGAACATAAGAGATCCGGTAGAAGAAAAACTTACTTCTATCTCGTTCATCAATTTCATGGCCTCAATGATACACAAGACTTGTCCCTTCTGTATTTTGTCCCCAACCTATTGGGAAAGTTTTCATGTAAGACCAAAAAAAGTAATGCAGCAACAAAAACACTTAAGCAACCACTAAGGAACATAGGCTGCAAGTAAAATTCTAAGTAGAGAAGAAAAACCTTCACAAGTGGTGGTTCACCAGGTGCCGGGCTTCGATAGAATGTCCCTGCCATAGGACATTTAAGAGGGGGCAGTGATGTTTTGGCTGACTTAGCATTAGGTGAAGATGGTGCAGGGAAAGTTGCTGGAGGAGATGATGGGGCCGACGAAGAGGCAGGAGCCGCTGGAGCAACTGGAGGAGGGGCTGCTTGCATCATAGGCACTGGAGCAGGTACCAGAGGTTGAGGCAAGGCTTCCTTTTTACGAATTATGACTTCAAAGTCAAGCTGTTTCAGCTGCAGCTCAACAATGTCTCTTGAGTCAACAAGCCTACAATCCAGAAACAAGAATCAAGATGATATTATCCAACCACACTTCAGATCAGATGGTTAAACTAATAAAGAACTGAAGATGGGGGTTGCTCACTTTACAAGACTTGCAACTTGAGCTATGAATTCAGATATTGATTCCTCTGTATCCAAAACTGCAGGACAAGACTCATTCGATGTCTTTCGATCCTTGGACTCCTGGCCTGGAAGCTCCAATTCTCTTGGGGGCGTAGCTGCAACATTGGATGATCCATCCACCTTGAAGGCAACAGATGATCCAAGGAGCATGTCCAGGAAGGAAAGAAAATTTGAAAAGTGATCCTCTAACGAAAACCATTTAAAGAACCTTACCTCATCCAATTGACCTTTCACCACAGTGGAACAGTTCCGACTAGGCTGCCAACCCTAACATTTGGACCAGCTTCAAACTTCATTATTCCACATGATTAAAATTGACCAGAGTAAAAAAAAAAAAAAGAAGCACACAGACATATATGCATATAATCCCCAATAAAAAAACTGTACTTTCATACTCTGTGAAAAGAAAAACTTATTTGTCACATATATGTAAATAATCCCCAATAAAAAAATAACAGTGCTTTCACATTCTGTGAAAAGCAAAATTTCTCAGGTAAAACAGCAAAAGAAGATGACTCAAAAGTCTGATGAGGTTCAAAAAACAAACCAAATACAACATGTATCACTGCAAAACTAAAGACAACAACTTCTGACAAAGAAGGGCACTTAATGTTGATAGATTGATTGGTTTTGTGTGCGACTGTGACACACACACACACACAGACAGACAGAGAGAGAGATAGATAGATAGATAGATAATATATATATATATATATACATACATACATACATACACAGAGAGCTTCCATTGAGGGATCCCTCAAATAAGTTATTTGAGGGTTTAGGGTTTAGGGCTTATTTGAGGGAAACCCTTGTAGGGCCCACTCCGCATTGTATTTCACTAATCCAAACCATCTATTTTTTAAATAATCATTCAAAGATCATCTCTACAAAAAATCACTCGAATCTAATATCATTTGACCACTCAATTGAGTTATTGAAATTTTAGTACTTTCTTGAAGCACCGTATTCATTCATTTTGTAAGACACATTTGGATGTCAAAACGGTTTCCGATTTGTCTAATTTTTTGCGAGAATGATCTATGAATGTAGACTTAAAAAATAGATTGTTTGGATCATTGAAAAAGAATTAGTAGGGAACCCCAAAGGGTGTCCCTCAAATAAAATTATTTGAGGGATCCCTCAATAGAAGAGGATTGATAAATATATATATATATATATATATATATAGAGAGAGAGAGAGAGAGAGAGAGAGAGAGAGAGAATCTCCCTATTATTCAAGATTCAAACTCACCAATCCAGTCTAAATTATGGTTTAAAAATTGCTAACAAAGCAGGACTGAAAAAATTCTGCTACTTCACATAATTTGGAAGTTGAGAATCATCTTTTGTCAGCAGATCAAGGGAGAGGTTTTCTATTCACAAAAATCTATCAGCTACTAAGAAGACTCAGAAAGCTTAAATACTCTAGTGCCTCCTCAAAGTATGGTCAAACCCCACATTGCCCCTTGAAAGTCACAATGACACACCTTGCCCCATCGATTGACTCTTGGCATCTTATTTTGCCTTACACCGTCAAGTCCATTAACGAATCTGTCAAAACAATGACATGGCACGAACGGTACTTACTATTTTGCAAAAATGTTTGCCATGTGTAAAAAAAAACTTATATATAGATAATAATAATTCAAAAATAAAAAATATCCCCAGGTTCTTCCTCCCTCTTCCCCTCTCTGTCACCCCACATTTCCCAAGGATCCCAGCTGTGCCATCCCCGTCAGCATTGGCCACAGTACCACCTCCAAAACCACTCCTCTCACATTCCTGCAACCCACACCATTGCCAATTCCCCCTCTCCAAACGAAACCCAACTACCATACCAAGAACACGTACACCGTAGTAAACACAGAGCTCCAGGCATCCACATTCAAATACCAACTTCAGGTAGTAGAACTACTCTAGACCCCGAGTAACTACATTCATCTTCCACTAGTCAGTCGGTATCCATTTTTGATAGAGAACATCCCCTCTCTCTGTCTCATCTCTCACAGTCTCTCACCTCTTCACCCCTCACATTTCAATGGATGAAGAGGATCCAATAACCCACCAGGGATCCCATATAACTCAAAGTTGGAAAATCCATTCTAACAAAATCACTATCAAGGGTAAGTAACATAATAAATCAAAGGATCTGAGGAAACGCCATTGCATGATGTGATCTGGCAGATTATTAACATTGAAGTTCTAACATAAAAGAAAGTAAATACCATTTCCTTCATTTCTTAGGTTCAAATAACACATTTGCATACATCATAACACAGATCAACCATTTGAATTGATTATTTGGACAATTTCAACGATGTATTAAAATGGAGCACGTCCAAGAACCAATCCATATGTGATTGACATAAAAATCAACAACTCAGAATGAATGAGGGGTAAATACATTGGAGTAAACAAACAGCTGCGACCATCGAAATAAGTAAGTCGATACATTGGAGTAAACATAACAGTCGTCAACTTCACCTTTAAATTTCCAAGCAATAGAAAAGTCAAAAGACTAACAATTTCCCCAGAAAATAAAAAAGTTCCAACTGGGTATTTGGTAGTATTCGTTTAAGTACTAAACCAAGGTGTTAAAGTATTAATTTTTGTTAAAGTTAGCTTTTTATTTATTTATAATTTCTTTCAGAAATGGCCATTGAGGAAGCTAAACTTTGGGTATTTTTATTTCTAAACAATTTCGTGTTTATTAAAAGTTCCTCGTATATGAAATTTTGAATTAATACACAATTCCTGAACTGAAACAACAAAACCACCTTGCACAAGAATATAGAAATGACTCAACCAATAATACAAAATTGCAAATAATTGATAAAATTCTTAATCTTTCGTTCCCGCATTTTCCCGGAAAACAAAATGTAGCTGAGAAAAAACAAGAAAATCAAATTTCAGGGAGACAGAGGAATACCTTGGAGAAGAATCGGAGCTTAGGCTTGGGAGAGAGACCAAAGGAGACATTAGATAAACAATTGTGCTTGTAAGTATTGTTATTGGTTTTATAATGAGCCAAATTTGTGCTGGTCGTTGCAGCCGCCGAGGTTGTCGCTAGAGACGACGCCATTCTTCTTTAGAGCTTCAGAGGCAAAAACTGCAAATGTTTTCAAACAATCAAAGACTCGTAACAATGACATAACAATCAGCTCAGCCTCAGCATCAGGTCGATGAAACCGAGAACGCACAGCATGGCAAAACCTATGCGCCAGCTTTCCACACGTGTCCTTTTATTAATTAATTAGGAAAGTTGTTCAAAAATCTATACAATACTGGAGCACGGTTAGAGGTGTCAAACAAGACGGGCCAACCCAGTACGGTACGAGTCCAGCTTGTTTAAATGGGGCATAGTACGAGTACAAATATTAATGGGTCGTGTTGGAATAAAAAAATTAGGTCCAATGGACTGAGCAGGCTTGCAACCCAATATGAATCTTGCTTGGCCCGAGCTCGACACGAATTTGGCCTGGCCCACTTAGAAGAATTTAAGAATTGTTGCAAAATATTACTAAGTCAAGCTCTGCACACATCACTAAATATGTTTGGTACCACAAAACCGAAAAAAGTTAAAAATAGCAAAACACCAAGTTCAAGAAGAAGAAAACGGTCAATATATCCATTGAACCTGTAAACACAGTCTTCCATGTTCTTATTCATAAATAGGGTTTTATTTTTTGGGTGGTTATTTAGTGAGAACACATATATGAGAATATTACATGAGAACACCATTGAATCTAATTTAACGGTTGCGTGAAAAGCAATGGTAAGTGAAACTGTTGTATTAGAATGAGGCCTTCTTCTCTCTCCTCCCTCCAAAACGTCCCCTCCAAAACAGATGTTCGCTTTGTTCAATTAGGAGGCCAATTTTTTTAATTGCTTTGATATTATGTTTGAGGAAAAACATGAACACTGAAGAGAGAGCGTCCCTATAATTCCTTATCCTCTTTGAGGAAGAACACTGAAGAGTGCCCTAATCTTTTTGGCTTGATCATTCAGGCGAAACAAAGCAATCTTTGATTTTATAGTTTCATCTTTGTGGTTTGGTCTTTCGAGTCAAAACATTCGTCAATCCTTGAGCAATGTCAAAACTGGCGTTGAGTTGGAAACTGGTGACTGCGACCCTTGTGGTTATGTTATCTTGGTTTTGAAATCCTTGAGCACGGTCAAAACAGGGGTTGAGGAAGGTCAAATGTTTTTGGGGTTGACGCCCAGATCTAAAAGGGCAACATTGTCATATTTGTTGAAATTTTGAAGTTTGAAATCACTTACGAGGTAAGTGATATACTGTATTTGTCAATTTTAGTATTGGACATCAGCATGAGTTACGTTAGTTTGTATGGAGGTTTTTTAATGTTTCATGAGAGACTCAAAACTGATTCGTGTGTGTAGAATACTTATTTACTAATGTTTCATACTATATTTCGTTTATTTATCTGTAAAATATATATATATATATATATATATATATATATATATATATAAATGTATATTTCAGTGTTTTTAGTTTTCATATAATATTTATTTGGTTAATATATATTTGAAGATCCTGTATCTTTAATGTTTCTCTAAAGACTCATTTGCATATTGTGTTATGGTTAATATATATTTGAATGCTCCTTGAAAGCATGTGCCAATGATGTTATGATGGTGGTGATGTGATATTTAGGGTTAAATTATAAAAATTGTGAAATGGAGTGTGAAAGGCAGGTGATACTGGAAGTAAATTTGGAGTTCAAATAAAAAATGAGACTTGAATTTGATTGTTGTGAGGATGTGTTCAAGTTCTATAATATGTATGCCGCGAAAGTCGGATTCAGCATTCGGTGTTCTACAACGAGAACAAGCACATTAACAGGACAGGTAACAAGGAAAGAATATGTATGTTGTAAACAAAGGTATTCGTTGACAAACAATGTTAGTCGTAAAAGAAGATAGCGAGGTTGTACTCCAACTGGTTGCAAGGCTAAACTTGAGATTTTGAAGGTACAAGACAAGAATAAGCACATTGTTGTAGGTTTCAATGAGGTACACAACCATGAAATGACCACATTTGATAAATTCTATCTATTGAGATCTCATCGTATCTTAACATAGTCTACAAAGGTCTATAGTGTACATATGAGCAAAGTTAATATCCTTGTACATAAACAGGTAAGCTTTCTTGAGGTGCAAGTAAGGGGATTGGAAAATGTTGGGTTTGTAAAGAGAGATGTCTATAATTATGCAAGGGACATGTGATAAGTGCATTATTTCCTATATTTGTGTACCTCTTATATTTGGTTTTTGTAGGGAAAGTTAATTAAAAATAACATCATTACCTTACTTTCCTTATTTTCAGCTATTCTGCGCTCTCGGAAGGGTTTTGACTAAAAGTTTACTTTTCGAATGAATTTTAGCGCAAGGCCAATTAGAGAAGAAAGCTAAGACATTGAAGATCATTATATCAAAGTTTCATAATTTTCTACTAAGCCAAATGCTCCAGACTTGCAAGTCAAGACAGCCTAAGTTGAAATCTTGTTAGAACTGCACTGCTGTGGAAGATTGAAGGTTTGAAGACTTTTCCAATTTTTCCGAGTGGCATGTGATATATGTTTGGAAAGCTTAGAGATCAAGCTATAGTTATCATATTTTTCCAGAATTTTCTAGTAAGTGGAAAGACCCCAAAACGTGCGTGCTATTTGGCTGACGTGTTTCCAAGTCAAAGAAGGATTCTTTCCTAGTTTGTTTCCTTAATTCTTTGGGATTTTGTTTTGCTTTAGGAGAGTTTTTCCAGACCTTTTTAGAGTAGGGTTTAGTCGTTTTAAACTATATAAGGTCACCTTAAGCTCTTTCTATGGACCATCTTGACACCATATACTTCTTCACCATATTTCAATACACCCACAAAATATATCAGAGAGAGCCAAAAGTTGTTGCCGCGGTGCTTTTGGAGCCTAGGAAGGTGTTGTTGTGGAGAATCCAGAGATCAAATCTATCTACCAAATTGGTTTTATGACAACAATTCTTTTGTTTTGTCATGAACTAATTTTCCTTGCTAGGTCTACGATGTAGCCTAACCATGAATACTTATTTTTGATTACTAATCCATGTTGAGTATTTGTTACTATTCTTAATGCTTTGGATATTTGGCCAATATTTAATTGATTTGATGATCCGAGTGGAGACCCAGAGGAGATGTTTGGTGTTTAATTCTCGTAACAAATACCATGTCTTGAATGAGTGCCCGAGAGAGACTAACACGACTCATTCAATTTTCTTGTAGGTTCTCATAGAACTTAAGTGGAATTGGTTATGGTGAAATTGGATGCTCTAGTGTATCATCAACTTGATTTTCCACCATTAATTAAATTGCTATTTTTCATATTTGTTTTAATTTAGTTTAATAAATCAATCACTCTCATTAATTAATTGTTTAAATAAACTTATGAATTAATTATAATTTGTACTTAAAAGGAAATTATAGTCTTCGTGGGAACGACACTTCACTTATCTCTATATTACTTGTGCGGATAATTTCACAACAACATGCAATGGCGGAACCAAGAATTTTTGTAGGGGTGGGCTAATATAATATATATATTTTTCTCTTATGGGAGACATGTTATATTACTTATTTTTCTTAAAACAATCAAGTTCATTCACATACCAAACAAATATAATGCAAAGAAGTACATAATATATGTAAAACATAAAATTAAACACATTGTCAAACATCAAATTAAACACATATTGCCAAACATCCTAGTGAAGTAGAACCCTACGCTCCTTGAGTTTCTCCAAATATGTGATTATTGAATATGAATCAATATCCATAGAAAGTTCTTTTTCAATGTAGACAATAAGGGAATCTGTCAAATACTCATTCTCCATCTTGTTACGAAGTACAATTTTAATATGTTTCATAGCTGAAAATGCTCGTTCTATAGTCACCGTAGAAACTGGAAGAGTTAACACTAAACTAATCATCCTATTAATCAAATAATATGTCTGTGCTCTGATTGTTTGAGTTAATCGTTGACATAGTTCAAAAAGAGTAGACATATTTTGGAAGATATCAAGATGTAGTTTAGACTCAAAAAGTTCTAGCTGATACCTCAATAAACGCAAGTCTTTGGAAGTGAAATCTCTTGGATAAAATTTCTCAACAAGCTTGCAAATATCATCAATCTTAAATGCTTTAAAATCATTGCTAGGGTCCAAAGCAGAGCTAAGAGTAAGAAGTTCTATTGTTCCTTTACTGAATCTAGTGTTTAACTCTTCCAATTGATAATATATGGTGTCATTGAATAAATCAACCCGGTAGTGATGTTCAACTGTAATATCATCATGTTGTTGACAAGAACGACTTGTACCAATTTTGTAAAGAGCATTCGTATCTGGCATATCAATGTCATGTTTTTTTTGCAAATGATTCCACTTTCTCAAAGAAAATATCCCAACCATCCAATCTTAATTTCTTAAGAACATCTTTTGTACTATGAACTAAATTCATAGCAGTCAAGATATCTTGAGATTTGTTTTGTAATGCTCGACAAAGGCCATCAGTAACTCCCATCATTTTTTCCAACAAATGCAAAATAAATATGAACTCAAAAGATGTCATCGCTTTGAACGTACCAGTAGCTTCCCCGTGTATAGAGTTAGTGGCTCCATCCTTAATTAAGGTCTCAATCACTGAACAAGATGCATTATACATTTCTATCAAGTCCGAAACAGAATCATAATGAGAACCCCAACGAGTAGCTCCAGGCCGATGCAAGGTACCAATTTGATTAGCCCCTCTACCTGTCTCACGTTCACCAGTATCCAGCATATGTGCAATATCAGTTGCTTGAGTAGATTGTAATTCACCATGGCGCTTAGGAGAAGCAGTAATAAGATTGATAATGGAATTCAAGGTTGAAAAGAATAGCCAAATAGGAGCCACATCTTTTGCTGCTGCAACTAATGCTAATTGTAGTATGTAAGCAAAACAATGTACATAATATGCATAAGGGCAATCTCTAAGAAATAATGCTTGTAATCCATTCCAAGCACCTCGCATATTGCTAGCACCATCATATCCTGGACCTCGCATTTTATTAATTTGGAGATCACAATTAATTAGGACTCGAGATATCTCTTTTTTAAGTGTTGAAGAACTAGTGTCTTCAACCCTCACAATCTCAAAAAAACGTTCTTGTACAAAACCATCCTTGTCAACAAATCTTAAAACAATGGCCATTTGCTCTCTGTTAGATTCATCTTTTGCTTCATCAACCAGAATACAATAAGTTGATTCCCCAACTTCCTCACGAATTTTAGTTCTCACTTAGTCAGCGAGAATATGCAAAATCTCCTTTTGAATCAATGGTGAGGTATATTTAGCATTTCTCGGGGCATTCTCTAAAACAACTTCAGCAACTTTATCATTCCAATGTGCTGTATATTTTATCAATTCAATGAAATTTCCTCGATTCATTGAGTCTATGGATTCATCATGACCTCTAAAAGCACATGCTTGAAATGTAAGCCACCGAACACTCTCAATTGTTGCCTTTAGCCATAACCAATTCTTCCAAATTTGCTCTTTTGGTTGTTTGTGAATAACTTTCTCAATATGTTGAGATGATTTCATTAAATCATCAGCACATCTTACACAAGTGTTATGTGGTGAAGATTGACCTCCAACATGTTGCAAAAATGCACATTTCTTTCCATCATTCACTCTTTTCCAATTATTGAACCCATCAATAATTAGTGAAGACCTATTTGCTGGATTCTTTTCAAACACAAAGCATGGTAAACAATACGCCTTATCTGTTGTAGGAGAATACTCTAACCATGGAAATTGTGAGAACCAAGAATATTGAAATCGACGTCTTTGTTGCCCGAACAAAGTCCTTGGATACTCAAAAAGTTTAGGTTGATAAGGCCCTAATTTGATATAAGCCCTTCGAATCTCATCACACTGATTAATGGGGTGTTCACAGATTGGAATACGTTTCCCTGGATCTCGTTCTAAAGAACTAGTGTCAAACTGAATTGAAGTATCAACATTAGATGCAGAATGTGTGTTCTCAGTATCAACGTTAGATACAGAAGGTGTATTCTCATTATCATTACCACTTTTTCTAAAGAATGAATGAATAGTCTTTCCTCTCTTCGCTGGTCTATTATCATCATGTGACATTATATCCTAACAAAAAAAATATCATACACCAACAATCATATATATATATATATATATATATATATATATATATATATATATTCTTACAGTGAGAACAAAAAATACATATATAATCAATAAATATAAACAATAACAATTTACTCTATGAAATAGAACATTTATCAATTGAAATCTTGAATATATAATTATTGTTGTCTCTTTTCTTGTTGCTCTAAGAATCCCCAAAATTTAATACTCAAATCTTAAAATTTAACAATAACAATTCAAATTTAGAATTAAATAAGACGAAAGAGATAAACCTACCAAAATATTGAAGAACCCACTGAATGATTTTGAAAAGGAAGATAGCAGATGTTTCAGTGTACTTTTCTCTTTTACTTTGTTTCGAAGTCCTCTTCTTTTTGGGGTTTACAATCTGTTGCTGTGCCTGTGGTGATTTTTTTTACTTTTTCGAATCCCTTGTTTTTTTAAGGGTTGAATGATATGCTATTATGTTATTGTTGTTGTTGTTGCCCTAATTGAATAATCCACCAAACAGCATGTGGGCCTTATTTTAATGATATACTATTATATTCCTTTCCTGTTTTTAAAAAAATATTGTTGTAAAGGTGTTTTTGTCTTACTTTACTCTTTTGTGTGGGCTGAGAAAAACAAAAGTATTGTTTTGTGCTAATGGGCTAACATTGAATTATAATAGTTTGTTCATATATTGAAGCTTAAACAGAAAATTTTGCCCCAGGCTACAGCCCATGTGAGCCCCTTGCTAGTTCCACCCTTGACAACATGCGTGTGGAGTTGAGTGGGCATGATGCAGAGCTACTTAAGGAGCATTTTTTAGATGAGCAAGAAAAGAATGAATCATTTTATTTCAAGATGGAAGTAGATTTAGAAGGAATGACGGGTAATGTTTTCTAGTCAGATACAAGGTCAAGATGAGCTTATGAGTTTTTTTTAGAGATGCAGTGGTATTTGATACGACATTCAACACGAACAGCTATAGGATGGTCTTTGCGCCCTTGTTAGGTGTTAATAACCATCAACATACAATGGTTTTTGGTTGTGCATTCCTAACCAGGTGAGTCACCCAAAATTATCACCATTGATGAAGATGCAGCCATGTCAAAGACAATTGCTGTAACTCCCCTGAAAACATTCCATATAGATATTGCATATGGCATATCTTGAATAAGTTTACAGAGAAACCCGGCATTGGTGAATATTTTTTGAAAATGTGCAAATGCATAAGGGTATGGACACGAAAGAAGAATTTGATGCGAAATGGGACGAAATCATCACAAACAATGGGTTGAAAGACCATCCGTGACTGAGCTCAATTCATGCTTTGCGGGAGAATTAAGTTCCATAATATGTAAAACATGTGTTTTCGGCTGGGATGTCAAGTAGTCAATTGGCCAAAAGCTGTCATTTATTTTTCAAACAATATATTAACCCAAAAAATACATTGATGGAATTCATAGTACGTTTTGAAAGAGCTCTTAGTTCACAAAGGCACAAGGAGTTAATGGTTGATCATGTTGATAACAATGAAAAACCTCCAATGCCATTTCGAATACTAATGCAACATCAAATGACACACATTTACACTTGGGCAATTCGTGAAATGTTTGAGAGGGAAGACTTCAAAAGCTTTTGATGCTTGTTCGAACTTGTAGAGCAAGATGAGACCCACTGTAGGTATAAAGTAAGTGAGCAGGTAAAAACGGGGGTTACACGGATGAAGGAGCTTGTGCATGATAAAGATGCCGATAAAGCTTATTGCAGCTGCAAAGGATTTGAATTTTGGGGTATTTCGTGCCAACACATCCTAACATTTTTAATAATGAAGCAGGTTGAGCACTTTCCAGACAAGTACATATTGAAACGATGGCTTCAAAGTGCAAAGTATAGTGTAGTTTTTGATAAGAATGATAAAGAAGTTACAGATTGCATTGACAATTTGCTTTTGGTTAAGAGATCGAAACTTTGCAAAGTTGTAGGTGATTTGATTGATTTAGCTTTGTTGTGCGATGAAGGTTTTGAGTTGCTGGAAAAATCATTTAACGACATTCGTGGGAAGCTTACTAGGTTAGTGTCATCAAGAGCTCATGTCGAAGAGCCCAATGAAGAGGTCAGAACTAGTTCTCCTCAAGTGAGAATGAAAGATCCACATCGAGTCAAAGCAAAAGGCCGTGCAAAAAGAGTTAAAGGACAAAAAGAGAAGGCAGCAGAATGACATAAACGTCGGTGCACTAATGTAAGAAGATTGATCATGATAGACAGAGTTGTCCAAAACTTGCGAGTCCGTAAGTGAATATATCGCATATTGTGGATGTGGCAGCTCTTCATTTATAGCTTTGAATTTTTTGTCGTCATTGTTTATTTTTTTTTGTCGATGTGGCAGCTCTTCATTTATGCAGCCAGTTGCTAAGCATATGCAGCCTACTCAGAGCACCCAAAACAGTGAACCTATTATGACAGAATCATTTATGCAAGAGTTTGATTTCATTTACGATCTCGTAGTTTGAATATTTGTTATTACCTATTTGCGTCATTTTTGAATGTATCTGGAAGTGTTAGTAAATCTTAGGTAAATGGTTCATGTCCGATACTGAATTATGGTTTGTTAAACACATAAACACAGTCAAACCTATAAAAACAAAATTACCTTTTAATTCAATAATTATGAAGTGTCACACATATATTGCATGACTTACATTCGGAGTTACATAAAAAAGAAAAAAAAGAAATTAAGGTAAATAATAAATTACTTGAAGGGCCACTTAGTTCTCAGCATTAGAGTCATCAGTTGACTCAAAGCGGCCATGTTCCTCCCAATCTAGAATGAGTTTGTCATTGTAGCAATTCTGGCACCACTCTAAGTTTGGGGGTTTACACTTACAAACAATGGGAGATGGGGACTTTAGGGGAGAAGGGGTTGGGGACCGATAATAATGAATATTGTCTGGACATATCGCAAAAATATCCCTGCATGTCCCACAAGGACGGCTGTGAATGGCACAATGCTTGCAATAATTAGGGAATCTCAACGTGAGTTTTATACACAAATTTCCAACAGTTCCAATCAATATCAAAATATCTGTGTTAGTAAGGGAAACTTAAAACCATCACTATGTGTTAGTAATGTCTCAAAGAACCAAATTTCTATGTCAAAGAATCTTGAATGAAATTTTCTCCCCACCGATAATGAATTAAACAAAAAATTTGAGCATTATTAGTAAATGAACTCTGGTAACCCAGAAGTTAGTGATTGAACTATGGTAATAACATACAACCTAAGGCTCTGATACCACATGTAAAACCAAATAAGCTGTATGTAATCAACACAAACCAAGATCGGCCATTAACATGTAAACACTAACCGAGATTGGGAATTAACAAAAAACAAACAACTCAATAACGATGGCTTAGGGATTCATATGGCTATCACCAGTCATGCATTATCGTTGCCTTTTCAATCATTATAGGCATCTATTGGTTGGTGGCCGTGCTCTGTTGGGTGTACACCACATAGATGATTCCTGTGCAGCTGACTAGGTTATGGCGTCCCAATCAAAATTTTTGTAAGCATTTGCAGCGAATCGTCGGAATTTCTCAAAACCTTCGTTGAAAGTCACAAACATTGCTTGGCCATGCTTGTCACCTCCTTTGTGTATGCTCAAAGTCTTGTATGTAGCATCCTCCTCTGTCATATGCAAATCCTCTGTTTTGTGCTTTCTTCTTTGGGCACAAATTCTGTACTTCTCTTTTTTGTAACACGCTTTGTTAACTTGCCGCGTCAAATAAGCCAACTTCTGCTCAGCTCTGACATACTTTTCAGTCCAATAATGGACCAAGGAAGAGTTGTGTTTCAGTTTGTTCTTCATATCATTTGTTTCCAGAGCGGGATCATCAGAGTCTCCCTCGCTTGCGGAGGAGGTTGGAAGAGGCAGTGGTGATGGACGGGACCTTGGATATTCTAGGGCATATTCCCATGACCCATTGGAGTCCCCCTGATTCACATTAGCGCTTGAACCAGCGGACATGTTCAACAAATTTCAGATTGGGGGATTCGGCTGAAAATTCAAATTTCAAACAAAATGTCGATGCACACCAATTGGGGGATTTCACTCCTTTTTTAAAAAAGCAATTAGGTTGGTCCCCTTTTAAGGACTTCAGATCACCTGTGTCTGTGCCCTCCCTGTCTCCTTGCCTAATTTGTTGACATGTGACCCTTGACTTAACATAGCCAATCATTGTTAACTCCCGTTAGAGAACAAAAAAGAACAAAAAAAAGTGAAGACTATTCTTTCTTTGATTCATCGAGTCATGTCATACTCTCAAATATCACCACCCACCAATCGAACATGCTCTCAAATACTCAAAATCATTTTTTGTTTTGTTTCATTTGCTCTTATTTTCTCTATCGCTTTCAATTTCAATGCTTGAGTAGATTTGATATAATTTTTTTTTTCTCTATTTCATATATTTTGATTTGGTTTTGGTATATATACATAGTGGGTTATTCATCCATCTGGTTGTTCATTCATCTATCAACACTGTTTTAGAAATCTATTTTTGGTTTTAGGTTTTTGAAATCGGTAATAGAAAAAGTGATGGAGGAAAAGCAAACAATCACATGAACAATTAGCAAATAGTCCCAATAACAATGTTTTCATAAATTCAGAGAAACCAGAGGGAAATGTGCTTAGAGGCTTAAAGAGAGAAGAAAATAACAACTTGTTTTTTTTTTGTTTTGGATTCGAATAAGAAATTATGAGAAACAAGATTTGATGATTGAGACTTGTTTAGCTCTAGTGAATGGTGAGATTGTAAAAAAAGAGAGAAGATGAAGAAGATTATTATTTTTCATTGAAAGAGATGAAGAAGATAGAGAGTCTAGAGATTGTAGTTTCAATTCCGTGCCTTTTAGCAATTTTTATTAGAGAAAAGAAATATGTCTAGAGAAAATAATATAATAAAACTCCGATTAATGCACAAACATTTATCAAGACAAAGGTATTCATAATAAACTTGTTGATGCTATTTTTGGGAGGGTCAACTTAGGTAGGGAATATTGGATCTTCAATAGGGGAGAAGGTGAGGACCTTCGGTATTTTGAGAACCTACAAAAGGCAAGGAGGAAGAAGCACTCGTCAAGCTTCGGACACCGGTGTGGTGCTAGCTGAAGGCTCTCCGATGCTTAAGTCAGCTATATGTGGTAATTTTGACAGAGTAATAGTAAAGGTGAGAAAATATTCTCCGATGCATTGTTCCCTATTTATAGGGAAGTGAAAATGGGAGTTTTGCACAAAGTTTCGATGTGGGACTTTGTGCAAACCGCTGTGGTGGTGACACGTGGTCCCAGAGATTAGGTTCAGCAGTCCGGAGCTTCGGCAAGTGGCTGCCGCTTTAGAAGAGTGTCTTCCTTCGGCATGTTAGAAGGTGTTGACGTCACTCTCTTTCTAAGGTTTTATCTGTGTGTACCTTTGGGGTACTTCAGCAGGGGAGAAGGCATGTTAGCCTTGGTGCCCGTTGTTTTGATATTGGATATGCTCAGTTGATTATGGTGTAAACAGTAGTCCCCCATGTTCTGGATTGGGAACTTGTGAGATTTTTGTATAATCATGACCAAGCATTCTTGATCTAGTAAGAGCCGTAGGGCATTCCCTAGTCCCCCAAGTTGACAAGCTAGAAGGTGCGCCAATCTATAAGGCTGCGTTTGGTTCATGGGAAAGGAATCGTGGGGGTGGGAAACTAATTGCTTTCCCATGTTTGGTAAGTCAGGCATGGGAAAGCGTTGCCTAACACATGAGAAAGTAGCAGGGAAAGTGAATCCTTCCTTTCTACTTGGGTTTCACTTTCCCTTCCCATGGGAAAGTAAGACTAACTTTTTTTTCTGACTAATTTGTCCTTACTAACAATTCATAATCACAGTTTTTATACAACAATTATTGGTATTTTTTATTTTAATTTAATAGGGGTACAATTGGGAAACTAAACAAAATTTGCTTTCCATTCCTACTCAAAACAAACATGGGAAAGGAAAAAAAGTGATATTTCCGGGTCACTTTCCTGGCATTACCAAACATGGGAAAGGAATCACCATTTCCCATCCCTTGGGAAATGACATGGGAAATGATTTCCCATCAAATTCATTCCGTGAACCAAACGGGGCCTAAAGGTATGGCTCAACTGCCAGAGATTGCTACGAGCCTTCGAGAGCTTTTTTTAGAGAATGCTGGGCCTTCGGCATGGAGCAGGGGAGGGCCCATGGTGTGACCTTAGAGTGAGCAAGAGGAAATTTTGAGGCCTTTAGACCTTTGGCACGATCCTTGTCATTTGGCAAGGAGCTAAGGTAAGTCTGGGCTTAGGCATGAGGTGTGGTCACCAGAAGGGTTTTTGCGTGCCCTTTGGGCCTTTGCCAGTCCCTACCATTCGACAAGGAAGGGTGGTGGGGCTTGGGCTTGTCACGCTTCCATTGTCGTCCTTAAGTAGATTCGGCAGCGGTTGGGAGGAATCCTGCTCGAATAGGGCTGTTTGTAGGTATTTTTTGTGAGCCCCCTTTTTCTTTTGCACGGGCCTTGCTGTTTGGCAAGGCTGTTTCGACCCTCCCCCCTCCCCCTTTTTTTTTGTTTTTGTTTTTTTGTTTTGAATTTCCGTTTGAAGCAGGTATGTGAAATTTAAGAGGGAAGGTGAAACGGTGCTAGGGTTTTTGCGTAACTTTAGGTGTCAGTACCCTTGAGTCTTTATAAATAGGACTTCTTAGGGGAAGAAGGTATAACACTTGTGGCTTGAGAGAAAATTTTCTAAGGGGTGAGAAGGAGGGGAGGAGATTTCCGGCGACGAATTCCGGCTTGGTACTCGTGGTGGTGCGATTTCCGGCCTCCTGTCTGTGGTGGTGCAAATAAGGTTAGACCTCATTTCCCTTGAACTTCTGGATTGAAATGTCCTTTATGGTATGAACGTCTTGAACATTTGGATGAACATGTTGAATATGGATATGAACTTGTTGAATGTGGATATGAACTCGTTGAATTCCATTCGTAGAGCAAAGAACATGTAGGTCTGATTGTCTGTTTCTGGCTTTTTGTGTTTCGATCCGTCTTGCATGTGAATTAGTTATTTTTTCTTGTTTCTGCATATTGTAGATGTCTGAGAGTTCTGATAAAGAATGTCAGGACCCCCTGCCTCTGGTGGGGAAGATACCGAAAGTGATGAGCCGAGCCTGTATATGTGTTATGAGGGTGAGAGTTCCCAGTCAGAGCATGTGATAGAAGGTGTGATAGAGAGTAGGATGGTAGGGCTCGAGGGAGGGGGGGGGGGGGGGGGAGGGCATCAGTAGATTCTTGAGAGGCTGAGTATATGGAGATGCAGAGGAATTATAGTATGTTAGAGGTTGTGGCTGATTGGGTTCTGGCTTTGCCTCATACACCATAGGTGGGCTCGAGCAATCAGGTTGGGCCATCGGGGTCTGTGGAGGTAGCCGTGGCTTCTGCATCAGAGGGCTTGGAAGTACGGGTTGGTATCCCATTACCGAGGAAGAATACACTGACAGAGGAAAAGCTGACTGAGCTTCGGTCAGATTATAGTGTTCCACCTTCGGTGGGGTTGAGGCTAATGACTGCAGTAGATGTGGTGAGATATCCTCCAGAGGGATGTGTGCTCATTTTTACGGATATGTATAAGCATGACCTGGGATTACCTTTTCATCCGTGGGTACAGATGATGTTGGCTAAACTGAGGTATGCACCGGGGCAGTACAATCCCAATTTTTGGATTCTGCTGCATGGGGTATATATTGCTTGGTGGTTGGCGAAATTGGGGGAGCCAACGTTTGAGCAGTTCATGTACCTTTATTCAGTGTCTAGGCAGCAATGAAATTTTGGCTAGGTGCAAGCCAATTGCCGAAAGGCGAAAGAGAGAGGTTACTTCATTAGTCACTTGCCTTCTTCTCAGAAATCAAGGAGGAACAGTTGGTGTCTGGCCTACGGTGACTGGGAGTGTCCTTCGGGGAAGACCGTTGCTAAACACGTTCCTAGCCATTTCCAGTCTATAGGTCCTGGGTCTCCTCCTTCAAGACTGATTGTTTTTTTTTGTTGTGTTTTAACTATTCTCACTCTTAGTTCTCCATTGTTGTTTGCAATTGCAAGTACGGAGGTTTGAGTGGTATATAAACTTTGTTGCAGGTTCAATGAAGTGGGGGCTAATCTCAAAGGAGAAGGAAGACGAAGTGGAGAAGGTGAGATTGTTGCTATCAGAGATCGATCAGGAGTATAGAAATTTAGTCACACCGAAGAATCTTCTGGAGTTTGGACTCTTGCAAGGGAGTAAGTGTCTGAGATATTGTTGTTTTTGCCTTCTTTTGCTTCATCTTCCCTTTATTTTTGTGGTTGTGACTAACTCGGCTTTTTGATGTGCAGTGGCAGGTGTGATAAAAGGAGCGACAAAGGTAGTCGTGCATATTGATGAAGCCGAAAAGCAAAGGTGGCTGAAGGAGAAGAGAGAAAGGGATAAGACATCTCGGGCGAAAAGAGTTGAGAAGGAGGGCGGCAGGCAGGCTACCGAGAAGCGCCCTCGAGACGATGATAAGGGGCTTATCTCTAAAGCATTGGCGGGGAAGAGAAAAGCTCTAGAGGAGGCCCACCAGGATGTGATAGAGGTAGAGCTGAGGCTTCCGCCCTTTGACCTGCGGGCACATCCGAAGCTTCCCTTCGGTATGGAGGAGGTGTTTTATGAGGGGATGGAGGGGGTGGACTTCGGTGGGTTGCATCGGCAGAAGAAGGAGGTGAGCCTGGCCATGCATCGGCAGGAGGTGCCCCTAGTCAATGTCTTCCTGGAAGGAGTCAAGAATGACCCTGAGGCTTTGGCGAGGACGCAGACCTCCTCCTTTGCAGAGAGGGCGCAGAAGACGATCCTTACGTCTGCCTATGTGAGTTATGCCTTTGTAGCAACTTCTTATTTGTTATGCTTGTTTTTCTTGAATTGACAATACTTTGTGTTTGTAGGCCTTTGGCGAGATGTACGTCAATCTGGGTAAGGCAAATAAGGAGATCGAAAGGATGAAGAGGTGCGAGGAGATGGCCAAAAGTAAGATAGCGGATGCGCAGGAGGCTATCCGAGAGAGGAACGCCTTGATTTTGCAGAAGGCGGCACTTGCGAGAGAGGTGGATGAGCTGAAGGAGAGGTTGGCATCTTCTAAGCGGGCGTTTGCCGAGGTGGAATAGAAGAAGGCCGAAGAGATATCTGTTGCCCGAGCCGAGGCGGTTGAGTCGTTCAGTACTTCAGAGGAGTTGAACAGTTATATCCTGGACTGGTTGGTGGATGAGCAGATTCTCTGTGAGGAGACCTTGGCGAAGTTCAACCCTTTGCTTGAGATTAACTTCGATACGAGTGGTGTGCCACCTTTGGCTAGTCCTGCTGCTGATGCTACTGAGCCTGCCGCCACGGATGCCCCTGAGGAGGAGACTGCCATCACTGCCCCTGAGCCTGCCGCCGTGGATGAGCCGCCTTCCGAAGCTTGAGGGCTTCTCTTTTGTTATGTATTTGCTTATTTTTGGAATAGTGATGTTTTCCTTTGGTTTTGTATAAACATTTTGCCTTGCCATGGGCAAGGTTGCCTTTATTTCTATGATATTAGACATATTGTTCATAGTAATCATTGTGTTTGCAAATTGATAAACATGCGAGTGATAGAGATGAGCTGAAGTCAGGCGTTTCATTAAATAGATGCCGAAAGGCAAGGGGTACATAGAGTGTGAGCCTAAGGCCTAGGATAAGTGCCAAGGCATGGGGAAACAGAGAGTCTAAATATCGTTCTGTGATCACTTGTGGTAGTACTTGAGGTGATCAGCGTTCCAAGGATGAGGTAGGACTTTTCCATTGGAATCACAGAGCTAATAGGTGCCTAGGCGGCAGACCTTGGTGACCTCATAAGGGCTTTCCCACGTAGGTCCCAGGGTACCCTCGGTAGAGTTTTTGGTGGCCAAGGAAACCTTGCACATGACCCAATTTCCCAGCTTGAAGGCACGAGGTTTCACTCGGGAGTCGTAGTATTTGGCGAATCGTTGCTTGTAGGAGGAGTTATGCTGTTTGCCTGGTTGCGGAGTTCTTTGATGAGGTCGAGGTTCAAGGCCAACAGCCCGTTGTTAGCTTCGGCGTCATAGGTGGAGGTTCGGTATGTGGGCTAGCCGTTCTCTACCAGAGCGACGGCCTAAGTACCAAAAGAAAGGGAGAAAGGCGTCTCTCCTGTGGAGGTACGGAAGGTGGTGCGGTAGGACCAAAGAGCCTCTAGGAGTAATTCTGGCCAACAACCCTTGGCCTTGTCAAGTTTGGTCTTCATGGTCTTCTTGATAATTTTGTTCACAGCTTCAACTTGGCCATTGGATTGGGGGTGGGCTAGGGATGCAAGACAGAGGTGGATCTTGAGGTTGGAGCAGAATTGTTTGAACTTTGTGTTATCGATTTGCCTTCCGTTGTCTGTGACAATTGTTTGGGGGATGCCGAAGCCACATATGACATTTTGCCAGACGAATGTTTCTATGTGAGCTGCGATGATGGTGGTTAAGGCTTCGGCTTCAGCCCACTTGGTGAAATAGTCCACAACGACAACTGCGTTCTTTACCTGGCCTTTGCCCTCAGGCATAGGTCCGATGAGATCCAGTCCCCATTGGGCGAATGGCCAAGGACTGACCATGGCCGTCAATGGTTTGGCTGGGAGCTGTGGGATTTTGGCAAATCGCTGGCATTTGTCGCACTTCTGGGTGAAAGCGTGGGAATCAGTGTGAAGTGAGGGCCAAAAGTAGCCATGCCGAATGGTCTTGTGAGCTAGTGAGCAAGCGCATGAGTGGTTGCCCTCATGGATCTCTCGAAGGACATAGTTGCCCTCCTCTAGAGTCAGACACCGAAGGTAGGGGAGGCTGAAGACGCGTTTGTATAGAGTGCTATTAATGACTAGGTATCGAGCAGAGCGATAGCGAACACACCGTGCTTCGGTAGGGTCGGCATGTAGTGTCTGGTTTTGTAAGAACTGAAGGATGGGGTCCATCCAAGTGGGGCTTTTGTCGATGGTGCAAATGGTTGGTGTTTGAGTGCTAGGTTGGTCCAGGAACTCCATGTGGATGTTGCAACCTATGCCCTGTTCTAAGGCCGAAGCTAGCCTTGCCAGAGCATTGGCGTGGCTGATTTCAGAGCGTGGAATCTGGCTTATGCGATAAGCGTCAAAAGTTGTCAACAGGTGATGGGTAAGCTGGAGGTATGCCGTTATGGAGGTATCTTTGGCGGTAAAGTCCTTGTTGACTTGATGAACGACGAGTTGTGAGTTGCTGAATATCTGGATTTGTTTAGCGCTCATCTCTTTGGCAAGCCGAAGGCCAGCTAAGAGTGCTTCGTACATTGTTAGAGGCATGGAATTTAAAGTAGAGGGTGTATTCGAAGATGACTTTATCAGGGGATATAAGGACGAGGCCCGCCCTACAACCCTGGGCGTTGGAGGAGACATCGACATACAATGTCCATAGAGGCTGGGTTAGGTTGATGTTGCCGTTGATGGCGATGTGGACCAGGGTTAGGGGGAGAATAGGTTCGGGTATGATCTGGGGGGCGGCCAAAACTTGGGGTTCTGTGAATTCGGAGATGAAGTCTGCGATAGCCTGCCCCTTGGTAGCTGGGCGAGGCTTATAATGGATATCAAATTCACCAAGCTCGATGGCCCACTTGACCAGTCTGTTAGAACTCTCTGGTTTTTGCAATACCTGTCTTAGCAGTTGGTTGGTTAGGGCATGGATGGTATGCGCCTGGAAATAAGGTCGGAGGTGTCTGGCGGAAACTACTAGGGCAAAGGCTAGCTTCTCAATATCTGGGTATCGAGCCTTAGCATCCTGCAAGGCTTTGCTAACGTAGTGCATCAGATGTTCAGCACTCTTCTGTGGTCGGATGAGCACCGAGCTAATTGCCGTGGCTGACACGGAGAGGTAAATGGTGAGGATGTCGCCAGGCTCGGGTGTTGACAGTAGAGGTGCCTGGCTCATATATTCTTTGAGCTTGTTGAAAGCTTTGTCACATTCTGGGCTCCAGGTGATGTTACGCTTAGTGCCTTTGAGGGCCTTGAAGAAGGGGGCACAGTGATCAGTAGCCTTGGAGATAAATCTGGTGAGGGCCGCAATGCGTCTGGTAAGGCTCTGAATGTCCTTGACCGTCTTCGGTACCTTCATGTCCAGGATGACCTAGATTTTTTCTAGATTAGCTTCAATACCCCACTGGCTGATCATGAAGCCAAGGAATTTGCCCGAAGCGACGCCGAAGGCACACTTCGTGGGGTTGAGTCGCATGTTGTACTGCTTCAGGATTGCAAACATGGCAGATAAGTTAGGGATGTGTTGGTCAGCGGTGCAACTTTTTACTAGCATGTCATCGACATAAACTTCCGTAGTGTTGCCGATCAGTGGGGTGCAGAGGTTGTTGACAAGGCGCTGATAAGTAGCTCCGGCATTTTTGAGGCCGAAGGGCATCACCTTGTAGCAATAGAGGCCATGATCGGTAAAGAACAAAGTGTGGGCCTGATCGTCAGGGTGCATGAAGATCTGGTTATACCCCGAGTAGACATTCATGAAGCTAAGAAGGGCATGGCTCGCAGTGGCATCAACAAGTTGGTCAATTTGAGGCAGAGGGAAGTTATCCTTGGGACATACTCGATTGAGGTTGGTGTAGTCCACACACATGTGCCAACCCTTCCTTGGTTTTCGGACCATGACCACATTTGCCAACCACGTGGGATAGTCTACCTCCTTGATGAAGCCAATACTCCGAAGCTTCTTCACCTCCATCTTCATGGCTTCGTACCTCTTCAGTAGGGGTGGGCATGTAAACTGCAAAACCGAACAACCGAGTCGAACCGAGCCGTAAAAAACCACAAAAAATCGAGTTGACCAAAAAAGTCAACAACCGTTGAAAAAATCGAACCTGACCGGTTCAGATCGGTTCCCATTCCGGTTTTGTTCACCTAAAAATCGAAACGGCCATATTATATATATATATATTTATTATTTTATTTACATGTGGGGCTCTGATTCGTGGGGTTGTGTGTCTTGCACATTAAAAAAGAATTGATATTAATAAAACAAGTTGGGTGATTGTATAATGCATGCGTGATGTGATGTATTGGGAAGAGAGAAGGGTTCTTTCTCTTGTATGGCAGACTCAATAGCTCTTTTCTTCCTTTTTGTGTGTCTATTCCCTATGCCATAATTAATCAAATCAATCTTTTTATATTTCTCATTTCTCACTCTTCTCCATTCTCTCTCTCTCTCAATTCTCTCCGCCTCCTCTCTCTTATTTATTTCCTCTCATTTCTTCTCTCTTATTCCTTCTTTCCCCTCTTCTTTCTTCCTCTCTCTCTCTCTCTCTCTCTCTCTCTCTCTCTCTCATTTCTTCTTTCTTCACTGTCGACACTATCTCACTCTTCTTCTTCCTCCTTTTTTTTGTTTTTTTTTCTATCCCTCTCTTCTTCTTCATCTTCTCTCCTCTCTTTTTCTTTTCTCCCTTCCATGTGTCCATGCTCTCTCTCTCTCTCTCTGTCTCTCTCTCTCTTCTTCTTCTTCTTCTTCCTCCTTTTTGTTTTGTTTTTTTTAACTATCCTTCTCTTCTTCTTCTTCTCTCTTTTTCCTTTTTTCTCCTCTCTCTCTCTCTCTCTCTCTCTCTCTCTCTCTCTCTCTCCTGAAGAAAACCTAGCCTCAACTTCTTCTTCTCCTCTTCTTCTCTGTCTGATTTCTCTTTTTATTTTGCTGGATCTGTTTTGCTCATTGGATTGGACGATCTGTTTTTTGTTTTACAGGATCTGTTGCTGGAAAAATGCAGCAAGAGAAGCTGCAAGATTTTTGTTATTTTACTGAAATCTGATTTTGGGTTTTTTTTTTCCTTCAACCATGAGCCGACAAATGTCTAACTCACCTGTGAAGATGATTGTTTGATGGAGAAGTTTGAAAAAGAAAAAAAAGACCTGGGATTGTTTGCCGGTCCAGACCGGGAAAACTGCAACCAAACTGGATCTAAACAGGTCCGGGTTAGTTCGGTTAAATAATTAATTTTTCATCACAATCGGACCGGACTGAATCGGTTGAACAGTACAATTTTGGTTCTAAATTTTATTGAAATTCGAGCTGAACCGGACCGTGCCCAGGCCCACTCTCCGGGTCATAAGCGCGACGCTTCTGCCGGACTGGGCGTACGACAAGGTTAATGCTTAGCCGATGTGAGGTGATGTTAGGTGATATCCCAGGCATATCATTGTAGGACCAAGCAAAAACCTCGGAGTTGAGGCGGAGGAAGGCTATGAGGGCGGAGCGAAGGTCGGGTAGGAAGGAGGTGCTGATCCGTACTTGCTGATCTGGGAGGTCATCATGAAGGCAGACAAGTTTGAGATCCTTCACTGGTTCGGCCTAGGGGGTGACAGATTCTTCCCAAGGGTCCTCAGGTCGTTCAGTGCTGGCGTGGGGTGGTGGCGGTGCTGTGGTCACCGAAACGGCTTCACGTCTTGATATGCGGGTGGTCGATTTGACTGCCAAAGCATAACAACTTTGGGCACCAAGTTGGTCGCCTCACACCGTGCTCGTCCCATGAAGGGTGGGGAACTTCAGCATTAGCATGTGTGTAGAGATGAAGACTCGTAGTTGGGCCAAGGCTGGGAGTCCAAGGATGACGTTGTAGGCTGTAGGACAATCGACGATGAGGAAGGGAGTGGTGACCGTTCTCTGCTGGGGTGCTGAACCGATGGAGATGGGGAGGTGGATGCTTCCTATGGGTTGGAGAATATCACCAGAGAAGCTCACGAGAGGTGTAATGCTTTAGTCGAGCAGGTGCTCTGGGACCTGGAGTTCGTTGAAGGCTTCCGCGAACATGATGCTAACTGAGCTATCAGTGTCAACCAAGATACGCCCAACATCAAAGTTGGAGATGTCTACCCGAATGATCAGCGGGTCGTCATGAGGGAAGATGACACCATGCTCATCCTCCTCGCTGAAGGTGATGGGTTCCCAGCCCTGCCTGGGCATCTTCGGCATGCGGCCACGCTCAGTGCTAAAGACTTGATGTGCATAGGAATAACGAACGTAAAGCTTGATTGAGTTATTGAATGTTCCGGCCAATGTAGGACCAATGTTGATGGTGGAAATCATGTTGATTTGCCGTTGGTGAAATTTTGGGGGAGGTGGAAGGTTGTGCACATACTTGTCTAGTTTACCCTCACGAATGACTCCTTCAATGATATTGCGCAGGGCGACGCAAGATTCTGTATCATGGCCATTAAACTAGTGGAAACGGTAGAAGACTTCTGTGTTCTGCAGAGGCTTGTTGGTCGGTCTTCGGGGAGGAGGTTTGGGTATGATGGGATCTTCGTTGACCAGGACATCTTCGTAGGTAGTGTTCAATGTGGTGAACACTTTGAACCTGGGCTTGGGTGTGAAGGGCAGCGGAGCACGACCATCTGTCCTTGGAGGGTTGCTTCTACCGGACTGATGGTGGTTGCCGTGTCAGCCACCTTCCCATTGTTGAAGGAGTACTGGTAGCCATCCTTCCTCTTGGGGTGCTGGGTACTCAGATTATCAGGAGCGGGAGCAGAATGGTGAGGGTTGGCTGGGGTGGGTGCCGAAACAGGAGGGGGGTTGCCAAAGGTGCTCCGTGATGAGTTGGCCGGGCCACGCTTGGAGTTAAAGTGTTTGGCCTTGGCATGGACGGCTGCCTGCTTCATGAGTTCAGCATAAGTGTTCCACGGGTTGCTGTGGAACAGGTAGCGAAAGTTGAATTCGCGAAGACCGCTCTTGAAGGCGTTGAAGGCAGCTCGATCATCCGTGTCTTGGCAGCGGGAATACTCGTGGCTGAAGTGGGTGGCATACTCCCGCAAGGGCTCATCTTCACCCTGCTGAAGCATGTACAAGTCGTCCGTAGAATACAATCGATCGATCTGAATCATGAAGTGATCTAGGAAAGTCTGCTTTAGGTTGTCGAAGGGGTTGATGGTGCGAGGGTTCAGCCGATAGAAACAGTTCAAAGCAGGATCGCTAAGGGTGGAGGGAAAAAGGAGGCACATGCCTTCGTCACTGAGACCCTTGCACCCGAGGGCAGATTGAAAAAAGTGGATGTGGGTCAGGGGGTCCTTTTTGCCTGTGTAAAAGGCGATGCGAAGTGGCTGAACGTCCTTCTCCTGGCGGTAGTTAAGGATGCGCTCAGTGAAGGGGCCAGGTTGTGGCTTCGTCCAGAGGGTTTCATGGCTACGATAGTGCTCGTTCTCAAGACGTTGGACCTTCTCGAAGAGGAGTCACATGGCAGGGTCGGCATGAGGGAGAACACTGGGTGCCGAAGGTCTGTTGTGTTTAGTGAGTTGGGGTGGGTAGTCTTCCCATTTTTTGAAGTGTTCGGAATGGTAGGGCTCCCAGTCCTCAGGGTGGTAAGGTTCCTAATCGTCCAAGTCCCCAACTCCTTCCTGGGTAGGCATGCGGGTTGGCTTCGGTGGGGGACCGAGGTGAGCCACCCGAGGGTCATCGGGGTCTACAGGGATGGGGATGGGCTTTGGCCGAAGTTTCGAAATACGATCTCTACAATCCTTGTAGATTTTGGTTGGGGCATGGGGCCGATCCCTTGGTGGGGAGATATGGAGGGGCCGTGACTTGGTCGTTTTTGGATGAAGATGGCCTTTGCCTTTGTCAGGCCTAGACTGAATGGGGGCGCTATGACGGGAGATGATTTGTTGGTTTGGTTGGGTGTGTTCAACACCTTGAGTGAGATCTTACTAAATGAATTGGTGGCGAGTGTTATCCCAATTACGCTTCAGGGCTCGGCAGTCGTGCTCCAATTCAACATTCTTGGTACGAAGGTGTTCGTAGTTCTCTGTCATCTTTGCGACACTGGCACGAAGGCGCTCCACTTCGTCCTGGAGATGTGCATCGGCCGAAGGCTTCTTTCGGGATGAATCTCCTCGACGGGTATGGTGTTGGGTATCAAGGCTAGCGTCACTCGGCATAGCGGAGTGCGAGGGGCAGAAGAGGCGACGGGGCCTGATGGGGGAGGGAGCCAGCGGAACTGGTAGATGGAGGAGGGATTCAGAAGTCGATTCCCACAGATGGCGCCAAACTGTTGATGCTCTTTTTGGGAGGGTCAACTTAGGTAGGGAATATTGGATCTTCAATAGGGGAGAAGGTGAGGACCTTCGGTATTTTGAAAACCTGCAGAGGGCAAGGAGGAAGAAGCACTCGTCAAGCTTCGGACACCGTTGTGGTGCCAGCCAAAGGCTCTCCGATGCTTAAGTCAGCTATATGTGGTAATTTTGACAGAGTAACAGTAAATGTGAGAAAATAGTTACTCTTTTTACTTGGGCACTGTTCCCTATTTATAGGGAAGTGAAAATGGGAGTTTTGCACAAAGTTTCGATGTGGGACTTTGTGCAAACCGCTGTGGTGGTGACACGTGTTCCTGGAGATTAGGTTCAGCAGTCGGGAGCTTCGGCAGGTGGCTACCGCTTCAGAAGAGTGTCTTCCTTCGGCATGTTAGAAGGTGTTGACGTCACTCTCTTTCTAAGGTTTTATCTGTGTGTACCTTTGGGGTACTTCAGCAGGAGAGAAGGCGTGTCAGCCTTGGTGCCCGTTGCTTTGATATTGGATATGCTTGGTTGATTATGGTGTAAACAAAACCAAAAATATTTTTCTTAATAATTCTGATTTTTCTTCACATCTTACAGCTTGGATACCATAGGATACCATATTAAGTATCCAAACCACAATTTTTACACCTTCATGAGCGCACATATGTTCATAACAAACGTACTAAAAATAAACCAAAAATATTTTTCTTAATAATTCTGGTTTTTCTTCACATCTTGCATCTTGGATACACATAGGATACCGTATGAAGTGTCCAAACCACAATTTTTACACCTTCATGAGCGAACATATGTTCATAACAAACGTATTCAAAATGAACAAAAAAAATTTTTCTTAATAATTTTGGTTTTTCTTCACATCTTACATATTGGATACACACAGGATACCGCATTAAGTGTCCAAATCCCAATTTTCACACATTCATGAGTGCAAATATGTTCAAAACAAATGTACTCAAAATGAACCAAAATAATTTTCTTACTTCTTACTTTTGGTTTACTCCATGGTAATCCCGTCCCAGTTGTACCCTAGGACAACACATCTTGCATACTCGCAGAAGAGGTCAAAGCCTTTACGTGCTTCTGCTTCCCTCATCTGCACATCCTCATTCGAACCACTCAATCTTCGAAAAGTTTTTTCTTTCGCAAACCTAACCTGAGTTTCATTTTTTTCACTAATCAGATCGGAGGTGTAATTTGGCTTTCTTTAGACATATCTGTTGCAGTTTGATTTCCACCATCAATGCCTTGTATCTATGCTGTTCGATACCAGCTGCATCTTCAACATCATATGAAAAATTTATGCATTTGGCAACTTCTTCAGCAATATTTTCACCTTTATTCTTCCTCTGTGATAAAGCCTCCGCATTTTTTTGTGGTGGAGTTTTTAAAAGTATGGGGGGGATTTTGGGAGGTGAAGACATTGAAAGTTTAGAGTTGTTTGGAGTAAATGGTTGCAATGGGAAGTAAAGTAATGAATTTTGGTATTTATACAGTAGAAGTCTTTTCATTTTACTCGCCAAAATGAAACGTATGACTTGGTCCGGTTGAAATGTAAGTTTAGTTACCTTTATAACTATAATATTTGATTTTCTTTATTGGTGATGTGATTTGCACAATTAGTATTATAAATGGACTTGACTCCACCTCCACTTGCTGCGAGAAGAACAATAATTAGATGTCTCCACTTTCATCGAGTTGTGTGAAGCGTCGTTTCAATCACACCAGTTGGAAAACGTCACAATAATAAGTCTATACCCACCGTCTTCTTGGTCTAGAAAGACTCCTACACCATTAATTATTTTTCCAGAAACAATATGACGACGCTTAGGAAATGCTACAATAATATGTCTATACCCACCGTCTTCTTGGTCCAGAAAGACTCCTACACCGTTAATTATTTCTCCAGAAATAATATGACCACGGTTGGGAAACACCACAATATATAAGTCTACACCCACTGCCTTGTTGTCCCAGAAAGATTCTTACACCGTTAATTATTTCTCGATAAACCATTTTCTTACCCTCTTTTCCAACAATCCAGATGGACATCCCACTGTTGCCATGGTTTAAGGAGATGCTTTCAATTGGAAGGCACTCCTCTGAAGATCTGTATAGCATGGCTGGGTCATGTAAGTTATTTCAAGAAATACTCAATGATCATAAGGTTTGGCAAACCGTGTCAATAGAGAAGTACACGTGGCATGAGGAATGGTACGGGTTTCATGAATGCAAAATTGTCCAAGTGCAAAGAACATAACAATCTAGAAATCACTTACAAGCAAGCTTTTCATGACTTTTTAATATGCAACGATGATGAGGAGGTCAACAACATGCGGGTGGTGGGTATGGCAGGGCATATGGATGCTTGTTATGTTGTTAGCTTGCTTGGGCTATTGAACCCTAGTAAGGGCAAGGAGGATGTGATGGAATTTTTGAGCCATCTATGCAAAACCAAGAAAATTGACATACAAGCATGCATGGATTCAATTATAGGTCGACTACTGAGGTATAGTTTGGGCTTGGTGACTCCTTCAACGCTTGCAAAGTTTACTATTGACATTGTGTTTGGGTGTTGTCTAAAATCCAATCCAATGTCAAGGTGGATTCCAACTCCAAGTAGAGGCGAAACCCAATTCTAAGAGACGTTTACCTTAGGCCTTTGTGCCTTGAATTTTCCTTATACATACGTGCAGGTCTTAGCCTTATGGCCTGTGCATTCTCAATGGCCATTAAGCGGACTATTTGATAAATATATTATATTTTAGGTGATAATTCATGCATATTATGTATTATGACACCTTAAGGATGTATGTGGATGTATGTATTATGACACCTCAGTGTGACACCCTGACCCAATTTTAACCATATATTTAATCTATTTAATTTATTTAATTGTGAAATTACAATTTTGCCCTTGGGAGTAGGGTCACTTTAGTCACCTTTTGTTCGGGAAAGAATTTGGGGAATTGAGTTAGACGTTGCGTCGGGCTCCTCGAAGCAAGTTCGTAGACATGTGGCACGCCCAATTCCGAGTTGTAACGAAGGAGGAAAGGTCTAGAAATGAAAAAGATGTACTGGGAATTTTTAAAGGCCAATTTCTATTTATTTTTCTTTTCTTCTTCTTCTTCCCCACCTCCCTCTCTCTCTCTCTCTCTCTCTCTCTCTCTCTCTCTCTCTCTCTCCGTCGTACATAAAAAGGCCAAAACTTTGGCCAGTGATTTCTTCGTATCAAAGTCCCCTACCTAACCCAGCCCTTTTTGTAGCTCAAAACCGCAAGGATTTTGGATTGGAACGACTGGAAGTGTCGGTGGTTTTCAAAGTTTCAAATGCAGTTTCCGGCGACTCCTACCATAGAATCCGACGAATGAGGTATGAAAATTCATCTCCTCATCGTGCTCTACCTGTTTATATAGTTAGTTTGGGTTAATTTTGGAGTTTTGAAGATTGATTTAAATACTCATATTGGGTCGTGGCCCATTAACAAAAGTTGCTCCCCTAATTCATCCACCCACGCGCCACCAGCGCATGGGCCATGGGGTGGTGGCCCATTTTTTCCTAAAATGTTCCTCATGTCATCTTGAGTACGAGGGTATGCTCGGATTTGAATCGGTCGAACGGATTTACGCATATTAGGCGGTATCCGGATTCGATATGTTCGGACTGTTGGATCGGCTCCATTTCCAACTATGTTGATCTAGGTACCTCTAGTGATGCAGGGCAGCGGCTATAAGCAGCTGTCCAGTGACCCAAACATACCCAAAATACAGAGGATAGAAGGATAAAGCAGTAGAATCAAAGTTGGAACGAAGATAACTGAGTTCTAGGGCAAAATCCCAATAGAAACTCTATAGACTAAAGTCTGAAATTATATTCATCAACAAAAACTAAATACAAGAGTCTCTTAATAGCTTATTTTATACTAGAAAATAGAAAACCTAATTTACATAGAAATTAAAAACCTAAACAAGAAATTGAACCAAATCCTAGTAAGAATAGAAAAACAAGTAATAAAATAACCTATTAATTTAATATAACTAAAACTTAGCCTTATTGGCTGATGCCCACTTAGATTAGGAAAGTCTAATAGATGCTCCTACATCAACTCCTCCGGGTTGGGAAGAATTCTTCCTCAAATTCCAATCGTTTGGTGAAAACTTCCTAGACATAACCTCCTCTTAGATAAGTTGTCCATAGAACTTTGGCCTTGATATTGAAGCTTCTCACTCCAAAGAAATAGTTATTTAGAATATTTGATCCTTTTGGAACAGTATTAGATATCTTTTGCGGCCAAGCTCTCAGCCCAAAAACTCTTCACGCCAAAAACTAGTAGTCACTACTACAAAAATTGAAATAGACGACGGTAATCCACCGTCATGTATTCGGTTTTTCAACCATCGTGAAATCGAGCGACATCTTTTGATGCATAAAACCACGACGGTAAATCCCCGTCGTCTATTATTTGTAAAGACGACGCTTTTACTCAAAACCGTCGTCTATTATGAAGTAAAGACGACCCTTTTTATATGAAAATGGTCGTCTATTATGAAGTAAAGACGACCTTTTTTATATGAAAATGGTCGTCTATTATATGGAAAGACGACGGTTTTTTTTATAAAAAGGGTCGTCTATTATAAGTAAAGACGACCCTTTTTATAAAAAAAACCGTCGTTTTTACTTAATAATAGACGACCCTTTTTATAAAAAAACGGTCGTCTATTATATGTAAAGATGACGGTTTTTTATAAAAAGGGTCGTCTATTATTAAGTAAAGACGACGGTTAAAAATGGTCGTCTATTATGAAGTAAAGACGACCCTTTTTATATGAAAATGGTCGTCTATTATGAAGTAAAGACGACCCTTTTCATATAAAAAGGGTCGTCTATTATATGTAAAGACGACGGTTTTTTTATTATAAAAAGAGTCGTCTATTATTAAGTAAAGAACTATGTTTTATTATATCAAAAGACGTCGGTTTTGTTAAAAAGCCATCATCTATTAAATGTGAAGACGACGATTTCTTGAAATATTGTCGTCTATTAACTCTAAGACAACGATTTTGTAGTAAAACCGTCGTTGATTGTATATAAAAAGACGTTATGGTGTTAAAAGAGGTCATTGATAATATATACAGATGACGGTTTTTCCAATAAAACCATCGTTTTATTATCTTTAGTTTTTTGAAGAGTAAATAGTTATTACATAGTCAACCAATCTTTATTCTATTACATACATACTTCCTACCTATAATTAGAAATAACGGAGCTCACAAATTCTACTAATTTGATTTTAACTTCATCAATTTGTTCTTGGGTTGACTTAGCTCTGCCTTCTTGCACATTTTTCTAGTTGTTGGTGTCGGAAAAGGAAAGACCTGCACGAAAGAGACCCCAATACTCTTAAACATAAACTTGTTTAGCAGTAACCTAACCTTAGCAAAAAGATCTATGCAACTCTAGAATGACAGCAGAACACAATTGGCATAATTGGCAAAGTACCTGTTCTTGTGGTGGCACCATAACAAATGAAAAATCAGAGATTCAGAAAATTAACAATGAAATTCCAAAATAATTAAAGTAAACAACAAAAACAAAAAGTATTTTGGACCTGATGATGTTGTCGGTCCAAAAACAAACGGATCTAGTGAGGGATGGGTATGTTTTGCCTCATCTTCTTCGTCAGCTTCTTCTTGATTAAGAAGGCCTTGTGGGACGGCTGTGCATATTTATAAAAAACCCAAATGAGAAACTCACTTAAATCCCACGAAATTAGCACAATACATGAACAAACATATATATACCGATTTCCATAAGTCTTTCTAGATCGAGTCGCTGAGTTTGATGAGCGAGTTGAGTGCCTGAGAGCGAGATCTTCTTTGAAGAAAGTGAAGGTCGAGATCTTTCAAATCAAACCTTTCAACCAGCTTTGATTCTCAAATACAGAACCTCCCTCTACATCTTGTGGATCTGCGAAGACCTCAATCTCTCAACTCCTTCATTGATATCGATTTTTTGATGATTTTGTAGAGAGTTTCATGAGGGTGTTTTAGAGAGTGCAGGAGGGTTTCAAGGAGGGAGAGATAAGGTTTTCAAAGACGGGGGAAAATCTGAAAATTTGTCGAGCGCGAATTCACTTAAGTAGCCTTTTTTTAGCGTGTTTTAAAAGACGACGCTTGTTAATGAGAAATAAGGTTTTCAAAGACGGGTGAAAATTTGAAAATTTGTCGAGCGCGAATTCACTTAGGCGGCCATTTTTTAGCGTGTTTTAAAAGACGACGCTTTAAAAAAAAAAAATCCGTCATCTTAACATATAATAGACGACCCTTTTTATATAAAAAAGGTTGTCTTTACTTCATAATAAACGACCATTTTCATATAAAAAGGGTCGTTTTTACTTCATAATAAACGACCCTTTTTATATAAAAAGGGTCGTCTTTACTTCATAATAGACGACCCTTTTTATATAAAAATGGTCATCTTTACTTCATAATAGACGACCATTTTCATATAAAAAGGGTCGTCTTTACTTCATAATAGACGACCATTTTTTTTAAAAACCGTCATCTTTACTTCACAATAGACGACCCTTTTTTTAAAAAAGCGTCATCTTTACTTCATAATAGACGACCCTTTTTAAAAAAAAACCGTCATCTTTACTTCACAATAGACGACCCTTTTTTATTTATACTTTCATTAAATACAACATAAGATTTTGTGGTATCCACTAGTGTAAATATTTTAAATTGAAGATCAAATTGAGTCATTGTATTCATATAGGGTCAAGGAGTGTAGCTGTAAAAAATCATCAAAATCGGAGTTGAAATAACCGTTAAATCTTGATTTTTCATTTATAACCGTCGAAATGTTTTGTCCCGTTACTTGATCTCTGATTTATTTTTATTTTTCCAATTTTTGGCGTATATGATCTCGATGTGTAAACAAACAAGTTTGACGGTTGGATCGTTGAAATTAGTTTCGTAGAATGCGTATGCCATCAAAACAATATATTCACTAACAATTAAGAGTTTATTTATACTTTTATTAAATATAACATAAGATTTGGTGGTATCCACTAGTGTAAATATTTTAAATTGATGATCGAATGCAGTCATTGTATTCATATAGGGTCAAGGAGTGTAGCTGTAAAAAATCATCAAAATCAGAGTTGAAATAACCGTTAAATCTTGATTTTTCGTTTATAACCGTCGAAATGTTTTGTCACGTTACTTGATCTCCAATTTTTTTTTTTCCAATTTTTGGCGTATATGATCTCGATGTGTAAACAAACAAGTTTGACGGTTGGATCGTTGAAACTAGTTTCGTAGAATGCGTATGCCATCAAAACAATATATTCACTAACAATTAAGAGATTATTTATACTTTCATTAAATATAACATAAGATTTTGTGGTATCCACTAGTGTAAATATTTTAAATTGAAGATCGAATGCAGTCATTGTATTCATATAGGGTCAAGGAGTGTAGCTGTAAAAAATCATCAAAATCAGAGTTGAAATAACTGTTAAATCGTGATTTTTCGTTTATAACCGTCGAAAAGTTTTGTCCTATTACTTAATCTCTGAATGTTTATTTTTTCCGATTTTTGGCGTATATGATCTCGAAGTGTAAACAAACAAATTTGACGCTTGGATCGTTGAAACTAGTTTCGTAGAATGCGTATGCCATCAAAACAATATATTCACTAACAATTAAGAGTTTATTTATACTTTTATTAAATATAACATAAGATTTGGTGGTATCCACTAGTGTAAATATTTTAAATTGACGATCGAATGCAGTCATTGTATTCATATAGGGTCAAGGAGTGTAGCTGTAAAAAATCATCAAAATCAGAGTTGAAATAACCGTTAAATCTTGATTTTTCGTTTATAACCGTCGAAATGTTTTGTCACGTTACGTGATCTCTGATTTATTTTCCGATTTTTGACGTATATGATCTCGATGTGTAAACAAACAAGTTTGACGGTTGGATCGTTGAAACTAGTTTCGTAGAATGCGTATGCCATCAAAACAATATATTCACTAACAATTAAGAGATTATTTATACTTTCATTAAATATAACATAAGATTTTGTGGTATCCACTAGTGTAAATATTTTAAATTGACGATCGAATGCAGTCATTGTATTCATATAGGGTCAAGGAGTGTAGCTATAAAAAATCATCAAACTCAGAGTTGAAATAACAGTTAAATCTTGATTTTTCGTTTATAACCGTCGAAATGTTTTGTCCCGTTACTTGATCTCTGATTTTTTTTTTTTCCGATTTTCGGCGTATATGATCTCGAAGTGTAAACAAACAAATTTGACGGTTGGATCGTGGAAACTAGTTTCGTAGAATGCGTATGCCATCAAAACAATATATTCACTAACAATTAAAAGTTTATTTATACTTTCATTAAATATAACATAAGATTTGGTGGTATCCACTAGTGTAAATATTTGAAATTGGCGATCGAATGCAGTCATTGTATTCATATAGGGTCAAGGAGTGTAGCTGTAAAAAATCATCAAAATCAGAGTTGAAATAACCGTTAAATCTTGTTTTTAAAAAACCGTCATCTTTACTTCACAATAGACGACCCTTTTTAAAAACAAACCGTCATCTTTTCATATAATAGACGACCCTTTTTAAAAAAAACCGTCATCTTTACTTCATAATAGACGACCCTTTTTTAAAAAAAACCGTCATCTTTACTTCATAATAGACGACCCTTTTTATATAAAATGGGTCGTCTTTACTTCATAATACACGACCCTTTTTATAAAAAAACCGTCGTCTTTACTTAATAATAGACGACCCTTTTTATAAAAAAAGCCGTCGTCTTTACATATAATGGACGACCATTTTTATAAAAAAACCGTCGTCTTTACTTATAATAGACGACCCTTATAAAAAAACCGTCGTCTTTACATATAATAAACGACCCTTTTTTATAAAAAAAAGGGTCGTCTTTACTTAATAATAGACGACCATTTTCATATAAAAAGGGTCGTCTTTACTTCATAATACACGACCCTTTTTATAAAAACACCGTCGTCTTTACTTCATAATACACGACCCTTTTTATAAAAAAAACCGTCGTCTTTACTTAATAATAGACGACCCTTTTTATAAAAAAACCGTCGTCTTTACTTATAATAGACGACAGTTCTTTCAAAACAACCATGTCTTTACCAAAAAAAGGACACTTGATTTTTAAAAGACGACGCTTGTCATACCTGCTGTCGTTGTTTTTTGGTCAGATTTTAACTCTGAAGAAAAGCTTTTTAATAAGACGACGCTTTTTTATTTGTGTGCGTCGTTATAAAAAAATTCTCAACAGTATCTCCATTTTTTAGTTGTTTAAGTCACTTATCCACGACGGTTTTTTGTTACCGTCGTCTTTTTAAAAACAACGACGGTTTTTTGTTCTACCGTCGTCTTTTTTTGGTCGTCTTTTGCCCTTTTTGTAGTAGTGAGTCTAACAAGGTCAATGACGTTCTTGGTAGTTTGCAAATTAAAAGAATCAACCGCAAGAAAATCAGCATACTTGTAAGTATCACCTTTGAAGGAATTCATCTCATCTCCAACAATTCCCTCAAGAATTTCTTGAATCCCCTTTCCTTCAAACTTGGGTTGATTGTGTTGCTTCAAAAGTTAAAACCAAACTTCTTCGTGATTCACTGCCTTCAAGATTACACTAGATTCAGTTTGTTTACTCTCACCAAATACCTTGTCAAAAGCTTTCTCAATTCCCAAACAAACTTCACAATCTTCTTCCAAACAACAGTCAAACAAGGGAGGGTTTTCTACATTTAGGAGATTGTCATCTTCCAATTTGTTCGAAGCTCCCTCGACGTCCTTCTTAGCAACAAGTGGATATACAGACGCCACTTCCTTGCTTTCAATGTCAAAGTTATGGGCTCTCAAATGACCATTAACCCTTGCATCTTTAGAAGCATGGCAGAATCCTTCTTCAAGCGGCTGCAAAGTCCACTTTCTCCCATCCTTATAGAATGAATAGGTGTTAGCTTTAGTAGAATGCATCATGTCTTTGTCAAACAATCATGGTCTTCCCAATAAGATATGACATGCGTCTGTGGGAACAATATCACACCAAGCTTCATCCTCAATGGTATTATCCATAATGAATTTAACCAAACACCTTGAAGTGATTGGTACCTCGATTCGCTTTGGAAACCATGCAACCTTGTAGGGATTAGGATGCTTCTCAATTGGTAACTTCAATTTTTCTACCGCCTCTTTTGAGATAATGTTTTCACTACTTCCTCCATCAAGAATCACGTTGCACACTTTTCCCCCACAAAGGACTCGTGTTCGGAATATATTATGTCGACGCCAATCTTCTTCCTCAATTTTTGGAGTTGTCATCACTCGCCTTACCAACAAACATTCTCCTTCAACTAGTAAGAGATCAATAACTTCCTCTTCGTTGCCATAAACATCAAACGCTGGTTTTGGAAAGTTGATCTTATCACCTACCAAATTTATTCTTCTTTGTGGACAAGCGTAAAATTTATGCCCTGCCTCTCCGCAATTGCAACATCGAGCTTGTGAAGTACTTCCACCCTTGGAATCCTTGACATTAGCGCTATTTGGAGGATGAAATTGTGTTATTTCCTTCCCTTTTTCACTCTTATCAGGACCCAAGTTCCTACCACCTTTTCGGGTACTTGGATTGGCTTCTTCATCACTTTGGACACCATGAACAACAATAGTATCTCTTTTCCAACCCGTATCTGGGCAGCTAAAAACTGCTCTCTTTCCACCACGACGCGATAGTCTTCGCCTTGCCATTAAAGCATATTGTCGAGCATCTTCAAGGTTGAACAAACGGACCACGCCCATCTCATCTCGAATTGTTTGATTCAAACTAGAAAGATAACAGGATGTCATCTACTCATCAGTCAATTTCAAACCAACTTGAATTGAGAGATTATTAAAATATGACATATATTCTTCAACAGACGTGTCTCGTTGCTTTAAGTTATGAAACCGCTCATATGACCCCATGGTATAATCAGCCGGTAAAAACTGGTTTTGTAACTTGGATTTCATACGATCCCATGTATTGATCTTCTGCTTCCATTGCTGAGCTTGCTGCTTTTCAACTCTCTTCCACCATTGAAGCGCGATACTCTTCAGTTTAAGCTTTACAAACAACACCTTGCGATCTTTTGCCATAGGTTTCCATTCAAAATAATTCTCTAGACTTGCCTCCCAATCCAAATAATCTTCGACATGCATCGTTCCATAGAAATCAACAACTTCAATTTTAATTCCTCCACCATTCAAATCCAACGCACAAACCAACTGCTCTTCCAATCCACCTCGATGACCATCACCATGGGTTCCAGCTTCATGAAAAGGGTTGTCGACGTTCGTCTCGTCTTCATAGCCATCCTCACTACCACCTTCCGGTATTTGTAAGGGTTCGCGATTGCGTTCTGGAATCTCCATATAGGCATCAGCGCGTTCCTGTCATTGGAGGGCTTACACTGCTCTCGACAAGTCTTCCATCATACGCCACATCTCAATCATCTCTATGTGTTGGGCTTGGTTCCCTTGTCCACGACCTCTAGCACGTCCAACCATGGTGTGGAGCCAAGATTAAACTAGGCTCTGATACCAATTTGATGCTGGACAGCTGCTTATAGCTGCTGCCCTGCATCATTTAGGATCGTGTAGGAACTTACGGATCGAGAATCGAAGTATCTAGAATATGACATTATTTTATTGTTTTAAATTGTGGGGTTATCAGATGTTATATTGTTATTTGAAGTTGATGCAATATTTGAAATTATGGAATATATGGTTTTGGGATACTTGATCGATTGGTTGTGAAAGTGAGTATTGGGATTCGGCTAGCATTATTAAGAAGTGAGTGGACATTTGTTTTTAAGTGTACTTCGTTTTCTAATTATGGAATTGATTGCATAAATGCGTTGTGATTGAAAATTGATTTAATTTGGGTTAATAAGGATATGGGATCTCTAAGGGTTATTATTTATCATTATTTATTATTATTATGATTTTATCGGAATGTGATGTGGTTCTTCCAGTGATTATTATTGTTATTAGGGTTATTATTAAAGTATATGGATTGGGTGATATTGGGTTGTTTATAAAAGTCTATTGTTTTAATTGTGGAATATAGTATTTTATGGAAATTATGTGTAAACAAGTTTGATTATTATTAGAATTATTTTGGGGTTTTTATGGAAGTTTATGCTTTTGTGAGTTTATTTTTTATATACTATGAATAGATAATTGAGTACATTTAAATATTGAAAACTTGGGAAAAATTGAATTAGGGAGGGTATTTTATTTTATACCATATATATATGGGTTGGGAATCTCACTATCATGCGTACCTTCCCTGTTTATTATACCCACACGTGGTGTTGGATTTTCCGGCGTGTGGGCTTACTTGGTTGTTAGTGCTTTATCACACGTAGTGTTGGATTTTCAGCCGTGTGGTAAAGCAGTCTGCGTGCGTAGGACATGGTTTGGTTGGGCCACACGTGGCGTTGGATTTTCCAGTGTGTATGCTCACTTGGATACTGGTTACTTTATCACACGTGTCATTGGATTTTCCAGCGTGTGGTAAAGCAGTCTGAGCGCATAGGACATGGTTTGGTTGGGCCACACGTGGCGTTGGATTTTCTGGCGTATGTACTCATTTGGATACTAGTTACTTTATCACACGTGGCGTTGGATTTTCCGGCATGTGGTAAAGCAGTTTGCGCACATAGGACATGGTTTGGTTGGGCCACACATGGCATTGGATTTTCTACGTGTTTGCTCACTTGAATACTGGTTACTTTACCACACATGGCGTTGAATTTTCCGGCGTGTGGTGAAGGATTCAGACACTCTGGTTACTGTTAATTTACTACGCGTGGCGTTGGACTCTTCGGTGTGTAGTAAAGTAACAAGGAGAGGGAAAATGATTATTATACTATATCAGGAAAAAGATTAATGTTTAAAAGAATTATGCTTAGTATATTATGATTTTAATTAAAGGGAAAAGATGATTCTAGAATTAACTTATTGGTATTACTGAAAATAATTGTATGTTATCTGAATCGTGATTGTTGATATAAGAACTACGTGTGGCTTGATCCCTTACTAATGGGTACTTAGGTAGCCTGGGGTTTAACCTAGGTGCAACTGCAAAATAAACTGTTTGAGCTGTGCTTGTATTGTTTTAAGTGTAGAAAATGTTTGGTTATGAGGGCAGAGGCTTGTTTGTTTGTTGTGTGTAACTTACTTTGTGCATGCTGAAGTTTGTTGATTTTAAACTGTGTTTTTAACAGGTTGAAAAATTTGGTAAAGTCCGTTTTTCAGGGGAGACTCTGCTGAAATTTCGTAGAAGTCTTGGCTCTCTTTTCCTTTGTTTTAAGGGAAGAAGATATTTGTAATTAGTAAGTGGGCCCGGCATCGGTTGCATGTTGGAAAAACCACAGGATTCGTCATCGATTCCGAGGAATTCGGGGCTGGTCCTGTCACTCAGAGTTTCAAGCCCAACCACAAAAGTAGACTTAAAACTTTTGGATGTTTTCATGCACGTGACGACATCTACTTCAGGAAAGCAATCAAAGAAATCGATGTAAATTTGAAACATTCCTAAGAAGGAGAGAACCAAGGGATCAGATTCTCAATCAGATGATCTCATCAATTCCATGGATTTAGGAAGCCACACAAGGCAAGATTTTGAGCGAAGTTGATCTTCGGGCCATTTAATGGCCAGCCCATTGGTGGATGATCACCCTATGTAAACCCCATCAAATGAAGAGTAAAAGACCCCGACATCAAACACAAAAACCTACTTTTTGTCTTTCATTTTTCTATCTCTAAACTAGGTTTTTATTTTCCAAGCAAGTAGACTAGATTAGTTCTTCATTTTCGTTAGTGTAAGTTTCGTTTATTGCATTTTCCATTACGTTATTTTAAGATTCAAGTTTATTGGTTTACTTTTAAATTGTTATCGAATTTTCTTTAAGTTTAATTTAATTTTAGATTGCTTTATTTTATTGCCTTTATCATTCATATCGTTCTTATTTTGCTCTTTGTTTAATTTATGTTTATCTATCGCTTTGATTTACTTTATCGCACTTTAATTCTTGTCTTTAATTTTAATTGCATCTTTTAATTTAATTTGCATCATTATCATTAAATTTCAAAAATACTAAAATACCCATACGAAACCTAACCACCCTCGACCCCGAGGAAGTGAAAAAACCTAGGCCAAGAGGAGGTTCCTTGCTTGGCCGATCAATCGGCTAGTTAGAAGTCAGAAGCGCAAACACAATAATCCAACTTTTTTCATCCAAGCCAATCAGTGGCTTGGTGGTGGCACGCTTACGCAATCCAAGAGAATAAGGACCAAAAGTTTCTTCCATCGGCCACCTCGGCCGAAAAGAGGGAAACACATTGGTTTTTTTTGAAGAGGATTGTGTTCACTATGAGGGTAATCAAGAGTGGTATTTAGCATGGCACCCATATGACCACGACAGTGGTTTCAACCCAGGGTCCTGCAATTGTTGTGAACCTTGCAAATGGAAGAGTAAGCTCTACTGCTTCTAGCGCTGCCTCTCTATGAGGACCACGTGGATTTTATTTCAATAAATATGGTATGATATGGGCATTAATATTAAAGTGTACAAGTATTATCCATCAAAGGAAATCTCGTCACAATCCCGGAGGAATTGTTCTAGAATTTTTCCCTATTAAATTCAATTTTTAAATCAATATTTAAGTAAAAAGGAATAAAACAAATTGGGTGAGGTGGCGTATGGCGACCTGGGAATGGGCTGCATGTCATTGAAGTTTGTAGCTCCCCACTCTAGCACAGACACATGGCATTTTCGGATTGCTTTATTCAATTTTTTTTTTCTTTCAAAATTCGTTAAAAATGCAGGAAAAAACTAAAAATTATGGGAAAAATTTCTACGTATGTATGGGGAAGAAAACTTCATAGGGCAAGTACAATACTGGGTTCAGGAGTGAATGAAAAATAAAATTAGGAACTCACCCCTAGGTGTGGATGATGCAAATGAAAACACTAGTACACTTCGTAAACCCTACACTCTTATTTGTTCGATCACATTAATCCCTATTGTATGCCGCCGCCTTTTTCCGTATATGTCATCGAAGGAAATCTCGTCACGATCTCAGAGGAATTTTTCTAAAATTTGTCCCCATTAAATTTGATTGTTAAATCAATATTTAAGTGAAAAGGAATATAAAAAAGAAAGAAGGATCGGGTGGCGTGTGGCGGCCTGAGAATGTGCCGCGTTTCATTGAAGTTTGCAACTTCCCACTCCAGTGCGGACACGTGGCATTTTTGGATTACTTTATTCAATTTTGTTGTTGTTGCAAAATTTATTAAAAATGCAGGACAATGCGAAAATTATGGGAAAAATTTATATGTATTTATGGGATCACGAAAGTATCTTAGAAGATTACGGATGGCTCAGACTGCCATAAACTGAAGACGGAGAAAGGATAATCCCTCATGAGTTGACAAACCTCCCTGACATATGGTTGTCTGTCATCTTGAACGAATGACTACTTCGAGGATCGGAACCAACAATTCCCAATGGGAGAAAACAAACCGAAATCATAATACCCAAAACAGATGCGCACATGCTACCTTTTTGCATATCTATGTATTTTACATAATGCAGGACGTCTACACCGGAGATCACCAAAGTATCTTAGAAGTGTACAAATGGCTTAAGTTGCCATAAACTGAAGACGGAGAAAGGAAAATAAAAACATATTTGGTTTTGAACTACATGTCCAAATTTGTATTAATATGATATTGTTCAAGGTAATAAAATAAAACGATAATAATAAGAATTAGAAAACATGAAATCCAATAATGTCGAAACTTCAGGTTCTTAACATGATGTTTCAGCCCAAAATCATAATACATATGCACTTGTTGAAATATCAATTTGGAGGTTGACACAATTAGAACTTCAGGTTCTAGAGTTTACCTATTTTAATGCACATGTGGTTGAAACTTATAGTTTGAATTAGACATAATTAGAACTTTGGGTTCTAAATTTTTTGAACTTCGGGTCATATGAAGAACTTCAGGTCCTTAAATATAAATTATTGAAATAAAAACAAATAACTAAATAAAATAAAATAAAATAAAATAAAATAAAATACTGGAATAAAATAAATTGTTGAAACTTCTAGTTCCTGTTAAAGAAAAATCAAAGAACTCCAAGTCTTGATTTCCTTTCTAAGAATTGCAAAACTCCAAGTCCTTGTATATATATATATATTATATGAATTGAGAACTAGGAGACTTCAGGTCTTTATTTAATTATATTGCTGGCTGCGCAAATCTCACGGCCTGGGGTTCCGGGCCGAAGGGATATGCGTTAACACGTGGCTTCCTTCTTTTGGATGCGGTGCGGTTGTGCGCAGGCATGCCAGTATGGTCTACCGTGCGTCGAGATGGTGATGTGGATGAAAATGGTTAAGTGGTGCGCCTGTTTGGGTTCGACTCTTAATCAAACGATTGTGGCCGAGAGAGGAACTGATCTCGGCCGTCAGGTTCACGGCCTGAGCTACAAGGCCGTTTAGTGGTGGTGCGGATGGTGGGTTTTGGGCGTTGCTCCGGCGCGTTGCTCAGTGAGCGACGGTCGTATGATATATGGGGTGAATGAATGAGTAACAGAGATGGTGCTCCGGCGCCTTGAAAATCAAGGGTCGTATGATATATTGATGAACGGATTTTCCTTACAAACTAACACTACTCCTAGGAAAGCAAATAAAGATATTGAAAGTGCATTACAGGAAAATATAATTTGCTCCGTGGGAGGCTTTGGTTTGGTGTTTGAACCCTTTGAATGTAGCTTGAACTTGGTATTTATAGAAAGAGTTCTTGGAGGAGTAATCGAGGCTGAAAATATGCATGGTGGAGCCTGATCAAAGCAAGTGGGTAGTCCAATCGACATTTGGGATCGTGAAGCATGGTGGTGTGACCCCATGAATCCTGGTAAATCTCGGCTGCCGCCCTGATCGTGGGTTCTGCGCTTCTGGCCGTGGGGACGCATTTAATGCCCTTGTTTGGTGGTTGGTGATCTGACCTCAATTTGCAAGAATGTTTGTGAGCATGTTGGCGCCTAACCACTCTGATTTCTGTCACCAAATCCTGACTTTAGTCACTTCCCTTCTTCCCTCGTGCATTAAATGCCCTTTTGCGGTTAGTGGGTTTGCTAGTCAGAGGCGTTACTTCATTAAATGAAGCGTGGGACCCTGCTGCCATGTGATGATTTGACTCTTAATATCTTCGGCCGTGTCCCCTTCGTCCCTCGACCTCGGCCTATCGATATCGTGTTTGCAAGGCCGAGATGACTATGCCTTCGCAACTTTTCCTTTGTTTTGAGGAAGGCAAAAGTGCTGCGTTTTGGATTGCGAACAGGTGCTGAGGCCGAGGGGGAAGACCCCTTTGGTCAGTGTACGACCGTGACTTATCAGGCACAAACATTGCCCCCACATCCCCGGATTCTTCGGTCTCGGCATGGGCAGAGGCCGAATGGATTTCAGGGGATGGACCCTTTGCATTCCTTCTGAAGCGATTGACAACTGGTGCATTAAATGCGCAGGACAGTCGGCGCATTTAATGCCCAAGCACGTCTGGGCTTCCGACATGTCATCGTGCCTTTTGAGTACGCTGTCAGATCGTTGCGTTTCTCGAGAGAGCCACGCCCTTTCGTTTTGAATTCTAGCGCCAGTATAAAAACCCAAACTTCTTCGTTTCTTTCTTTACGCTTTCAGAATTCTCAGACGCCCAAGCCTTTCTTCAGAAAAGAAATCCTTCTCAACCCTTCAATCCCACCAAGCCTTCGAGTCCCCAAGTTTACCAGCGAACCTTGCCTGAAACCACGACTCTCCTTTACTCTTGAGTTTCGACTTTTCAAGAACCTACAAGTTCTCAGCCTTTCTTGGGTTTTCTTTCGGTTTTCTTCGCGTTCATCGACTTTTCTCTGCACTTTCCTTCCAAACACCCAACCTCGATCTGTCTCAATGGCCTCCAACACCTCTACACCTGTTGAAGCTCGGTCCCAAGCCTTTCAGACTGAGTTTGAAGATATTTGCCGAGAAATCCAGGGCTCGGTCCTACCTAACATCATCATGCCCTGGACTGATGATGACGGCGTTGGCACCGATTCCTGCGTCCTCGGCCTCTGTGTTGATGGCGGAATGCCAGAGAGGTTAGTGGCCCATTTAAAAAACAATCTGGTGGACACCTCGTCCTTTGACGGGGGGGACTTCCAAGATTGGAATGTCGTCAGGCCGTAGCCCCAATGGCCAACCTCGACCCCGGACTGGGAGAAATGGCTGCCGAGGATGGAGCATTTCTTCGGCCAGCAATGGAAGGATCAAGGTATCTACCATTTGATCAAGCTGTTTGATCGGCTGCTCGTTATGGATCGGTCGCTCTTGGCCGCGGCCCTATGCTTCTGGTCGTCGGCCACCAATACCATGAACTTTCGGTTCGGCATGATGACGCCGACCGTTCTAGACATGGTCGCCTTGTTTGGCCTCTCTCCTCTTGGCGTAGAAGTGAACGCCGCACTCGTCGCTCTCGAGGTGGAAGAGAGTTTTAAAGCCACTTGGCCTACTCTTACGAGAGTCGCCGGGAGCAAGGCGAAGAACATGCTCAACTACTCCAGTTTTTACAGCAACTTCGGTGTAGAGGACAGCGCCGAAAACGACGCCATCGCCCCCCTCAGCGAAGTTGAGCATGCCGCATTCCTGCTGTACTGGCTGTGCAAGTTTGTATTCTGCACCCAGGCGAACAAGGTCACCCTGGAGTTCGCCCATCTGGCTGATTACCTTGCTCAGGGTGGAAGGCTGGCACTAGGCCCCTTCCTTCTCGGCCACATTTACCGCATGCTTCGCGACATCGTCACCGATGGGATGAAGCCGAAGCACGGTGGTCCACTATGGGCCTTCCAGTTCTGGCTGCAAGCTTACTTCCCGGAGTTGAGGGGGGTGGCCAATATCACCAACACCGAGCCGTTGGCCAACGCATTTGCCCGAGCCCCCAGGAAGCATAACACCTCAGCCCTCTGCTATAAATTTTTCTATGGCTTGGTCGAGAGAACTGGCACGCAGTTCCGTGTCTGCCTCGCTCGGCCATTCCCCCTATTTCTAGCGCACGACCTCTCCGTCATTCCTGACGGCGAGACGGAGAACGACTTGAAGGAGATCTGGGGCTCCTTCCCAGTTGCGTGCGACCTCCACTGCGGTCTGTCCAAGGCCGGGGCCGAGGTTTATCTGCCAAACTTCGTAGCGCGGCAGTTCGGCCTGATCCAAACGGCCCCGCTTCCCCCGTTGTCAACCAACCGGCTCTCGTCTTGGAGGGCCAACGTTGCCCAGCAGCACGGCGTGGCTGGCATTTCCTTTCAACTCCAAAAGGGGATGACCTTCCTTATCCTGACGCCTTGGTTGCGTCGCAACGCGTATGACGAGGATGGAAGGGTCTGGTATGAGGAGTGTATCTCAGCCAGATTTATTCGGTCTGTTGAAGAGGCCGTGAGGGGGGCTTTGAAAAATGCAGATTGGGACCCCCTTCCCCCCAAGGGTGGCAAAGGGAAGAAGACATCAGCCGTGCCTCCTCGACCAAGTACCCCGGCTGCGGCCATACCTAGGGTGACGGCCCCTCCTTCGGCCGGAGCAACGGTCGTGGCCTCAACCGCGGCCCCAACTCCCAGGGCGACGGCCGTGGTGGGGGCGCGAAAAACCCTGGCGCACAGGACCGTGCCGTTCTCTCCTCCTGTTCGGCCGCGTGCCGCTGCTGGTAAGCACTTTCCCCTTTTTCTTTATATATTTTCTTTTTCTCGACCTCCCTGAGCCACCTTTGCTCTTGTTTATTTTACCCGTCATCTCTTTTGCTTCTTTCTCTTTTGTATATGTAGCCCAGGGTCGCAAGAGGGGCCGAGAGGCCCCAAGCACTGAGGCTGCTCCAGTTGAGGCCGTACCGGCTGGGAGTGTTGCGGTCGAGACGGCGGCGCCAGAGCGGTCGAGAAAAAGGGCCCTCCTTGTTTTCTCGAAGAGAGAGGATGAGGAGGAAGTCCCTCCTGTGATTGTAAATGAAGCCCCTCCTGTGGCTGTGAGTATTCCCCCCTTGATTTCTTCTCTCTTCTTTATCCTCTAAGTCACCCCCTCCCCTCTTTATATACTTTGGTAATCTGGTTCTTTCCTCAGGACGAGGTAGTGGTCGAGGAGGAAGCTACTGCCGAGGAGCCGGCCGTCGAGGAAGCGGCTGCTGCTAAGATGATGGTCGAGGAGGTGGGCACCGCGGAGGCGGTGGTTGAGATTGCCGCCGCAGCCGAGACGGTGGTTGAGGGGGCGGCCACTGCCGAGGTGGCAGAGACGTTAGATGTCGAGATAGCAGTCGCAGGGGTGCCAGCTGCTGAAGAGGGCACCGTGGACGTGCCAGACGACGAGGTCATTGTCGTGGAATCGACGCGGACCGCCCCAGTAGAAGTCTTCTCGGCTGCTTTTGCCGTGCCTTCCTTGGCAGTTATCACGTTTGCCGAGCCGTTCCTGTCCACTCCTCGTCGTCCAAGCAGCATTGTGTTCCGCTCGGTAAGCATTTGCCTTTATTATACTTAGCTTTATTTTTAGAATTGCGCCACATACTTCTGACCGAACTTTCTGCTTCCCGCCTCCCCGGTCGTCGCCGCCGCTGTCCATGGTTGCTGTGACCATGCCCCCAGCGCCGTTGTCCCAGGACTCGACGGTTGTGACTGAGTTGGTGGTAACCGGGGCCATGATCGCGAGTGTGCTGAGTCCCCTGCGGGCTACTTCAGCGGTCCTGACCGAGCTTTCGGTCGTGAAAGTTCCTGCCGCACCGCTCACCATTGCAGTAAGTATTCAGCCCTTTTTCTTTATCTTGTCATTCCTCATATCCCAGCTGGTTGTTTCTCACCTAAACCTCTTTTTTCCTTTTCAGGAGACCACCTCCGACGATGATCTTAAGGAGTTATACGCCAGCCTCCCTGAGGAAGGAGGTAGCTCAACCTCGGCTCCCCTGGACGAGGATTCTAGGACCGTCGTTGAACGGCTCCGAGAGTTTCTTTTCTTTGGGGTTCATCAAATGACCACTGCCGAGGCGTTCATGGAGTTCAGGTCCTGCCTGGATACGGCTATGGCGCTTGGTCTACTGAACTCGGCTCAGCTGGATGAGTTGCAAGCCCGTCTGGCCGAAGGCGAGGAGATGATCGACTAGTATGCTGAAGCCATTACGAGGATGGCCGAGGGAAGCTCGCTCGAGCAAGAACTGGTGGAGATAAAGGAACAAGTCCGACCTGCGATGGCCCGATTGAAAGAAAATGACCTCGTTGTCCAACGGGAGAATGAAGAACTTGCGCAGGTCGAGGCCCAGATTGCTGAGCTCCAGGCCCGCCGAAATCTCATACTTCAGTGCCGAGATGATGCGATCGCGGTCGGGATCGAGCTGAAGTCTTCGGCCAAGCAAATCCTTAAAGCAGTGACCGAGACGAAGAAGGCATTGGCCGAATGGAAGCTGATCCGGGCGAGATGGCAGGCGGACATAGACGGCGGGGATATCGCTTGGAGAAGGATCACCTACTTGATCTCGCCTTATGTTGACCGCACCGTTTGTTTTAACTCGTTCGCCTACTTCCCTCTCTTTTTCTTTTTGACTTTTTTATCGTAAGCCCTCGGTGCCATTTTTTCTTGAACTTGCACCGAGCTGTAAGCGTCGAGTCTCGCCTGTCCTAAATTTTCTAAACTGCGGGGCATGGTTTGTGCGTAGTCCTTCCCCTCTTGGCTAAGTTGCTTGATAACTTGGAGAAATCGAACCTTTAGCTCCATTAGTTTACCAGTGTCATGGCCGTAGGTTAAGACATAAAGAGATGTGCCCGTGGCCGAATGTTTCGAAGTGCGGCGCGCCCAAAAAACCTCAAGGAGCGAGTCGTGCCAAGCCTCAGGTTTTCTGGATAGACACGGCTTTGCGTAACCTGGTGCCCCCGGCTGCTCCTAAGCTAAACCGTCTTTCATCACACACCGGATATCTTTGAACTGAAACCCTTGAAAAGGCCTATCCTGTTGCGCATCGTTTCGCGGCTTTACCTGCTGGGTCGTTCGAGCAAAAGGCTCGGCCGCTGCAACCGAGCCGGGTGGTATTAGAGGAACGTCGTGGGCTTGATCAAGGTACGTTTGGTCCGCCGGCCATCGAGGTATGGCCACCTAGTCCTGTTGGATTGCATCATAATGGGAACCTAGGTACGTCTGCGTTGTCGTCGGAATGGCCGGATCGTGTATTTGTACTGGTAGTGCAGCGGCCAAGCCATTCTGATCGTGTTGTTGTGATGACGCTTCTGTCGCGTTGCTCTGGCCGGGCTGCGCCTGGTCGGCCAAAGTGTGGGTTGGGCCGAATTGCTGGACCGTAGACGACGCAGGGCTGCCCTGCCCTAACGCTTTGGCCAAAATGTGGAGTGGGCCGTATGCTATCTCTGCCGGGTAGGTTGGTCCGGGACTCGCCCATGTGGGCTGGGACTGCCCCCAGCTGTTCGTCGGCGGTAGAGAATGCTGGCCGTATCCTGACGCTTGGGTGCGGCCAAAGATGACGGGGCTACTGCTTTCGCCGTAAGGCTCAATTCTTTCGCGCTCTTGGCTTCTCTGTCTGGCTCTAGGAGGTGTTGCGGGCGAGGTCGCCAGCGTCCTCTCCTGGAAAAGCGTCCGTAGTTCCGAGGAAAATCTGTCCAATGCGGCCATAAAGGATGTCTCTATCCTGTGGGCCTGCTTAGACATGAGATCTTCCACCACGACTTGCTCTTGTATGGACTCGGCCGTGCGATCCGTCGTCACTGGGACGATGGCCGAGATTCTGACCGCATGTTCGGTCTCGGTGACAGTGATTGGTGAGGTGGACTCAGGAGTCTCAGAAGTCATTTCGACTACTTTGTTTTTGAGCTTTGCCTGTGCCCTAGTTTCCACCATGAGTTTTTGACAAGAGTCCCACTGGGCATGCCAAAAGTATTGGCTGCGCAAATCTCACGGCCTGGGGTTCCGGGACGAGGGGATATGCAATAACACGTGGCTTCCTTCTTTTGGATGCGGTACGGTTGTGCGTGGGCGTGCCAACACGGTATACCGTACGTCGAGATGGTGATGTGGATGAAAATGGTTAAGTGGTGTGCCTGTTTGGGTTCGACTCCTAATCAAACGATTGTGGCCGAGAGAGGAACTGATCTCGGCCGTCAGGTTAACAGCTTGAGCTACAAGGCCGTTTAGTGGTGGTGCGGATGGTGGGTTTTGGGCGTTGCTCCGGCGCGTTGCTCAGTGAGCGACGGTCGTATGATATATGGGGTGAATGAATGAGTAACAGAGATGATGCTCCGGCGTCTTGAAAATCAAGGGTCGTATGATATATTGATGAACGGATTTTCCTTACAAACTAACACTACTCCTAGGAAAGCAAATAAAGATATTGAAAGTGCATTACAGGAAAATATAATTTGCTCCGTGGGAGGCTTTGGTTTGGTGTTTGAACCCTTTGAATGTAGCTTGAACTTGCTATTTATAGGAAGAGTTCTTGGAGGAGTAATCGAGGCTGAAAATCTGCATGGTGGAGCCTGATCAAAGTAAGTGGGTAGTCCAATCGACATTTTGGATCGTGAAGCATGGTGGTGTGACCCCATGAATCCTGGTAAATCTCGGCTGCCGCCCTGATCGTGGGTTCTGCGCTTCTGGCCGTGGGGACGCATTTAATGCCCTTATTTGGTGGTTGGTGATCTGACCTCAATTTGTAAGAATGTTTGTGAGCATGTTGGCGACTAACCACTCTGATTTCTGTCACCAAATCCTGACTTTAGTCACTTCCCTTCTTCCCTCGTGCATTAAATGCCCTTTTGCGGCTAGTGGGTTTGCTAGTCAGAGGCGTTACTTCATTAAATGAAGCGTGGGACCCTGCTGCCATGTGACGATTTGACTCTTAATATCTTCGGCCGTGTCCCCTTCGTCCCTCGGCCTCGGCTTGTCGATATCGTGTTTGCAAGGCCGAGATGACTATGCCTTCGCAACTTTTCCTTTGTTTTGAGGAAGGCAAAAGTGCTGTGTTTTGGATTGCGACCAGGTGCTGAGGCCGAGGGGGAAGACCCCTTTGGTCAGTGTACGACCGTGACTTATTAGGCACAAACATATATAAGAATAGTTTAGATGATAGGACCCACCTCGGATTCCCCCTTGGAATCCGTGACTAACCCTGCTTCCCGTCTGACATATAACCTATGACGGACCCACTTACTAAAACAAAACCCTTTTAACCCCAATTTAAACGGATAGACAATTTGACTTCTACCAAAATTTCGGCAAAGTCTCCCCTGTGACTGAGACAATTCCCAAGGTAAAGGCACGCACAACAATTAAGACTAATCAAATAGGCTTCACGCCCTCTACCCAAACTCAAAACGAGCAAGCAGAGCAACTAAAGATTAAGTTTACAGGGGTAAAGGAAAGTAGAGAAAGATAAAGGAGGAATTCCTACAGTGCGGAAAGTGGTCATGCCTCGACGTGGTGGTCTTGACCTCGGATATCTAGAACCGGGGGGGTGCAAAACAGGAAATGTGAGTGGATGAAAACAAAGCTTTAAACATAATTTATTTTCAATATAATAACCCCCTCCATTTTAGAAAAGTAATGCCAAGTATCAAAATCCTTTGTATGCGTACATATATACGAACTCATACTTGAAAAATAGTCCAATTTAGTATACTTATAACAAAATATACGATAAAAAAATCCATTTAATTAATACTTCTCACTTTCTTGGAAAACACACCTAGTGGCGGTTCTAGGATTCGAAAGCCGACCGGGCAAAACTTATATAACAAACTTGACGAAACGAGTGAATTTCATTAATCAACATAAATAAAAAAATTACATCGTGAGAGGAGACGTAATAAGACTTACCCTCAAATACATTTATATCTACAAATACAAAAACTAAAATAAAAACCAAAAGAAAAATTAAAAGAAAAAAATAGAAAAAAAATATTTTACCTTAAAAAGAAAGATAAAATAGGGGACTACATTAATTTTAAAAAAAACTAGATTTATTTCGAGAGAAATGGGAAGGAAGAAAATTGGCGAAGCTAGGTTTTTTTATTTATAATTTTTATAACTAGTTGTGACCTCATTTCTAGACTTGGCAAACAGGTTGGGTTTGCGGGTTTCGGGTCGTGTTCGTGTTAACCCATTAAGTTAACGGGTTGACACGACACGACCCGTTAAGCTAACGGATGGGAAATACTAGACCCAAACACGACCCGTTCAAATTCGCGAATAACACGACACGACCCCTTTCACCCGTTAAGAATAAAAAATAACAAAAAAATAATTGAAAAAAGATGAAAAAATCAGACAAACCCACCCCAAAACTCTCCTCCTCCTTGGTCGAGAAAGATGAAACTTCATTATTGGAAAGCTCCAACACAGGAAAAGGAAGCAAACTAACAAAAACAACAAGCATTCGTGCGACACAGGGAAACAACACGAAAACAACACCACAAATAAAACAAACCCCATCCAAATTATATATTATATTTAGTAATGGAAATAAAAGTGATTCATTGAGTGGGCTGAGCTGAGGCCGCATCACCATCCGAACCAGCATACCTTGAGGTGCCCAAGGTGTGACTCTGTCAACACCAAGTTCTACAAATCTTGACGCGGTACTGGACCAAAGGCGACATCCCCGTCAGATTTGGCTGCTGGAAAACCAGACGCTCCAACCCCAAATCTTCGGCTTCGTCATCGTCGGAGGTGGCTACAAATCTCACAAAGGCATATCTTATTATTATTATTTTTATACGAGAACAAAGCCAGCTCCCATTTGACTCGGATTTTTGTGAAACAAGGGATATTTGTGCGTGAGTGAAGCAGTGACAGAGACGAGAAAAGAGAGAGACAGAGGCTATGCGCTAGGATTTTAGGGATTTAGAATGTAAATTACAAAATTGCCCTTCCTCTTAAAAGGTTAACGGGTTATTCGCGAATGATACTGACACGACCCGTTAAGCTAACGGGTCCACCCGTTTTCAACCCGACCCATTAAGCTCGACCCAAATACTGATTTTTTTCGTGCAAATTCGTGTCGTGTTAACGGGTCGTGTAAGATATTGCCAGGTCTACTCATTTCTCCCCTTATTTCCTTTTATAAACGTTTATTATGACATCCATTTTTAGCTTTCCACCTCAAGCTCTGTAGCCCTATCAATCATGTTTCGTAATTTCTGAAATACTTATCTTTGTGCAAGACAAATTTTTTTTGATAATCATAAGTAATGTAGGTAATATTTTTCTAACAAAAAGAGAGAAGGAAAAGGACGAAATAAGAAAGGGAGAGAAGAAGAGAGAGAGAAGAGAGAGAGAGGAGAGAAGATGGAAGAAAAAGAACGGAAAAAAAGAGAGATAGAGAGGAGAGAAGGAAAAGAATAAAAAAAAAGGAGAGAGAGGAGAGAGGAGAGTGTAAGGAAAAGAATAAAAAAAAAAAAAAAAAAAAGGGGGAGAGGAGAGAGATGAGAGTGTAAGTAATTTTTTTTTTAACAAAAATTTGGGCTGGGCAAAAGAGAAGAGAGGAGAGAGAAAAGTGTGGGTAATATTTATTTAACACAAATTTTGGCCGGGCATGAGCCCAGCCTACCACAGGCTGGAACCGCCACTGAACACACCTTAATCATTTAGCCTTTATTGTAATACCATATAATCGAAACTTCCAAAATAATCCCGTTCATATAAAATATAAACATCAAAACCCAAAATATCCTTATTTTCTCGCAACCATACCTTTTCTTAGGCGTATGCTTACAAACACAAAATGTCAAATAATTTGCAAATACCCAATCTCAAATCCAAACCTCATTTCAAAAATCCATACCTGTGCAGAGCAGTCCTAATGTACATGCTTAGAAAACTCAACCTGGAAACAAGTCCACAAATGTACCCACACAAATACCCATATACATCTTTATTAAACAAAATCGACTTTAAAACCAAGATATCCCATAATCACGATATAGCATATAACACAACTCAAACTGGACCTTTTTCCCTTCCCCGACGCACGCAGACTGCTCGACCAAGGGTCTACAAAACACCCTGACAAGGGTGCCTGGGTTCTGACATATCCAAGTATCCATTGTTTATTCATATCCAAGTATCCAAGTGTTGGGGATGTGCATAGGTTGGTGCTATCAACACTCCAATATAACATATTCCACATCCCAACTCATATACCATAACCATATCCCAAATTCCAAATATTCCAATATACCCAATCCCATATACATAGACATCCGAACAATAATAGCGTCCATAACCCAATACCCAATATTTATACGTAATATAGATATCAAACTCTCAAAAATATAAATTCAATAACCCAAAATATTGATAAACTCCAAATATCAAAATAAACTCCAATAATTCCATAAAATACTATAATCCACAAAATAAACAATATTATAATTTCATAAACTCAATAATTCAAATAATCCAAATTATATAAATATGCACGACAATCCATAAAATACTTTCAAAATCAAACCCCATATCACCCAATCCATATACTTTAATAATAATCATAATAACAATAATAATCCCTGGAAAACCCATGTCACAATCCGATAAAATCATAGTCAAAACATATATCAAATCCCAATAAATCAAATTAGCCAAGTTCTAAATCAAATCTCATTTATGCATGCAATTTCATATTGGAAAAATAATGCTCAATCTAAAACAATGTCCACTCACGACAAGTCCATGCTGCTCAATCCTGAGAGAGCTCTTCCTCTAGAATACGCAAAGCAAGAGTACCTATTCGAGAGAATAAACGGACTTAATTATAAACGTACCCAACAATGAACTTTAACTCAAAACTCTAGTTCCTGGATCTCAAAGTGTGCACAACCTTTAAGAAGGTTTGTAGGGTCATTTTATTACTTCCCGAAGGATGAGATGGTCTCGGAAGACTCATGGTCAACCAAATAGTCAAACTTTCCAAATGGGTCAACTAGGCCTGTTGGGCCAATGACCTTCGATTTCCGATCCAAAATTCCTATAGGTCCAACAAAGTCTACTAAACAAGTCCTGAAGGTTTGGTCTCGATCGAACGGTCGGATCTAAGTCAATCACAAGATCGGACGGCGATTAATTCGCCTAACCTTAGAATAATTGACTTAGAGTATTCGGAACTCCGATTCTTGATTCGCAAGGTCCTACATGATCCTAGAGGTACCGGGAACAATATATTTGAAATTGGAGCTGATCGAACGGTCTGAACCTATTAAACCTAGATATCACATAATAGGCACAATATCCATTCGATAGTCAAACGACAACCAATTCCAAATCAGAGCATACCGTCGTGCTCAAAACGACTTGGGGAGTGTTTTAGAACATAATGGGTTGCCACAAAGTGGTCCACGCACAGCCACCAGCAGCTAGTAGCTCGTGGGTGCCTTGAGTAATTTTCGACAACCAGAAAACTCCAAATCATCGGTTAATACCCATACCATTAGAATCAGACAAACTAGGGGAACACTTTTTGTTCTTGGACCATGACAAAAACTAAACGGAACGAGCCGAATCGAAGTCGACACCGTCAGCTAAAATGGGTATATTGAACGATTTGTAAAACCTCAAAATCGATCCAAGTTACCAGCATAGATAACTAGAGCACGTCAAGGGGATGAAGATCCATACCTTGGTTGACAAAAACAGCCGCAGGAATCGCCGAAAATGGTGTTTGAAATCTGCCTAGTTTTCCAATCGACGCCAACGCCTATTGCTGTGGTTTTGATCAAAGAAATTGGGTGGGTCAAGTAGAGGAGAGAGAGACGATTCTTTTTTGGACCAGAATCGTTGAATTTGGTAGTCGGAAGGTGACGATCTCGCCGGTGGAAGTCACGGTGTCGTGGGAGGGAGAGGGAGAGAGAGAGAGAGAGAGAGAGAGAGAGAGAAGCTGCCCAGATGTTTAAAAATCTGACTTTGCATAATTTACGGTTGTGCCACTGCATTTCTGTAGATCATAACTTCTTCGTTTTAACTCCGAATTGAACCTGTCACCTGTCTTCAAACTTGTATCAGCAAGTTGTATGCTACGGTGCCTTTCAAATCCCAAAAATCCTTCTGGACCAAAAGTGACGAAAGTGCTCCTACCCCAAGGGCAAAATTGTAATTTCACAATTAAATGAATTGAATAAAAATGATTAAATTGGGTCGGGGTCTTACATTAGAGACTTCTGGTCTTTATTTAATTATATAAGAATAATTTAGAGACTTCGGGTCCTTGCATAAAATAAAAATGAAACCAAAGAAAAGAACTAAGTAAAAATAAAATACAACAAAAATTAAAATATTGCAATAAATAAATTATTGAAACTTCTGGTTCCAATGAAAGATGAATCAAAGAGCTTCAGGTCTTTATTTGCCTTTTAAGAATTGGGGAAGAGAGAGAGAGAGAGAGAGAGCGGGAAAAAAAAAACCCTAGCAGCACCCTGGTCTCCTTTCTCCTTGCCGACAACCAACCGCAAGGAAGCTAAGGGAGGGAGGTGGTCACTACCCCTTCTCCCCTCCGCCCATATTCCCCTTTCTCTCCTCATCTCTCCTTCTTTTTCTCCCATATTTTCCCTTCCTCTTATCCCCTCTTCTCCTCCCCTTCCCCTCCCCAAATAGTCTAGATCTGTTTGGATCTAGGTCTATTTGTCTATTTGTTATGTTTGATTATTTTTGCAGTGTTTTAGGTGACTGGTGTTGTCTTTGTCTCGGCGACGGTGATAATAGTGATGCTGAATTGTGTCTCTCCTTGGGAGAGTTGTGATACCTGGTGGCTGATGTTTTGTCTCTATTTCAACAGAGGCGGCAACAGCGACACTTGTAGCAGTTGTTGGGATGTGGTGCTCTTCTGTACTCTACACCGACCGAAGAACTATGCTTGGTCATAGGAGGTTTTCTTTTTCAAGTTCTGAGTTGAAGTGGAGTACTTCTTAGGGTCCTTTTAATGTTGTTTTGGTGTCCCTCCTCCGTATTCTCTCTTGGTTTCTGCTATGGTATGCCTTGCAGTTTGTGTGGGTGTCAAAGGACTATGATTTTGCTCATAAAAGACATATTTTGACAGTTGGGATGTTCTGCGGTCCTCTCCTGTGGGTTTACTATTTGGTGTTTCTGCGGTCCTCTCATATGGATCTACTGTGTTGGTCTCTAGTTGCGGTTCTCGTCAGAGGTCTTTGTGTTAGTTTTCGTTTTTGATTTGTTCTTTTATTGTAATGGTTCAAAGTGACCTGAATTGGACTCTCTTATTATTCCATAACATGTGTGATACTCTTTCCTCCCCTGGGGTTTGTCCGATGAGGTCGTCCTAGGAAGGTTTTAACGAGGCCACTGTAGATGTAGAACTTTCGACCTTAGATTTCATTATACACAAATTGAAGTCTTCATGCCCCTTTTATATATATTGAGGATCAAGATCTTCGAGTCTTATTGATCATAGGTGGGCTGCGAGTTCACAGGCAGCTTTGATAATCTATCTCTTGTTTTCGTCATTTCATGACATTTCTAGCAATGAACTCTCCAAGTCCACTTGGATAACTGAATAGATTATCAAGAAACATACACATCCAAAACATTAATATTCAAAGGTAATGATCAATAAAAGCATAAAGAAAGATATGTGCATATAAAGATAGGTATATAGGGTCCTTCTCCATTACGGAGTTCTAAAATGTGGAGCCATTATGAACTTTTGTTTTTAACGGTTGGATAGCTTCTATGGTTTAGATTTAAAAAAAGTTTAATAACTCATTTTATACCCAGTTGATTTCTCTCTCCCCTTTCCTTTTTCCTCTTTTTCTTCTTCTGTGCGATTAATAATTGGGTAATTTTCAGGTCAACTCGTTATGATCCGTTTAATAAACAGGTGGGTTTCAGGTCAACCCGCCAACCCGTTTACATACCCACTAACTCGTTTAAATTCTGTTAGACTATAATAAATATTACAAGTGGTAAGTTGTTGAGCTTTAAGGATCCCTTGTGAAACCCTTTGACCCCTTGAGTGGAAAACAGGGAGTGGAATTGAATAGTATAGAGTAATAATACAATAAATCAAGATAAAGAGCTTAGCCATTTTGGTGGGTTCTCAACACCAAGAGGCAGAGGCTGAACCTTTTATCCTTCTTTCATTTTGATATGTTCCTCTGGGTCAGTTGGGAGATGATCTTCGTTTTTCTCCCTTGGTTGGTCTTACTTCTGGGATATGGAGAACATGAGATGTAGAGTAGTTTTGGATCATCACCAGCCTTCATCTGTTGGAGTCATGTGACTGAAGACAAATGGGTTTTGCCGAGTATCAAAACAAAAGAGAGCAAGGTAATGAAGCAGAGGGATTTGGTTGGGGAACTCAACTAGTATTTGGGAGAGGAGTCGTGCTGATAACGTGTTAGTAACTAAGGAGAAATTAGGGAGAAATAAGAGGAAGAGAAGGACAAGAGAATTTGTTCTCTCAAAACTTCTATCTTCTTCTTTGCTAATCACCTATTTTAGGCTTACAATGATAAGAAGCTAACCCAAAAATTATGAGTGAAAGGCTACGAATTACAATACTAATAACATAGGTTACAATATATCAAAATGTGGAGGTAATGGATGTAATGGTGGTCATGAACATTCTATATATTTATAACACTTTTGACTTTTTCATTTTTCTTTTACTAAACCCCATGTTATTATTATTATTTTTTGCTAGTAAGTAGTGTAAGGATTAATAGAGTTTGACAAATGTTGTTAGGAGTATATATCAAAGACCAAAATACAGTTTTTGTGCCACAACATATGTTGGAAAAAAAAATCAAGTAAAAACAATTCAATTTAAATGGGTTGGTACTTGGGCCTGGCCATGGGCACGACTCGTTTCAATGTGGACTTGGGCTTTGGGCTGGCTGGGATCAATGATTTTACTAGATGGGCCAACATGGCACGACCTGGTAAATCAAATGGGCTGCCTTGGCACGACACGAATAACTTAATGGCCTGTTTGACACCTTTAAGCACAGTGCAAGAGAGTTTCTGGGGCAAAAAGCTTCTCTACAACTGTTGCAATATGGTGTTGAGCTGATGTGGCAAAACAAGCTACTTATGCCATCTCCAGCATATTTGGACAAAAATCTTCTCCAACCCTAAGTAAAGGAGGTCTCAAAGAGTGGATGAAAGAAAAAGCTAATTTTCGAGCCACCACATTTAACATTCATGCATTTAAAAGCATTTAGACATTTTTTGACCATTTACTTTACTTAATCTAGTGGATTTTAACTATTCCATGTCAACATAATTATATCATATTAAAAAAAGACTCCCTTTCTGTACCGTCTAATTTAACTCGCCCCAACTTTGATGAGATCTAGTATAAAAATGTCTTGCCTTATAGATTAGAGGCTCAGGTTTGAATCACCCTAACACCTTGATAGTGTGTATATGAGAAACCACCCTCCCCCTAATTGAGACTATCGATTGTACTCAAAATGAGACCCATATTTTCTTGCTACACCCTAATTTTCACTTTCCTATTATAGGGGCTTTTTGGTTCCGGTAGCTTCTAAAGATAATGGATGATGTCGCCCCTTTTGCCTGAGTTCAGGAATTAGACCCCCAAGCACTTCAAAAGTCTGTGGATCCTTAGGAAATGCCTTGGTCTCTTTCACCAACAAGATTGACAGTTGTGACAAGATTTCCCAAGAAACACTAGCTGGTTCTCTCTAATCTTATTAAGTCTCCTTCTCCCTTTTCACGTTGCTTCTTTCAATTCAACCTTTTTGGGTGAAACTCTCTCAATCCAAACACGTTGGGACAAGATTTCTTGGAGCTCCAGACCCTTCTTGCAGCTGGTCTTTGCAAAGCCTTCCATCCTTGGCAACGCTCCTCTCTCATTTCTCTCCTCTTTTCTTACATTATCTTGAGGAAGGAAAGAATGGGTAAAGGACCTGGTCTGAAAGATGTCTCATCTCTAGCGGTTCATGTATAAAAGGGAACACGCTTCTTAGGGAATGGTTTGGCACCAAAATAGAGATTTTCGTTTGGCATTGCGTGTTATTTGACCTGTTTGTGCTCGGGCTTCATCGTATTGCAATGGGCTATGGCAGGGCTAGGTGGTGCTTGATGGGACAATGGGCGAGGGTTCACAAAATCGATTCATCTTTATGGCCTTGTTGCAACCTCCTGTTGAGGCCCAAAATGTCACGAGAATTCCAAGAATGCTTAAAACCCAATATAACATATAATGTTGGTCATGCATTAATCCAAGCTTTATTTTGGGAATTTATCCATTAAATAAATATAGAAATAGTGTACATGCCATGCCAAGAAAATAATGCATTATCCTATGCTAAACCACCCGACAAGCTTAAGTGGGCCCAAACCACATACATGCCTAGGGCTTGCTGAGCAGGTTGTGGTGTGGATAGTTACAAAGATAGATGAGGCCCATCAAAAGGTTCAAGAAACGGAGGTTTTGGGCTGCTTGGGAGTGCCGAAACCCAAGCCCATTTCTATTGAGCCCATTGTCGGTAAGCATAGAATGCGTCTTCCTCAGCATTTACTACCCAATCACCAATTTTCTTATACCACCAAAACCACAGTCATAAACCACTGCCACTCTTACTTCAGCCACTACTACCCAACCCCCAACTACCTAGCACAAAAACCTGTGTCACCAACCTGAGCCGCTCATTCATTTCCTACTTGAGCTTTAGCGGCTATAAATGGAAGCAATGGCTTACCAAGAAAAGGAACAAAACCAAGACATCGAGCAAGCCATACACCCACTGCTGGAAACACTCAAGCTTAACTCTTCCATTCTCTCTCTTTTTCCAGAAACCATCATATTCTTCTCTCAGAAGCCATCCTTTCCTTTTTTCTAGAAACCATCATCTACCCTTTTCACAGAAATCAGAAACCATTCCAAGCCCTAAAATAGCCTTCATCCAAAACCCTGTTTCAACTCAAGCAGACGCTCTTGCTAAAATCATGGAGACTTAGCTCCCATGCCACAAGCCACTCAAGCCAAGACAAAATCTCAGTTCACAATAATCATTATCTGCTGGGTGAGAAAAACTAGAGTGCTCCCTAAGAATCATCATTCTTTTAGAGTATTTTAGGGCAACTCCACTCTCTCTTTATAGCGGCCCAAGTCCACCTAGAGCTGCTGGAATAAAAAAGACCCCCACACCTCCCTACGTGGCGGGTTGCGTATTTACTTGGCATGGCATGTGGACCGCAGCTTGTGTAAGCACATATGACAAATCCTCACATACCCCAGTCGGATTTCTTTCTCGGTGAAGCGTTCCATTGGGCTTGAAATACATTTGGGCCTTCCTTTGGATTTTTTGGGCCTCAACACCTATAACACAATCCCTTTTTCGAGTGCCATGGCTGCCATCTCCCCAGCAATTCAACCCTAACCCCTCCTCCATCCTGCCTCATCAGTCATCAGTCATCACCCACCACCCTTCTCAAAATCCCTCAAATCGTTTTGGGAAATTGGTGGCATTGACATTGTCTTGAGTAAACATTGGTAAAATAACAAGTTTATTTAACCTTATAAATCTAACGCCTACAAATACTCCTTATTGTCCATGTAACGCCTTCTTATCACTTTTTCATTTTCATTCTTCTCTCTTCTCTCTTCTTCTCTGTAACACCCCGGCCCGATATTAATTACCCATTTAAATGATTTAATTTAAATATATATGGAATTACAATTTTGCCCTCTAGATAGGGTTATTTTGGTCACTTTTTAATCCGGTAGGATTTTGGGGAGTTGAATGAACCATAATGTAGATTGCGTCAATACAAGTTCGCAGACACGTAGTGGGCTCAAATCGGAGTTGTAACAAAAAAGTTACGATCAACGGAAGTGCAGTGGCACAACTGTAAATATTTCGAAGTTCAGTTTTTAAAAACCAGATTTTTCTTCTTCTTCTTCTTCCTCTCTCTCTCTCTCTCTCTCTCTCTCTCTCTCTTGACGTCTCTCTCCCTCACAACCAAAACAGCGCCGGTCAAAGGACCGGCGACAACCACCACGTCCGGCCACAGTTGGCCAAGAGACTGGTACCAAAATGACCACCGCGACTTCCTCTTGCCGACCCACCCCACCTCCGACGAAACCTGCAACCACGGTCACCGAAAATCGCGAAAAACATGCCTGATCTTGGCGTTCGTTCCGACGATTTCGGTCAACATTTTTGTCGATCCAGGTATGCTTTCTCATCCTTTCAACGTGTTCTAGCTGATGGTTGGGTTGATTAGGATTGATTTTGAAGTTTTGAAACCTCTTTTATAACTCAAAGTTTCAGCTAGTATTTGGCTCAAGTTTCCGGCAAGTTCCGGTCACTTTTTGGCCTTGGCCCAAGAACAAAAGTTGCTCCACTTGTTGTCCTGATCATGTAGGTACAGGTATTATTGGGTGTTTCGAGAATATTTCGGTAACCAAAATTTTCTCAAGACACCCATGCGCAGGAATTCACGGATCAAGAATCGGAGTCCCGGATGCTCCGATTCAATGACTTAAAGTTTGCATAAAATGGTAACTATCCGATCATGTGATCGCGAGCGATCCGACCGCTCGAACTGGACCAAACTTGTAGGATGTGTTTAGTCAACTCTGTTGAACTCGTAGGAACTTTCGGATCGGAAATCAGAGGTCATGGGCCCGGCGGGCCTGGTTGACCAAATTTGGAAAGTTTGACCCCTCGGTTGACTGTGAGTCTTCCGAGGTAGTTTCGCCCCTTCGAAAAGTACTAGAATAACCTTGTAAACGAGTTTTGATTATTATTTGAGTTATTTTGATTATGTTTGGTTTATGAGATTGTTTTATAGTATTTTATGGAATTAGTGGATATTAGTTGGATATTTGAAGTTTGTGAAATATTAGAAATTGTGGAATATAGTATTTTATGGAAATTATGTGTAAACAAGTTTGATCGTTATTTGAATTATTTTGGGTTCTTTATGGAATTTATGCTTTTGTGAGTCTATTTTTGTTATATACTATGAATAAATAATTGGGTACATTGAAATATTGAGAATTTGGGAAAGATTGAATTAGGGGTTGTGAATCTCACTATCATACATACTTTCCATATTTATTATACCCACACATGGCGTTGGATTTTTCGGCGTGTGGGCTTACTTGATTGTTAGTACTTTATCAAACGTGGCGTTGGATTTTCTGGCGTGTGATAAAGCAGTCTGCGCTCGTAGAACATGGTTTGGTTGGGCCACACGTGGCGTTGGATTTCCCAGCATGTGTGCTCACTTGGATACTGGTTACCTTACCATCACGTGGCGTTGAATTTTTCGGCGTGTGGTAAAGGATTAGTACACTTTGGTTACTGTTACTTTACTACGCGTGGCGTTGGACTCTCCGACGTGTAGTAAAGTAACAGGGAGAGGGAAAATGGCATTTATACTGTATTGGGAAAAGACTAATGTTTAAAAGAATTAACTCGTTGGTATTACTGAAAATAATTGTATATTATCTGGTTCGTTATTATTGATTGAAGAACTACGTGTGGCTTGATCCCTCAGTAAGGGTACGTAAGTAGCCTGGGTTCGTTGTTATATTTTTGGAATCTTAATCTGGTCATTGGGATCAAATCCTATTTATTAGATTTGTTGAGTTTGGTGAAAATGTGTTGGTGGTTGTGATGGGGCTGAAACCCGTTTTAGATTGATGAATGATTGTGGATTGAGTCTTTACAACTATTTTTTACTGTGCATGCTGAAGTTTGGGAATTTTTAAACTATGATTTTATTATTATTACAGGTGGAAATAATTTGGCAAATGTCTGTTATTTAGGGGAGACTCTGCCAAAATTTTGGCAGAAAGTCTCGACCCTCTTTTCCTATGTTTTTGGAGAAGAGGAAATGTTTATAAGTGGGCCCGGCATCGGGTGGATGTCGGAAAAAAAAAACCACAGGATTCATCACGGATTCCAAAGAATTTGGGGCGGGTCCTGTCATTCTCATCTTCTCCTTCTAACAAACCCTAAACTGAGAAATAGAGAAAAATAGATAGAGACTAAGAAACAAAGAAAGGAAGTTGCCTCCATAAACAAAGAAAGGCTACTTCTTCCGTAATTCCACTGCAATTGCCCAAAATTTCGAAATCCACAAGAATTCTATTTTTGGGTTTTTGTTATATGGGGTTGTCTAACATCACAAACTATGGAATCGATGTTGGCTCTGAATGGAATATTGTGGGAATGGTGTTGTGTAGAGATTTCTAAAATCTCTACAACCAAACTTTGAGAGTATAAATCACCTAGCATGCCATATCTAATATGAAATCAAAGTAAAATCGGAAGCATTAAATAAGCTAGGGATTCATGCAAGTCTCATTTGGTTCCAATCTTTATAATTCTATGAAAGTGTGCACCCAAAACTCTCTACATCCTATTTGAGAGAAATATAAGATGTTCATACCCTTGGAGTGAATCTTGAAACCAAGAATGGTGTTCAAGTAGAGGGAGTGGTCCCTTTGTTGTTGGCTCTCCCTTTGATGTTGATTCTCCACCTTATAGCTCTCCAAATAGGTACAAAGATTGGAACCTCCCCAACGCTCTTTACCAAGGATTGAATGGGATGAGAGAATGAGTAGACAACAAGTGAAGAGTGGTGATAGCACCCTCACTTGATGTGATAGATTCAAGGGGTTAGGGAAAGAGAGTTTGATGTTTTCCTCTCTTCCAATTTCACCAACTTGAAAACCCTAGGATGATAGGATTCCATAGTTATACACTTATAGGATAAAAAATGTCACAAGAGTGACAAAAATGCCCCCAAGCCCTAGTGTAGCCACACCCCCTTTTTTGTGTTATCTTTTGCTATCTTGGTCCAACACATTAATCCTATAATGTGTCACATATGTGCCTAAGTCCATATGGTCAAATCCCTTTTGAATTTCCAAGTAATATGGGACCTTTAATTAAAGTTTCATAACTTTAATTGAATAATTAAATTAATCTAATTAATTTAATTACTCTAGTGACTTAACTAATTTAATCACTCACTTGTCTAACGAGTGTTGGTCCCGGTCATCCTTAATTGATCGTGTCAAGTGTCGGGTCAACTATTTGACCTTTGACCTTTGACTTTCACATTGACTTTGACCAAGTCACAAAAGCATTCATTCTCTTCATAATTTCCCAATCGATTTCTTTTCAATGTGCAATCTTATAGGTTCTAATTAGCGAGGCAGTGGGTATGAATGATTCACTCTGAATCAAGTGTGAATTGTATCCCTCCATACAATTCTCCTTATTGACGAAAGTTAATTATAATTAGTTCTTACAGGGCTTCCACAAGCCATGAGTATACCTAGCAGTATGTCATGGCTACCCAAGCTAAAAAGAATTCATTTAGAGAACCTAGTCAGTTTGTGATTACAATACAATTCGATCCTTCTCTAATTCAATACTCTATGTCATATTCTCGGGATATGGTAAACTTGTGTCAAAATCCCTAATATGACATCTCTTGATTATATGATTCAATTTGATGAAATTGCAAACGTTCTTGTTTCAATTTCCATCCAATACTTTGGCCAAAGATTCACGATTCATATTTTTAGAGTATTCTCTCCTCTTACTAAGAGCTGAGATTCCTTGTTGTACATTCACCTGTCTCTACATACACGTTGAGAATCCTAAGTAACACCTTTAAGTCACATCATTTTGATACGACCATATAGTGCTCTCAAAGAGAAACAACATATACACAAGACAACTGTGATGTGTCAGGTCTAAGGATTAATTTGCATGATCACAACTTAGAATTCTTTATTTGACACTTGTGAGTAAGACTTCCATACAAGAATTCTAGAGTTGATCGCGTTCAATGGACTCCATCTTCTATAGAGCACCTACACATCTATCTCAGTGTCTCTACATGAATGACTTGAGACTAGTCATCCTCCCAATTGAGCAAACATAATGTGTACCGGTCTTTGCGGGTCACCATTATCCAATTGGTGATCCTATGACCAAGAACATTTTAGGATACGATATTTATATGTATGGAAAGGTCTCGTGCATCTAACTTCTTTAGACCACTTTCCATTTATATATTAATCCATGGACTTGTTACTTTGTGTACATTATGTATCTAAAGCAACGTTCTTGCCCCTTTACTATTATATATTATTTCCTTAGAATTATCCATTTTATATTAGCTTCTAGGGCATATATCTAACAGGTTCCTCATATTTAAAGCTGAGAGATGATGACATTGCCATTATTGCTTCAGGGACCACATGCAAACTAAGCATGAGTTGGTATTATTCCTATAGTGTACCCAGATTTGACCAAATGATATTAGTAAAATGCAATATGTTGTTGTTTCAGCTGAACGTCGTATTGCCTCCAAAGCACCCTTTTTTATTTATTTATTTATTTTTATTTTTTAAGTCTGTGTTTGAATGAAATTATGGTCAGATTATGTAGTTTTGGTATTGCCATCGTATAGCTCCCCTATTCAGTTCTTCTGCTTCTTCTTTTAATTTAATTCTTGATTGATTTTCTTTCAAAATTTGGAATTTAGGGCAAGAATTTAGGTATTTGAATTGGACATGAAAAAGACGCAGGACTTAGAACCAATTATGTTTGGTGTATTGCCCTTTGTATTGCCTCCTTAGTGCTCCTATATTGATATTGTATTGCCTTTTTTTCAAGTCTGCCTCGGATTGAAATTGTAATTTATATTACTGTCGTATTGCTACAATATTGCTCCTATATTGCTATGGTATTGCCCTTTTCAAACTATGTCTAAGAATGAAATTATAATGCAGTTTTTGTAATGCCTTTGTACTGTCGTCGCATTGTTGTTTTATAGAACCCAATTTCCATCTTTTTGTCTTTATGGTTTTTGGTCTTCTTGCAATTTCCATGTGAAGCTGTCCTGGCTTTGGTGTTTACAACAGATATGTTGTGAGATTTTTCAAAAGAAGACTAAAACATCATAAGTTGAAAATCATAGCTTTTGAAGTTACCCATCTCAGCTATAGACCTCTGGAGCTTGTCGATCGAGTCACTTAATTGCAAGTGAAGTATTATGAATAAAATAGTTATCTTCATTGTTTGTCTTTCATAAAAGACCAATATGAGAATATAATTTGAGGTTTTAGAACCCAATTGGGAATACGACTACTAAGAATGTAAGTGTCTATTATGAATTCTTTGATTAAAGGCATCAAACACTTGAAAAAAAAAAAAGGCATGGTTGAAATTTTCTTTGATTAAAGGCACCAATACCGTTTCTATCTAAGTTAATCTTCATTTAAATCAGATCCTAATAGGCATGTTTTTCAGTCAGTCCAATTCATTGTTTCCAGAGTTTGCTACCGTGTCTTTTGAATGTATATGACCTTATATACTATTAAATCAGTTGGCATGCTATTTCATTTCATTTCAAAGGCTTTAACTTTGATTTCAAAAATCATTGAATGTGTTCTACGATTTACTCATTAGTCAGGCGTTTTGTGGTTCAATTGCTTTAAACTTTCAGGTGTAATTTATTTATTCGAAAATTGCTTTGTGCCTTGCTTAATTGCATTCAGAATATTTCCAAATTTTTTTACACCTTTGGTTCTCAATCCGAGTGTTAAAACTTGCTGCCCAACTTGTTTTTTAGACATTTGATGGGGAGCAATAATAATGAAACAAGAAAGAAACTAGAAAGAAATAGATATCTAATCGATATAAATGTGACTTGGTTTCTATGCATATCTTCCCCCTAGATTATGATCTTCTGATTTTTTGTATCCTATGTATTCCATGTTCAATGTATGGTAATTTGTTTTACAATAATATTACCCTGCATAATTGAAGTGGTTCCCATACCAAATGGCAGCGTCCCTTGCCGCACTATTAGGAGGTGACGCAGGAGCCGTGACTTTGGTGGGGATATGGTCTTTGACAGAATTAAGATCCCACACATGGACCTTGCTTGCCAACTGAACCCTGAGTCACACATACAAGAGAATTGGAGGACGTATGATACACATATAGCAAAAACTGACTCTGCATTTTTTGTTTGTGTGAGGCCACTTTGAGTGCACTTTTGCTTGGAGAAGAACATCTTCATTACAAACCTACTACAGCAAAAATTGTTTCATGAGTATGTCAAATATTCTTCTTAATGTCCAAAGTTGTGTAGATTATTGATTCTTTTCAGAGAATATTTTTCATTGAAAATTTTGAATATAAGGCAATTCTTTCTTTATAGGATGCAATATACGGCAAAAAGGAGGACTCACATACCATAATGGCGCATTAATGCTTTTATAGTCCTTATTTAGTGCCACTATATGTGTATTTACAATATTAAGAAAAAAATTATCTTTTTAACTACCAATTAATGCTATTGTATTCCATAGTTTGTGCTGTTGGACATAAGGAGAAGAAGAGAGAATTATGAAAATGAAAAGTGAGAAGAAGGCGATACATGGAAAATAAGGAGTATTTATAGGCGTTAGATTTATAAGGTTAAAAACAAAAGTTATTTTATCAATGCCGGTGCCAGAGCCACCAATTTCCCAATCATTTTTTTACGTATTTTCTCGACATCTATTTATTATCTTTTTTCGATTACACATTTCCGCAGTGGCATTGTCCTTTTCTCTGCTTTTGATAAAACATTAGTTGTTATTTGATTCTGTTTGCTGAGAAGTGAGGGCATACAAGAAATCAACAACTCCAAAATCAGGTTGTCATGCCCGTACAGAATAATGACGTTTTATCTCCTTGAGTTGTTTATCAATTTATCATGCATCCTTCTGGAAAATTGATGCTTGAGGACCAGATAGGCAAAAGAAGGCTGAGAGTAAGCTAGATATAAGATGCAAATGATGCACCGAGCCGACTGATGAGGGAGGGACTGGTGTCAGTTGATAAGAACAACAACAACAACAGCAATAATATTGATAATAACATTAGTAATAACAATCATAATCATAATCGTGAAAGACAGTTTACCACTGATCCCATCTATTTATAAAGTCATTCCACATTTCTGCTGCAATTGACTCTCTCAATGAAAAAGCAACATGTTCTTGTAACGAAACAACCAATTCCATGTCAGGATTTTCATCAAGATCAGGCAATTCATCCATTGTTATCCTTTCTGCATCGGAAAACAGCCAATCCTTTTCTGACATACGCTGGATGTAATTGTGTAGAACACATGCAGCTATAACTATATCTCTTTGAATATGAACAGCATACTGAGGAGCAAGTTTGAGAATCGGAAACCTAGTCTTCAACAAAGAAAAAGACCTCTGGATGACATTGCTAAGAGATGAGTGCCTGTGATTAAATAGCTCCCTTGCATTTCTAGGTAACTGATTAGCACCTCTATATTCATGAACATGATACCTTACCCCTTGAAATGGAGCAATAAATCCTTTCATATTTGCATATCCTGTGTCAACAAGGTAATATTTCCCTGCAAGAAAATCAGTGATAAATGTAAGTTGATATTTTCCTGCAAGCTAAACTCATTGACAAACATAAGTTGTGGATGGCATTACACGTGGTGTATGTATATAAGATTAAATAATGTATGCATGCAGCATGTTTCAGATATAAAATATCTGAGGCAAACCTTCAGGAATACAAGGAAAATTCTGATGTGGATCATCAAGGACTGCCTTCAATACACGTGAACCTGCTGCTGATCCTTCCCAACCAGGATAAATGAATATAAACTGGAGGTCAAACGTGCAAGCTGCCAACACATTTTGGGAAAGAACACCTTTCTTGTTTCGAAAACGGGATTGATCTTTGGCTGGGACATGGGCTGGAATGTGCATTCCACCAATGACTCCTACACAATCCTAAAAACAGATAGTAACATTCTTGTTAAAAGATAGTAACTAAAAGTGAATGGCAAAAGAACAAATCAAATGAGAAAAGTATGACATTGAACACACACCTGGAAATATGGATAAAATCTAACATTTCCAAGGATTTTTGGAGGGGTAGAGGGGGTTGGTGTTTGTAAGAATTCACGAGAGAGTGACTTGACTGCCTTCAACACATTATTGAAATGACGGCTGATGGTTTCACCTGAATGATGAAACCGCTCTTGGATTACTCTGTTACGTTCATTATGGCCAATAATATTCAAAAAAATTCCCAGCTGCTCCTCTATCATAACACCAGCAGTATCACGTAACATGCCTCTCTGCCGAAGAATGTCACATAACTTGTGAAAAACATTTTTATCCATCCGAAACATTTCCTGGAACACATCATCATGACCATTGAGAACTTCAGTCATAAATCCACTTTCTTTACTCGGTGACAGACTACGACAAGTTTGCTTGGTAATACTGTTATAATAGTAGTAGCCAGCCGCTGCCGCAGTTAGTTCCATCTCATCCAATTCTAAGTCAAAATCATCCATGCTAGCTGTTGTATCTGTAAAATCAAATTTAAGATACCACACAAGACAACCACTTGAGTGGCGTAAATGGCCTAAAAAAACAGAAAACCCATCAAATGAAACAAAATCCACTACAAATCTTGCAGTTTCAAGCCAAAAATGATAATAGTATGCAAATTAGAATGTCATATTATTAGTTACAAATGTTAACTGTTTGGAGTGAACTCGATACAAACCAAAAAAATCTTTGGCACCTTAACTACACAACAAAAGGAAAAGGGAAACAATAAGACTGCTCATACTATTCAATTAGAGGAAGCACTAAACTTGCGCTGCAACCACGGTAACCGTTTCTCACTCTTAAGAGATATGAAAGTTTCTCTCGCATTAGGGTTCTCAAACAAATCCAATGCAGAAAAGTAGATCTGCTGATCAATGCCTGGCATATCATCCAGTACCTTTATGCATTTGCTTATGGAAAACCCTTCCTCGCTCTTCATGATTGCCGCTGCCCTCATTTTTGAAGCTGCAGCTATTTCAAGCATAGCATCCACTATAGCATCGCCGGTAGCCTTGCGACTTCTCTTCCGACGACCTGAACTTGATGGTGCCCCAGAATGATGCTTGTTTCCATCTAGCATGTTTGCATCATCTCCAGAGCCCGAAGAAGCATCCTCATCCATGAAATTCATTTGTGCACTAGGATCAATAGAGATGCTTCAACACTCAATTCATATCAACTACTGATAAGTTCTGATTCGAACTTTATTGTTTCCAAAATGACAATGAAGTCCACAATCATTCCAATTCTCCACTAATTTTTTTTCCTTGTCTAGAGATTAAAGCAGTGAAAGCAAACAGATCTGAAATACAGCCATCATAGGGAATAGAAAGGAGAAGAAAGGTCCACCCATCATCATCATTATTCTTCTTTATGACAGTATCATATATCATTTGACGAACGATAAAACTACAAATCATTGAGAGGTGAAAAAGAAAAAAACATTCCTTCAACTCCGAATGAGTAACAATCTTTAAGTTAGAACTATCGACCAGATACATCACCATTTCTGCACGATTCACCGTTTTTAGACAGCCAAATTATCAAAATGTTTATTTTTGATAACATTTTTTGAATGTTTATTTCTTATTATAATGAATAACCAGGGCATATACAATATTAAATACTTTTTATTTTTTTATTTTTCCATATTCATATCAATTTCCACTTGAGTTTTCTTGGGCCCACTTGGAAAGGAAGGATTTCAAATCTAGGGAGGTAATATTATGTAGTTAGACTTCTTTATTGAACTATCACTAACATCCAGCCAAGCATATCATACCAAAAAAATCTATACACATGTTCTTTTACTTTACCTGTTCTACAATCTTCAATAACGTATTGAGGACTCCACCAATATTCCTTCTTATATCATAACCAATTCCCTAACCATAGCTAGCTATGGAATTTAATGATATATACGAACCTGCATGCAGAAAAATAAAAAGCGAAGAAAATTCAGCTGAATAAAAGTAGCAAAGATACCCTACCCTTAAATTTATAGGTCATACATTGCATTCCCATCTTCTCAAGCAAATATAAAAATGGTAAAATAGCTTATGACCAATGCCACTCAAACTCTTGGATTTCATATAACCATTTCTCATATTCCAAACAAATAAAGTTAAATTCAGGAAATAAACACCATATTAGTGGGCAATATTTTCCATATGTTAACAAAAACAATGGGTTGGATTTGCCTAATCCCACAAAGTCCTTTCAAGTTAGGTCTACTGAATCAAAGCAAAACATGAAAGTTTTTTTTCAGGTTCATAAAGTAATTAAGATTTGCGAGGGCAATAATACAGATATGTTTTGGAAAGATTTGGTGTTCCATAAATGGTGGTTGAATATATTGAAAACACAACCCATTTTAAAATTCTATTTACATAAATTGTTGATACTCCTCTCAAGTGGTTCTTGATTTTAAGCTGATGCAAATGCAAATGCAAAGCTGACTGACTAGAGCTTTTCTATAGGCAAAAAAATAAAAACAAAAGATAAAGTGGTCCTGCACACTCAGATAATGGAAGGAACAGAGTTGGAAAGAAATACATAAAAAGCCCATGGTGTGCAGAATAAAGGTAAATAAATACTGCAGCAATTTCTGAAGCTTCAACATCAAGATATTACTTAAACTGATAACACACACCTAAACATTCTATAGTGTGAACTACAACATTTCCAAGCCCCAAAAGAACAAAAAAATTATGTATATAACAGGGTGGGTATCTTTCCCTTTGAAACTCAGCAGCAACAAACTACAATGTAAATAATATTACAAACAACAATAAAACAAATTAATAAGTGTAAATTCACCCTTATCCTCATATTACCTCCAAATTCTTTTTCTGGTGGTAAATGAATTATTAGTGAGGCTTGAAGAATAAGATAACAAATGGAAATAAAGGCAATCTAAGTGCTCCACATCCATGTGATGTGATGATATCCGATAAAATAACAAATCATATTCACAATTCACATCCATGTCATGATATTCATCTGTTAGATATAAATTGGATGTGCTATTGACATTAGATGTGCTTGCGTTTTTTTAATATTTATATTTTAAGCAGAATTTTGTATGTTTAAACTACAAAACCGATTTACCTCCTCTAGGAAAAAAATGTCAAGCCCGCAACCAAAACCTTACCCGTTAACCAAAAGCAAAACTACAAAATTGTTTCCAGATAAAATACACGAGGGGAGCAGCATATGTTTTAGATATTCTTCGTAAAGGAGTGAAGTACATCACAAACAACAAAAAAATTAACCACCATGGAAAAATTAAACATAAAACAACAAATCGTATTCACAATTCATATAATTAGAACAAAGTCTTCTTTCCAACAAAAACCCAGAAAGAATTTTACAAAACTTACCCCAATTTCTATATAAATCCAAAATATTTACAACAAAGATAATGAGGACTTACAATTCAATACCCAAATAGCGTAAAACTAAATAAATTTAGGGACATATCATTTGATTTGTTAGAAATCCTATACCATAATCCTAAGAGAAGATGAGTTGTTACCTGTCTTGAGAATGGTGGCTAATCTGCTACTGAATGGAGAAAGAGAGAGCGAGAGAGATAGGCGAACTAGCGAGAAAGAGCCACAGTGCGAGATAGCTAGAGCTAGAGCGAGAGAGAAGAGTGAGAGTGAGAGTGAAGGAGAGCCAGAGCAAGAGAGAGAGAGAGAGAGCGCCAGAGTGCGAGAGAGACGAGAATTTATCAAAAATAGCCCAAATTTGACCCCAATTTCAAAAATGTCAATTTTTATAAAAAATTTCAAAAATAGCAAAAAATTCACCTAAATAGACACAATTGCCCTCAAATTTAAAATCCACATAAATCTAAAAAAGAAACCTTATTTAATAAAACTTTGGAATATTTCCTCCAAACATGCTTAGTCCAATCACCTATATTTCTTTTTTCATTTTTTTTCCCTTCTTCTTCAGTTTGTCTCCGGCATCACTCCCTCTCTTTTCCATATCTTTTTTTCTTTCTTCTTCTCCCGTCTGCTCTCTTTTCTTCTTCTTCTCATCTTCTTCTCTCTCATTTGTCTCCAAATAAAATGTATGTATTTCTTTGGAAAAAAAAAAAATATGTAGAACCAAAAATTCAGAAAATTATTGAATCTATGCCCAAGTATAATTTCCTCTTCTCACCCAAAAAAAAAAAAAATTTCACATAACTTTAATTCTTCAAAAATTGTCAGAAATTTAGAGGTAGTCTGTAGAATAAAAAATTCAATAAAACGATCTACATTAAAATATATAATTAAATATTCATTCATTACAATTCATAAAGTTAAAGAGAAAAATATTACACCACTCAGTCTATGAGGTAGGATGAAGTGCAATCGGATTCTTGCAAGTTTGTCAATAATGGCCAATTGAACCACATCTTGAACACTTACGAGTTGATGGTTCTTCTGCTCGTGAAGGGATTCTCTTTTCCTTACGCCTACCGTGCCTTCTTCGTGTAATTGGTGGTAGCACAATTCTATCTCGTACATCATCAGGCACCACCCAATCTGTTTGATCCCCAACTGGCCATATAGGTTCTGCATACGCAATTATCAATGAGTTTGTAGTATAATATTTTGAACACATTGGGTAGCACGCAATTATCAACTGGCCAAGTTATTTACCTTTTAAAAATGTTCCATCAAGTGCTATTACTGGCCTGATAACACTGTGAAATCCTTTGATGCAAGGTCCAAGTGACATAAAAAAATACATAAAATGATTATTACTGTCAGTTTCAATATGCGTTATCGTACCAGGATTTTTGGCTTCTAGCATAGCACAATATGATGGGAGTCTCATGTAAGATTCCTCTGCTGATCCCCTAACCAACTCCAATGCATGTTCCCTAGCTCTCCAAGCCTTCAAATAGCTTATACTCACACCCATGTCCTTCCGCATATCCTCCATGATGTCATGGGGTCTATGTACTCTTGATACACCCTCATACTTAGACTTTATGCACTGACCAATAAGATAACTACTTGCTTGTCGATGATGGCGATGAATAACATCCAATGAGCAAGTGTGTTTAGTAACATATTTTCTAACCATGAAATATGAGGATTTTCGTACCTTTGATGCACGCAGTTTCCACATGCATCTGTCATCCACACAACCAACTTCAAATCTTTCTTTATTAGATCTCTTCACTTTGAACTCAAAATTTTTCTTCATAGCATCGATACCCAACTTTGTTTTTAAATCCTCCTTAGTTTCATACACCTGACCTACAATTATATCTCCACTTGAATTGCGTAGCTCTGTCATGTCTGATCCATGTAGAATGTTTTTATCCTTGTTTGGAGCAGTTGGATTGTTAGAGTTAGGCTCATCACATTGCAAGTTGATAGCTGGCACTTTGTCACATCTCATGTTTTCATCGAAGGCAACCTTATCTTGAAAAATATTATCAACCTCTACATATGGCATATCCTCAAATTGCATGTTCTCAGAACGCAACTCATCTACATGTGTTGTATTATTTTCCACTTCATATTCTGAGTCCTCAAATTCTTCGGTTCCCAAGTCATCTTCTGAATCCTTATCTTGCTCATATTCTTCTAAATCACCTTGAGTACCCAAGTTGAGGTTCATTGGCATTGGTTCGAACTCAACTAGTGGAGTTTGTTGATTGCTTCCACTGGCATAAGAAAATACTTTACGTTTCACTGTAATGCACAATGGAATCTTGTAAGACCTTGAAAGGCTTCCAAAAGTAAAAGCTCTTACATCATCATCATCGACTATCTCTGTGGGCCATGCACTTTTCATTGCATCATATATCACTTTCATAGTTACTTCATACTCATTTCGGTCCACATTGGCAATGTCATACACTTTATTCCGGAGTTCCTCAAATGTAATTTTGTCTGAAACAAGTAGTCCTTTACTTTTGCAATTTTTATACATCGAGTTAGCCCACCTCCCACCATAGTTGATCAAAATTGTCAAACTAGACATTTGCCTGAAAAGGTAAGCCAAAAATATTAATTAAAAAAATCATACAGACCAAAGATTGACAATGAAACCAAAAACATTAGCTATAAAACGAAGTAGAAAACATTAGCTATAAAACGAAGTAGAAACCAATAACTAATACTTAATAATATGCAGTATGCAATTTGCAGCATATAAAATCTAGCCTTCCATACCATATAAAAAACTTGGATAAAATTCAGAGAAAACATATTCGTCTATTCTTGTGTTTGTGGTCTAAACGAAGTCAATGGAAACAAGAAGGAAGAAAAGAAGGCATTTCTTAAATAAGCAACAGGACAATAGCCTACAACAAGGAACATATGCATAACTGGATGCAAATTCAAAGGCCTTAAGAGTAATTCCACATTCTGTGTGCAGTAAATAAAATTTAAGATTCAACATCACTGACAAAATAATGGAATCATATGTGCAGGTCTTAATAATAGCTCTGTAAATTGATGTATTCTAACTCTGTAAACTGGCTTTCTCCTAGCAGTCAAAAGTAAAAGGCAAGAACTTTAACATTTGAAACAGAAAAATTACAAAACTTAATGGATACCAAATACATCATCATCATCGACTATCTTTAGTAGTGCATAACATGTTGGTCTCTTTTTTGGTGTTTTGCATCAGCATCCAAAATCATGTTTTCTCAAGGTCCATATTGATGAACTAATAACATCAGTACGTGATTACATCTTCTGCTACACATATGTCAGAATCATCATATTACCAGACTCGTTAATTTTCCAAGCCTATCTACACTAACCTTAAGTCAGCAAAACCAGAATTGAAATTTTATAAATATAGTATGAAGATTAAATGAAGAAACGAAAAAGAAATTGAATGAAGAAGCGAAGAAGAAATTGAACGAAGAACCAAGGAATAACTGCACTAACCGTTTGATTATGGCAGCAATACCTCTACGAACAAACTCTACGTGCGAAGATTCCCAATCTAATAGGGTTTTCCTTTTTAGGTTTATGTGGGTTTTAAATTTGAGGGCAATTGTGTCTATTTAGGTGAGTTTTCTGCTATTTTTGAAATTTTGTATAAAAACTGACATTTTTGAAATTGGGGGTCAAGTTTTGGCTATTTTTGATAAATTCTCGAGAGAGACAAAGGCTTACGAGGTATGTTTCAAAAAAAAAAAAAAACTTACGAGGTAAAAAAAAAATTGCAAAATTGTCTAGGGGGAACCTTTTGGAAATGTCATTTCATTTGGGTAAAACTATCTCAATTCCAATTTTGAGAAAATGAACATGTGGGTAAACTATCTCATTTCATGCGGGTCGAAGTGGGTAACTTGAGACTTGATGGGCCAAAGTTCAGTCTGATTCAATGGTTAGTGCGCTTGGTCTGGCCTGTTCTAATGTTGAGTAGAGCTTGGATTTGGATTTTGAAACCTCCAGTCCATCCTTGGCCCGGCCCAGTTGATCCTGTTTAGGTTCAGCCCTAAAAAGCCCATTTAAACCTGACCCGGCCCAATTATAAAAAAAACAGAATAAAAGAATAAAAATACTCTACTGTTGCCTGTTAAGCGAAAAAAAAAAAGAAAAAAAAAATCAATAACTCTCCATTCCCAATTTCCGACCAAAAAACATCTAATATAACAAATTTGAAAAAAAGGTGATGTTTTGTTCCAACGGCTACATAGCCTACACTATAAACACCCAAATAAACACTATATCTTCTTCACTTAATTTTTCTCACTTATCAAGTTTTATCATCTCAAATTTCAATCCCTCTAAATTCTCATTCTTTGGTGGTGTGCTCTCATTTATTGGTGTTGTGGTGGTGCCTCTCATTCCTTGATGGTGGTGGTTGTGCTATATTTTCCTTACAAGTAATATCTTAATCTTTCTCTTATTCTCTAGTTAAATTTTTTTTAATATTAAAATGGAATAGGAAAATGTTGAATCAATAAGCTCCCCTGCCCCAACCTCATCTAATATGACAAATTTTAAAAAAAGTGATGTTTGGAATTGTTTTGCAAAAGTTGAAATTATGGAAAATGGTGTTATAGTAACTAAAGCAAAATGTAGTGTTTGTAATAAATTATTGTCATCTAATACAACATCTGGTACTAGTCATTTAAAAAGGCATTTATCATCTCATACAAGTACTCAAAATATTGATATTGGAAGTCAAATGCAATTGGGTACAAATTCTAGTGGAAATTTATCAAATTTTGTATATGATGAAAGTAATGCACAAAAAGAAACGGTTGATTTTATCCTTTCAAATTTTGTTTAACTTCCGATGTATGGTCATCACGTCAAAAAATGAGTTATATGTCACTTACGGCTTATTTCATTGATAATGCATGGAATTTACACAAAAAAAATAATTGCTTTTAGGATGATTGAGTATCCACATAGTGGAGAGTCACTATCAACTCATATAAGTGATGAATTAATATCTTGGAGTATTAATCGTAAAATATTTTCAATTTCATTAGATAATGCTTCAAATAATGATAAACTTGTTGAATTTCCAGAATATCTTATGATTGATTCGGTGTCTAGAAAATTATTTCATGTGCGTTATTCACTACTACAGAAATAGAAATTGACGACGGGAATCCACCGTCGTCTAGCATGTTTTAAAACCGACATGAAATCGACCGCCATCTTTTCATACATAAAATAACGATGGAAAATAACCGACGTCGTTAATATATTACATGTCACAAAATAAATAAAACCGACGTGTAATTCATAAATAAATAGCTTAAAAAGACAACTTCGACTATATTAGACAACGGTTTTAGTAAAAGACAGATGTTTAAATAATGTTAAATGTAAAGAACAACTACAAAGCGGACGTAAAAATGATTATCAACGTCTCTAATTGAAACAAAACCGACGTGTAAAACATAGAAACCGTCGTGGTTAACATATACTACGAAAAATAACCGACGTCGTTAATATATTACACGTCATAAAGAAAATAAAACCGACGTCTAATTCCTTAATAAATAGCTTAAAAGGACAACTTCGACTATATTAGACGACGGTTATAGCAAAACACAAACGTTTAAATAATGTTAAATGTCAAGAACAACTACAAAGCGGACGTAAAAATGATTATCAACGTCTCTAATTGAAAGAAAACCGACGTGTAAAACGTAGAAACCTTCGTGGTTAACATATACTACGTTCACTAAATAAAAAAACTGACGTCTAAAACATATTGCATGGTAAATTAGACGTCACTTTTGTCAAAAAAAAAGTGACGTTTGAAAGCTTTAACATGGCACATATTTACTGGGACCGACGTAAAAAACGAAATAACCACGACCCTTTAGGTCACCACATACGTTGAAAATGGTTTTGACGGCTTGAACAGAGAAATAAACGACGTGTATTTAATATTGCACGTCGGTTAATTAAAATATGTGTCATGTTTAACCCATTTACTATGGCCTAGGAGTCACATTTTGGGACGTGGTTAATTATTTACAATGTCGGTTTGTATAGGCTTTGACGTGGTTTGCATTTTAAAAGTCTCTTTTGTGAGCCACTTAGATGTGTGTAATTTCTGAGACGTCATTGCTTTTAGCCTAACCGTCGTTAAGAAGTAAGGAAACGCCTTGAATTATGGATTTAACGTCGGTTATTGTAAAATGAAGGTCGTGGTTAGATCTTTACTATGTCCCAAGAATCCAATTATTCGACGTTGTTATATAACTTACTATGTCGGTTATTGTTTATTCTATGACGTGGCTAATCTTTGTTAAGTCTCTTTTATAACCTTTTTTGACGTGTGTATTCTCCGAGACGTCAATTGTTTTATTATAACTGACATGCAATATTGTTTTTACGACGGTAATCATCAATCGATGGTATCCTTAAATTCGTCGGTTTGAGCTCTCTTCCGTCGTGTTATTCTTTATTGTACGTCGTTGATTATTTTCTTTACCGTTGTTGTTGTTAATATTTATTAACCGTGTTTAAATTAATTTGAATTAACCAACGTGTTTTCTTTTTCAAATGGCAGTCTTTATTTCATTTTTGCGCTGGCATTCCACGTCGTTTTTGAAAACCTGACGTTGGTTATATTTTAGACGTCTCTTTTTGCGATTTTTGTAACTTGACCGTCGTATTTTCAGTTTTAACCCATTATTTTTAATTGTTGATTTGTCGTGGCCAAAGCTTGCAGAATGAAAATGTGATTGGAATTAAAATGATATACATAGCTATTAATTAATGTCATACAATTAACTGCATAACTAATGTCATACATTACAACAATCAATCAATCCATATATCTTCACACCCATCTCTAATATTCTCACTCCCAACCTCACCCACTAGGTCATCAAATGTGTCAACATTTGGTATCCCTCTAGTAAATGGCTCACACTCAATTCTAAAGACACAACCAGATAAGTTTCCATAGGCAGGAAAATCATTAATTGTCCACAGTAATACACCTCTGAGTATAAAGTATTCTCCTATGTGGGCATCATACACTCCTCTAATCCCATCCCACAGAGATTTTAAATCATCAATCAAAGGCTATAAGTAGACGTCTTTATCATTTCCGGGCTGTTTAGGATCGGAAATCAATAAGGTCAACATCATGAACTTCCGCTTCATGCATAGCCATGGTGGGAGATTATATGCAACTAACATAACTGGCCAACAATTGTATCTACTACTTAAAGAGCTGTGGGGATTGAATCCATCAGATGAGAGAGCCAATCTCAAGTTTCTTGGCTCATTACCAAAGTCGGGCCATTTATCATCAACAAGTTTCCAAGACGGGGAATCCGCTGGATGAGACATATGACCGTCAACTGATTTTCTTGCAGCATGTCAAGTCAAACTCTTAGTTGTCTTATGTGATTGAAACATCCTTTTAAACCTTGGAATTGGAGAAAAATACCACATCACCTTCGCTGCCACACCCTCTTTCAAGAACCAATCTTTGGTTTCCTTCCACCTTGAGATGCTACAAGTAGGACAATTAGTAGCTTCCTCATACTCCTTTCGATACAAAATGCAGTCATTGGGACATGCGTGGATTTTCTCATAACTCATCCCTAAAGCAAACAAAGTCTTTTTTTCCTCGTACATAGAGGAAGGTAGTGTATTTCCTTATGGAAGCAATTCTCCTTGAAGTATCAATAAGTCTGTAGAACAAACATCACTCATCCCATGTTTTGCTTTCAAATTATATAACTTCACCAAAGCCGACAACTTCGTGTACTTACTGCAACCAGGGTACAAGGGTTCATCGCCCTCCCCAATCACATTGGCAAACTCATAAGGATCAGATCCAATATTGGCAAAATCATTATCATCCATCCCTAATTCTTCAGAAACATAACTGAACCTACTTTGCTCATCTTCTTCCACATTTCTACTAGCATTGGTAGTCCATTCCCAAGGTTCTTCGTGCCATGTCCAAATCTTATAGCTTTGGTCAATTCCATTAAAGTATAAGTGTTCCCTTATAATTCCAACCCCAAACAATCGAATATTCCCACATTTAACACATGGACAACGAATATGAGTTGTATTTCCAAGATTTTCTACAGCAAAATTCAAAAATCCTTCCACCCCTAACTCATATGCCTTCGATCTTCTATCCGCATGCATCCATGACTTATCCATCTCACACTCTATAAAATCATATATATATATATATATATATATATATATATATATATATATATATATATATATATATATTAAAGTGGAAAGACAAGCAATGAAACACTACCTCATTCAAATAGCAGAGAACAAATTGAAAATAAAATATAAAACATGAACAAGACGACGGTTTTTTCAACATAATCGTCGTTTCATATAACATCAGACGACGGCATCTATATTTATCGTCGTCATTAAGTACCCAAACCCAGAAATTTGTACAGCATTCTGGTAGACTAAAGACGGCGTTTAATAGAGAAACAGTCGTCTTTAGGCTACCAGTTGCGGCTTAAAACTCAAACGACGGGAGTAAATGAACAACCGACGTATAATAAACATTTAGACGACGGTTTGATTCATCAACCGTCGTCGTAGTATAAAAAAAAATAGCTTAAATATCCCATCCCCATTCCTTTTCCAAGAATTCATGGCCAAACAAACATAAAAGAACCCAAACAGAGAGTAATTATTACAAGAATGCAAACACCAAAACATAAAAGAACCCTAATATAGCTACTAATTAAGAACCCATAGCTACCAACGAAAACATTTATGGATTTAAGAAGAGATTAGGGTTAAAGGGACTAGGGTTGTACTTACATGGATATTGAGAGAGAGCTACGAAAATATAACAACCGCTTGAGAGAGAGCTTGGAGAATCTACGTACCCAATGCTTTGAGAGAGAGCTGAGAGAATATAACAAAAGCTTGAGAGAGAGCTGAGAGAATTAGGGTTAAAGGGATTAGGGTTGTACTTACATGGATATTGAGAGAGAGTTGAGAGAATATAACAACTGCTTGAGAGAGAGCTTGGAGAATCTACCCAACGATTTGAGAGAGAGCGAAAACTTTCAAACAAATTTATGTTGAAGAGAGAGAATGAACTATTTGAGGGTTAAAGGGAAATTCTGGAAATTTTACGTCGCGGTCAAAAATTTTAAAGTACCGCGTTTTTCAACGACGACGGTAAATCTTATATACCAACGTCTAATATGTACTTACGACGGCAGTTTTTACACAAGACTGACGTTGTAAACATAACATACGTCGCCACTTAATAACTGACGTCGTAAACCCGATTCCATTAGTCCGGGTTTACGTAGTTGACCAAAAACAATGGGAGAAAACCGGCATCGTTTCAATCCTAAACCCTAAACCCTAAACCCTAAATTTTACAATAATTTAAAAAAAATACACAAGTATGAGAAAAATGAACCAAAAATTGCTACGGACTCCTTACAACAATGCCTTCTATAATAGTAGACTAAAATATGGATTTTATCATTTTGAATTTATGGGCACCAATGGATCACATAAACTTTAGGGTTATGTTATGTAAAGTATAAGGAGTATCGTGCTTTGTCTCTAACTTTGTTTGAATTTTGTTATCATTTGAACTTTGCAAACTAAAATTAAATTTTTCAGGCCTTAACGGGCAAGATATTGTCTCAATGAGTGCATAGAATTTGTCGGTATATTTTTCGGTTTTCGAATTTTGTTTTGAATATATTATTAATATTAGTAATTAAATACAATAAAAAAATATTTGTAAAATTATATTTTTTAAAGCTTTAGGGGAGAGACAATATTTCAATGAGTGCTTGGTAGTTGTCAGTTTAATTTTTGGAATTAGTTTTGAATTTAATATGAATTTAAATAAAATATAAAAGTCATTTAAAATTAAATGCCAAATGACCTAGCCGACGTTGTATCCTTTTACAACGACGTTAAACATCACAAACTGACGTCATATACTTTTTAGACGTCGAAGCGAATAGAAAACGACGTCAATTGTTTGGATAACCGAAGTGGGTTATTGTATTACCACGTCATTTTATTTTCGATAACCGACGTTGTTTATATATACGACGTCAAATTTTTAATAATAACCGCCTTTGTATATTATTAAGATGTCAATATGGTTGTACTAACAGACGTAGTATATCGGTACAAAATTCATCTGTACAAGATGAATTAATTATAAACCGTCGTGTTTATGACTGTTACATGTCTTTCTTAAGAATTGCAGTCGATGTTATATTTCCAGTTACAGCAAGACGACCATTGTGTTCACATATGAGACGTGTAAATTAGAATAAGGCGTTGGTTTTTGGGAACTGAACAAATTTTAACAAAAATTTTAATTTTTTTGATGGTTGTTCGATTGATTACAACAAAAATATTTATGTACATTTTAAATAAACTAAAATAAGCCTAAACATTGTTCATAAATATTTATGTACATCAATTATCTTGCGGTAATAACTTGTTCACGAATTTTGCCCATTCATGCCTAACTTCGTCAATATGTTCTTGGGTATACTGAACTCGATCTTTTTTCTTTTCAAACTGCAAAATAAACCAAAAAACTGACGTGTTATAAAGATACAAACGACGGTTTTAAAGAAAAATTTGATGTAGTAAAATAAAGAAAGAATGCCTCGTAAAATTTTGCCTTTTACCTTCTTCTTGAAATCTAGGTCTGGATCATGAATTATATCTCTCATGAATCGCATCACGTAATAGCCACACTCTACACTTGTTGGTTGTTCAGGAGTGCCGTGTAGATTTTTCCAAATGGGCTATTTACGTGCTGAATTTTTGTTTATATGAATGTTAAACATTCTAATTGCCCGGTTACAAGAAAACAAAGGGTGTTAATGACAAAACGAAAAATTTAAATACAAATAGTAACCGTCATGGTAAATCAGTCAAAACGACGGAGTTTTAAAACAAATGACGTGGTATTTTGTTTCAAATGGCGGTAAAAAAATTACTGTCGTTGTGTAACATTATAACGTCGGTTAGAGGAAAACGTCGTATAACAAAAAATTGAACAGAAAAAATTAAAACATTCTTAAATAAAACCCAAACGACATGGTAGTTAAATTAACATGACGTTTTAAGACAATACTGACGTAATAAATTATTTAAAACGTCGGTAATAACTTACTGTCGTTGTATTGTCATTATAACGTCGGCATTATTAAAAACCGTTGTATATTCAAATGCTTTAAAGGAAAAAAAAATCTTAGATCAGAAGAAATCAACTTACGTATTCACTATATTTTTCATGTCGTCGTCAACGGAGCGTTTTTACAGTGAATTCATGTAATAGGCAGTCTCCATTGCTGGTCTCACAATTACCATCACCCAATGACCCCTACACATAATGATCCATATAGGTTAAATAGTACTACAAAGAAAAATATTACAAGCTTAGGAAAATACTTTAAATGGTACTAACCCTGGATTATAAGGGACCAAGAAAAATTGATTCCCACTGCTGTTTTCAGGCGGCTTGACAAGTTTTTTATTCGGTCTGATATAGTTCCAGATTGAGAGCTGACTAGCCCAGGGTCCACGAAGCCAATAAGGTTTACCATATTTGTCATTTTTAAATAGTCAAATAGGTACCTAAATATAAGAAAGTCAATTAAATGAGATTTTAATTTAAAAGAAAGGGAAATGTAAAACAAAATGGGATTTCTATAATTACCTCATGTATACTGATATCACTGTGGTTCCAATCTCAACCATGGAACCAAACTGCAAAACATTTTCAGTGAAGAGGAAGGTATCATGCTCAAAACCAAACACTTCCACGGGCATGTGAACTGTCAGCGTCTCGTTACCAGGCAACAACTTGGTCTGGAAATGTTGGCATAAGGCTAACAGAGGAGGTGGCATGTTTAGCTTTGAGAGATCCTGTTAAAAGAAATAAATAAAGAAATATAAGTTAGTTTGTGTGTGAACTAAAATAAAAGACTCTAACTAAACCCAAAAAATAGAAGTGGTATATAATATAAACGACGGTTTCTAGTAAATACTGACGGAGGAAAGGTTATAGACGTCGGTAAATACATAACCGTCGTTGTGTTAAACTATATAATGTCGCTACACTAAAGAAAGGTCGTCTAATTAAAATGCAGTTAATGCTATCTTGAAATAGACGACGGTTTATAATAGAATTAGACGACGGCAAAAAATACAGTCGTTATTTTTAATGTCCAATAATTTGCAAAACAAGTAAAAGCGTCGTGGTATTTAACTCAAGACGACGATTCTTGGAATAAACAGACGTATTATTGTTTTTCAACGTCGGTAAATATATGCCGTCGTTGTTCAAAAATGTTAACATCGAATATTTAAAAGAGCGACGTCTATTCTAAATTTAAAAGGCAGAAAACGAAAATATCAGAGATTTTACCATGTCCTCTTGCTGTTTTCCAGCAGTATCAGCTTCAGGCTTTGGATATTCTTCTAATCCCAAAGCTAGGGGTCTGATACCAGTGGCCCCAGAGCAGCTTGCCTTATCAGACATTGGATTTTTTGGACTTTGATCTTGAGGGGGTAAAGTAATTGGAGTAATTGGGGTTTTGAGCATCAGGCTGGGATCAAAATTAGGAACTAGTTGACGGAAATGTGCCAACATAGCCTCCCTCTCTGCTCTAACTGCTTCCATTATAGTTTCCCTTGACCTCGCCTCAATCCTCAAGGTCTCTTCTCTGATTGCCTCCCTCACACTTTCCTTCAATTTGTCACCAAATTTCACTCTCTGCTGTTTCGGCAAATTGAAGAACTGAGTTGGGGAAACGCCAGCACCAACTCCTATGACTCTCCCACCATACTCGGGGGTTCCCAAAGCAAGAGTCAGGACATCATTGCTCCCGGAGACAGTCAGAGTGCCTTCGGAGAGTTACTTTTGCAAATCATCCTAAAAGAGAGAAAGAGAAATTGTTAGAAACTGAGCGGAGTGTTAAACAGATAACCAAACCGGCGTAATATATAATTTACAACGATGGTTTTATTAAATAACTGACATAGTATTAATTTAACACGTCGGTATTTAAATACCGTCGTTGTTTACACTTTACAACGTCGGGAGAAAAAAAACCCGTCGTATATTCAAAATCAAACAGATTAAAACATAAATCAAAGACCGTCGTAGTATTTAAAGTAAGATGATGGACTATTGAACAAACAGATGTTGGACTTAATTTCATACGGCTGTACAAAAGTACTGTCGTTGTATAAATATTCTAACGTCTAGATGAGATAAAACCGTCGTAAATTTTAATGAAGAAGTGAAAAAACTCTATTGAAATATGCATTCTTTTCCAGAAATTGTGCACCACAAATTTCAGTGAAATAGACAGAGAGGGAGAGTGTGTGCGTGAGTAAACTTAAAATAAAACGGTTGTCTCCGGCATTTAAGCCGTCGCATTAATTCTATATAGACGTCTGATTTATTCAAAAACTGACGTTCTATTCATTTTACAACGGCGGTAAATAAAAACCGTTGTGGTGTTTATTTTATAACGTCGGTTATTTAAACGTGCGATGTCTATACGAAAATAAAACACTCTGTTTTTCAAATTTAGAACAGAGTTAGTGAGACTTACGATTATTTTTGCCTTCTCTGCAACCTTTGGATCAGGGATGTTCCCTGTTTTATCTTCTCTTGCCTTCTTCCATAGAAGAGCTTGATCAATTTCTTCACCGGGCATGATTTCTATCAATTGGTCCTCCAAACCAACATACCCTTTTCTAGACAACCTGTGGTTGTACTCCAATTTCTCCCTCCTCTGTTTCTGCTCAATATGCACAGCCTCAAAATCTGGGGATAACCTTGAAGCTACAAAGGCATCCCATTGCGATTTCTCTATGAACTTATAAAGCTCAGGGGGTTCTTTTAACTTCTCCTTGTCATGTGCGAATGAAAGGATATACTGCCTAGTTACGTTATACTTGAAATCCTTCCATTTTTTGGCGGCAGACGACAAGACCATATTCTTGCACCCATCCCCAATAACATAGGCCATTTGAACAGCTTCCCAAATCTGCTCCTTCACGTCCTTGGGCAATTGAGTCCATTTCTTGTCCACAAGAGGGACTCTGGTGCGTAACAAAACACCAATATAAGACTACATCTCAATAGCAGCCTTGCCATGTGGTCTGCCACTTTTATTGAACTCAACCACAGGCTTAATCTTCTGAATTTTCCTCTTCACAACACGGCTCATTGTGTTGATACCACAGGTGGATTTTGGCTCCTCAAGAAATGTGGCTGTACTCGAGTCTTTCTCGGAGGTTGAGGAAAATCTCATCCTCTTCGAGGATTTGCTTTGAACTGATTTTCCTTCTTCCACTTGAGCCTTTGAAACTGATTTGGCTTCATCCCTTTGAGCCTTTGAAACTAATTTGGCTTCAATTAGTTGAGCCTTTGAAACTGATTTGGCCTCTGACACTTGGAGCTTCCTTGTTTTTAGATTTCGAAACCATTTTTAATTAATCTGCAAGGAAAACAACGTCGGTTATTAAAAAAGAATGACGTAATAATAAAGAAACCACGTCCTAAAAATACAGCCGTGATATTCAATTTAGGACGACGGTTGTAAACCAACACCGTCGTCGTAAATAAAACACCACGACGGTAACAAGAAAACAGCGACGTCCTATTAAATAGTCTCTCAAACCATGTATGGAAATAAGACGGCGATTTTATCTCTTTCATGACATAAATGTTTATACTCCACGTCAGTTATTCAGACTAAGAACCGACGTGGTTTAAAATTTACAACGTCAAAAAACAAAATACAATCGTCGTCTTACTGAGATGGGCTACAAGAAAAACGACAGTTTTTCTCCCACCAGACGACGGTTTTATCTTGTTTCCGACGTATTAATTGTCACACCATGACGGTTATTAACCACCGTCGTGCAGTTTGCATTAGGTCGATTTAACGACCGTCGTGGTGTGTCGATTCTATCGTCGCAAACAAGATAAAACAGTCATCTTTTGACGTAGTGAGACTGATGGACTAATGAATTTATTCAAAACCAGTGAAAGATTTCCTCAATTTGACAGAATCTTGTTTCCAGACAACGACGGCTGTCAAATGAAATGTAAAAAAAGTGAAGAGATTGAGAAAAAAAACCTTTGGCGTGCAAAGAAAGTTTCCTTCTGACATAAGAAAATGGTGATTTGGAGACAAAGACGAAGAAGATGACGAGATTCAGACGATGATGCTGCTTTTGGGAAATGAGAGGGAAATTGAGATATTTTATCGGTGAGAGAAAACCGTAAAACATTAGGTCAGGTGATGAAAAGTTTATATATTTTCCCAGAGTTCAATACTACTACGTTTTTATTAAAAACCGCCCTAGTATTTAGTTATAACGACGGTAAATAAGCCTGAACCGACGTGGTTATCACTACAGCCAAACGACTTTTGGAATTCTGATGTGGTTATGACGGCGCTTGTTTATCTAAACTGACGTTGTCCTTCTAAATTCAACGACTGTTTATTTTAAGAAACCGACGTGGTTACTTTGGGGTTCTGAAAACGACGTCGTTCTCTTTTTAATACACGCCAAACGACTTTTGGAATTCCGATGTGGTTATGACGGTGCTTGTTTATCTAAACTGACGTTGTCCTTCTAAATTTAACGACTGTTTATTTTAAGAAACCGACGTGGTTACTTTGGGGTTCTGAAAACGACGTCGTTCTCTTTTTAATACACGCCAAACGACTTTTGGAATTCCGATGTGGTTATGACGGCGCTTATTTATCTAAACTAACGTTGATTATTTAAATATGACGTCGCTATGTATAATAGAACCGACGTGGATATTTACGATAATTTGTTTAAATATGATTTTTTCACGCGTTTTTTAACTCTCAGTTTTCAATTAGGGTTCCAACTTCTTCTTGCCCTTGGCTCTGTCTCATCAAATTCTAAAAATTGTCTTTCTAAAAGTAAATGTTTTTAGTTGCGTTTTCTGCTTTATTTCACTCACAAGACCAAGCATGGGTTTGCAGAATGATTCCTCACAAGACCAAGCATGGGTTTGCAGCCGCACTTGCCCGTTTGAAGGCATACGAGGGTGTTCCTGATGCTCCTTATGATAAGATAAAGAGGATGATCATTCCTGATGCTCTGAAGTGAGCTTTTCACACTTTGTTGATTTTTATTTTATGAAATTATTAGTTTTCGTGAACTGAAATTATTGTTTTTGGAAATTATCTGATTATCTGAAATTATTTGCCTTTTAAATATTGCTCCTATTAAATATTGATCTGTGGCTGTGCAGGAGCTTGAGAACAAGAGGAAGGAGAGGGCCCAGCTTGCATATGAGAGGAAGAAACAGTTGAACAAGCTGAGGGTGAAGGCAGAAAAGAAACCACGAAGAGATTTGCCTTTTAAGACGAAAATGTTGTTGAGGATTGAGAATTAAATTTTGTTTTGTGTTAAGAAAGATATTACCAAAATAAAAGAAAAAATAATTAATTTTAAAAAGCAATAAAAATAAGACGGCGGTTTACAGAGAAGGCAGACGTATAAATAGAAAAAATACGACGGTAATTTGAACTTAGGACATGGTAAATAAATACGACAGTAGTGTTGTAGGTACCGTTGTAGTACACTCCTAAATAATAAGTTGATAAATTAATCTCTCGCGTCATGGTATATTGTTTAACACGTCATTTTTTTGTAATATACCGACGTGGATTTCATAAAATTATACGACGTGGATTCCATTACAGAATAACAGACGTGGTTTTTTACAATTAGACGGCGGTATGTGTATAAGGACCGCCGTGAGTTTTAAAGATTTATTGTATAAATTTGACTCTTTCTTTCAGTTTCAATTTTCATTTAGGGTTCCAAATTCTTCTAATCTCTCTGGAGGCTCGTCTTCCTCTCTCACATACACACATACATCATCACTCTCTCTCACATCTCAAAGACAATAATTTGGATGTTAATGATGCATGGGTTTTGGTGTATCTCAAAGACACCAAAACACACACATCATTAACTTTCAAAACATTGTCTTTCTCAAAGTTTGCAGTGGTCAGTTCAGTTCTGGTTTCTTTTTGGATTTTGTGTATTTAAAATATTGTCTTTCTCACTTTGGTGGTTCGATTATGACCAGGTTCCAAAGATCTCAATGGTAAGATATCATACCTCTTGGGATCTCATTTTAATTTTCGTAGGCTACCAAAATTAAAAAATAATTAAATCTTAAAAATAAATAAAAATTAAGACGGCGGTTTACAGAGAAGGCACCGTCGTAGTATATCGACGTGGATTCCATTATATTATACGACGCGGACAAAGCACAGTTGGTCGTGTTTAGTTAGGAGTTAACACGGCAAGTTTTTTGGTGAACTGTCGTCTTTATTTTCTACGTCGGTGGATTCGTACCTGCTGTCGTTGTTTTTTGGTCAGATTTTAACTATGAAGAAAACATTTTTAAAAAGATGATGCTTTTTTATTTGTGTGCGTCGTTTAAAAAAAATATTCAACAGTACCTCCATTTTTTGGTTGTTTAAGGCACTTATCCACGACGGTTTTTTTGTTACCATCGTCTTTTTAAACACAATGACGGTTTTATGTTCTGCCGTCGTCTTTTTCACTTTTTGTAGTAGTGATTGTGCCCATATTTAAATTTGATTGTCTAAGATGGATTAAGGATTTTATCTCCCTCTATTGAAAAAAATAATTGATATTATAAGTAGCATGAATTCATCAAATAAAAGGAATGAATTATGAGTAAAATGTTGCAATGAGTTAAATATAAAAAAGAAAAATGTAGATAATGATGTTCCACATAGGTGGAATTCCACCTACCAACTATTAAAAGTAGCAATTGAATATAAATTAGTTTTAAATAGATGTGTTCATAAATTAAAGGAATAATCTAGATATTCTAACTTAGCACTTCCAACGGAGGAATATTGATTGATAGCTCAAATAGTTTGTTCTTTTTTAAAGATTTTTTATAATTCAACAAAGATTTGTTGAGGTGTGTATTATCCAACATCTAGTCGTATTATTCCATGCTTAATTAATAATCATGAAGCAGTTAAGTTATACTCTAATTATCCAACTATTGAAAATACTTTAGTTGCAATGAAGACAAAGTTTAATAAATATTGGGAAACTTTTCCCCCTATGTTTTGTTTTGCTTCTATCATGGATCCTAAATATAAATTACTTGCAATTAGATCATGGTTGTGAGCTAGAGGTAATGATGATCTCATCAATTAATTTGGCAATAAAAAATTTAAATGATTTAGTGTTGGAATTATATAATCACTATAAGAGCAATGTAGCAGTTACACCAATTGTAAGTTTAAGCTCTACTCAATAAGCCCAAGTATTGATTCTATAGATATTTTTATTCTCGATTAAGATGATTTTGTGGAAAGGTGTGTTAAAAAGGCTAAGGGTATCTACTTCTTCTTCCACTCGTACTTCCAATTTGCAATACCATTTACATTTACCAACAATAGAAGTTGATAATCCTAGTACTTTTAATGTTTTGTTATAGTGGAAAGCACATGAACAAATATATCCTGCACTTTCCATTATGGCTTGTGCTTTACTCACAATTCCAACTTCTACAATAGCATTCGAATATGCTTTTAGTTCAGTGGTCGAGTTGTATATGAAAAAGAGCTAATTTGAGTCCAAATACTATAGAAGCATTAATTTGCTTGAAAGATTGGAAATTAGCGGAATCAAGAATGCTAGATAAAGCAACTTTAAGAAGATCGGATTTTATGGTTGATAGTGAAATTGAAAAGGAGTCATTGATAATTGGAGATTGAAGATCACTTGTAATAACATTTTTTTTTGTACCTCAAGGTTGTAATGTACGTAGGTGTCAACCTAGTTGGGATGTACATATTTTATAGTGATGCACTCAATAATCGTACACTACTACAAAAATCGAAATAGATGACGGGAATCCACCATTGGCTAGACAGTTTTTAAATCGTCGTTAAATCGACCGCCATATTTTGATACATAAAACAACAACGGTAAATAACTGACGTCGATAAGACATACAACGTCATCTCTAAAAACAAACCGAGTTCTAATTACTATAAAAACAGCAAGAAAGGAAAACTTTGACAACCTTAGACGACGCTTTTAGAAACATAGAGACGTCTAAAGAAGATTACACATGTCAAGAACTCCATAAGTACCGACGTAACAAAGATTAACCACGATCCAAAGTGAAAACATATAGTCATTTATAACGCCAACATCAACATTGTTAAGACATACTACATCAACTAAAAACAAAAACAGACGTCTAATTGCTAAAAAAATGCAAAGAAGGAAAACTTCGACAACCTTAGACGACGCTACCAAAAAAGAAGAGACGTCTAAAGTTGATTACATGTCAAGAATTACAAAGTAACATACTTTAACCATGACACAAAGTGTTAATTGATCGTCGCTTATAATATCTTCCACGTCGGTCTCCAGGAATAGATTGCCTTGTTAACAATAGTCCACGACGCATATTTCACAACCGACTTTCAAAAGCTATATTAACGTCCTTATATGTTAAAAGAACGTCGTGATTACCAATATACGACAACGATGTTGTGTTAGAACCAACGTCTAATTAATATAAAAAACATAAAAAATGACGACTTGGATAAGCTTAGACGACGCTTTTTCGAAATCTGTGACGTTTGAAGTTGTTAACATGTCACAATTTTTTCATTCACCATTGTAACATTTAATAACCACAACCCAAACATAATGACACGGTCGTTCAAAAACGTTGTCATGGCAACTAGTGGAAGTAAATGCCATGGATAAAAGTTTGAACGACAGTTATTGTAACCGCCGTGGTTAATCTATCCACTATGGCCGTAGTGTTCAACAACCCGTCGTTGTGATTGAACTTTCCACGTCAGAAGTATATAAATATGGACGTGGTTGCTCTTGTACACGGTGCTTTTAACACCTGACGTGTGTATTCTCTGAGACATCAGTAGTTGTCATTTACGACAAATAATATAACTTAGTGGCCTTTTGTTAATCCTTTAGATGACGGTATGTATTTATGGGAAGTCGTAGCGTTCTCTTAAAATTCGTCGGTTGGAACACTTTACCGTAGTGTTATTGCATTTGAAATGTTGCTTCTTTGAACATCTCCGACGTGAATTTATAAAAGTAACGGCTTAACATGACTGTCGTTGTTGGTAATATCAATTAGCCGACATGTAATATCAATTTTAATTAACTGACATGTTTTCTATTTCAAATGGCGGTTTTTATTTATGTATGGTCTTTTGCATTGTTCATTCCACATCGTTTGTTAAAATACGATGTTGGGTATGATTTAGACGTCTGTTTTTGCAATTTGTTAACTAGACTGTCGTATTTTACATCTTGAACCCAGTATTTTTAATATTGGATTTGTCGCGTCCAAAGCCTGCATAATGAAAAAGTGATAAAAATAATGTCAAACATTGCAATTTAAAATTAATGTCATACAATTAACTGCATAACTAATGTCATAAATTACAACAATCAATCAATCCATATATCTTCACACCCATCTCTAATATTTTCACTCCCAAACTCACCCACTAGGTCATCAAATGTGTCAACATTGCGTATCCCTCTAGTAAATGGCTCACACTCAATTCTAATATCACCTAGCACATCATCACAATAACATCATTATATTCTCTATTAGGCATTGATAACACTACCGACCACCCATGATGCATTGGGTTGTCAACAAAAAATACTTGTTTGACTTGAGAAGCCATAACAAATTGGTCATTCTTAGGTCCAATTTTTATACATCTACAAGGGTAAATCCAGGTTCCTCGACTACAAGGCTCAAAGTGTTATCTATCCAATCACACCTCAAGACTAGGATTCTAAACGTTTGGCAGTCAAGGCCCCAAATTTCTTGAATGACACCATAAAAACCCATATTGGAGACAACAATGTTTTTATCCTTGGCACTAGCAACTTGCGTAGTATGTGCAAGTAAATAATCTCAACTATTTTAGACAGTTCGCACATTATCTTGTGCCTTTGTCTTAAATATAACACCATTAATAAGATAGCTCTTATATAATGGCACTGCCATGCTTGGACCAGCTACTAGCCACCTCAAATTTTCTGATATGCCATGATTGTCTTCCCCATTAAGTTCACTTTGAACCTGCAAATTAATCATATATCTTAATTCAATATAACATAGAAAGAAGAAAATTAAAAGTCCGATATGTTATTCAATAACATATACCTTAAAGCGTAGCCATTGAATGAAAGTGCTATTGTGCTTATCTTGCAGCCACTTTGTTCTCTTTCTAAATTTTGGATAAGTGGTCTTGATGTGGATCATATGTTCCCTACATGACATGAAAAAATCAAGCATTACGATCCCATGTATATAAGATAAACATAAGGAATAATTTAAAATGGCTACTTAAATAATAAAACTCACACTCAATATAAGGTAGGACTTCCTCCGTACTCTCCAAGACATACAAATGTGCCTTGTTCAACAGGTCCCGACCAACTACGCTCATCGTGCAACTTGATAATGGCTTTCAAAGTCTTGTCTTCTAGCTTGATGGCACTCCAACTATACTAACATCAGATAAATGCTCGATGCAAAACTCTACAACTTCTTCAGCTATATACCACTCAACAATGCAACCTTCGGGGATGAGTACGGTTTTGAACATACCCCTTTAGCACTTTCATATATCTTTCGAACGGATACATCCATCTAAAGTAAACTGGCCCACATAGATGAACTTCTCTGACAAGATGTACTACTAGATGAACCATGATATAAAAGAATGAAGGGGGAAAGTATTTATCAAGCAAACACAAAAGTAACTACTACATCTTCTTCCAACTTATCTAGCTTGGAAACATCTAATAGCATTGAAGAAGAAGCACAATTGAGTTATTCCATACCTTGCAGGTGTAACATCCCGATCCAAATGAATTATTATTTAATTGATTTGTGAAATCTCAATTTTTTCCCTTAGGAGTAGGGTCACGTTAGTCACTCTTAATCCAAAGGGATTTTGGAGAATTGAGTTGCACCATTGCATTGGGCTCGTCGAAACGAGTCCGTAGACTGGCGTCATGCTCAATTCCGAGGTCTAGAAACGAAAAAGGGCATTTTGGTCATTTGAAAAATTATTTTAAAATAGTAAAACCCATGCCGACACGCACGCAAAGTCATTTTCCCTCTCTCTCTCTCTCTCTCTCTCTCCTCTCCCGAACTCTCTCTCTCCTCCCGATGGCGTCATAACTTCTCGCCGTCTAGCCACCTCATGCCACGGCACTGGTCCCATTAGAACGATGTCAAGCTCCTCTACCCAGCCCACCCAATTTCCAGCCCGGAAAACACAAGGACTAGTGACTGTGTCGACTGGCAGTTTCGCCAGTCTTCTGGCGACGATTTTCTTCTAACCAAGAATGAAATTGCATCCTCTCCTCGTGCTCTTACTGTTGCTGTAGGTTATTATAATCGATTTTTAAGTTTTGAAACTCAATCCAAAACCCAGAAATTTGCCCATTTGGAATGATTTTCCGGCCACTTCCCGGCCAAATTGGGGGTTGGCTCAGTTGTAAAAGTTGATCCCCTAGGTGTATTGAACGTTTTGGACTAGATATTGTTCGGTGTTTCGAGAAATTTCCGTCGCCAAAAATTTCTCAAGACACCCACTTCCTGCCAATGCGTGTGGCCATGCGTGGGCCAATGTGTGGTAGCCTATTGTGTTATAAAACACTCCCTTTTTTGTTCTAAGCATGACAGTGTGCTTGGATTTGAAATTGGTCGTCGTTTGACTATTGAATGGATATTTCGCCTATTATGTGATATCCGAGTTCGATAGGTTCGGACCTTTCAATTGGTCCTAATTTCAATTATGTTGTTCTTTGTTCCTCTAGGATTGTGTAGGAATTTGCGGATCGAGAATCAAAGTTCTGAATATTTCGAATCATTGAGTTTAGGGTTAAGTAAACTGGTTACCGTCCGATCGTGCGATAGAGAGCGATCCAACCGCTCGATCAAGACTAAACTCACGGAACATGTTTAGGAAACTTTGGAGGTCGTGGGCCCCGCGGGCCCGGTTGACCAATATGGGAGGTTTGACTGTACAGTTGATCCGGGGTCTTTCGAGACCATCTTATCCTTTGGAAAACACTAAAATGGCCCTAATACTTTTCTTAAAAGATGTGCTTACACTTTTGAGTCCCGGGAACTAGAGTTTGATTTTTAAAATTCGGAGTTGGGTTCGATTACCAAGTTAATCTTAGTATTCTCTCAATATGTTTTTTGGCGCAAAGAATCGCTCTAGACAAAACCGCGGAGAGTTAATCGTGCTTTGGACCATGAGTGAGTGAACATTTGTTTTATAAATGATTTTTCCTCCTATGATGGTGTTATGAAATGTTTTATGAATGAATTATTTATGGCATTTACTTTCTGAGCATTCAGTTTTGGTTGAAAATGATTTATATATGGTTTAATTGTGGTTTAGTATTTGAGGTTGATATTAAATGTTAGAAATGATTTAATTGTGGTTTAATGTTTCGAATTTAGTTTAAGAACGATTTGGAAAGAATTATAAATGGTATGAATCAAGATAGTGAAATTTGGAATTTATTAACGGTTTAAAAAGGGGATTTTGTTTATTTAATTAAGTGTGATGCATACTTGGGAATTAGTTTGGTTTTGAAATATTGGTGTATTGTTTGAGAAAACCGAGAAAGGATTTGGGAAAACAAGATTTGTGAAAAAGGGAGTTTTTTATGTTTAAGTGTCTAGAAGTGGATTTCAAACCCACCCTAGGTACTCATCCCCAGTTGCCTTCGGAATATATCGGTTGTCTTCGGTAAAGTCTGTGCACATGACTAGGATTGCCTATACCTACATAGAGACTACTTTGTAGGTGTCCGGCCAGAGTATGTCGCATGTACTTGTGTTGACTACGCAGGTGTCCAGCCAGTGATTTGCCTATACCTGTAGTAAAATTATTCTGTAGGTGTCCAACCAGTGAATTGCCTGTACCTGTTTATGTGGGTGTCTGGCCAGGATTTTCCCCTGCCACCCTGCCGATGTACTACACAGGGTTAGCCAGTTTTCCCCATAAGTATACTTTGGTGGAGAGTTTTTGTATGAATTGGATTGAATTCAAAGAATGGTTCGAAACTTGATTTTTGTTGAATTATATTTTTGAATTACTCGATATTTTGGATTTAAATGTTGTTTGAAATACCAGATTGTAATTGAAACTTTACTTTCCAGTTATTTCCGAGATTGTTTTACCTACATGTGTATTTGTTGTATTTTGTTCCTGTACGTAAATTTATGGTGTTTTAGTAAGTTTTCAAAGGTTTGTGAAAACAGAGGGGTTAATATGTTTTGTATAATTACTTTCAAGAAAAACTTTCTTTTTGTCCACTCACACTTTTACTGTTTTGCGCTGCCAGGAAGTAGATAGCTCAGAGTTTGGACGACCACGTAAGCTACTCCAGCGTCGGTGAAATCCTTGTAGTTCTACCTAGTAGGAAACTTCATTTCCAATTTTCGTTGTTGATTTGGAAACTAATTTTGTAAATTTAATTCCAGTAGTTTCTATGATATTTCCCACTTAGGACTGAATTTGAGGTCGGAGGCCATGTGAAATTTGTGTGTGCCTTATCTCGTGTGTGCTGCTAGTTGGGATTATTAGATTGTCGTTTTTTGTAGGTGTTAATTTGGGAAAAGTTCATTTTACAGGGGAGACTCTGCCAAAATTTCGATAAAAGTCTCGACCCATTTTTCTTAAAGTACAGGTGAGAGGTGCAAAGATAGTAGTGGGTCCGGCATTGTTAGGGTGTAGGAATATGTAACAAGATTTGACATGAGTTTCGAGGGAGAATTCGGGTTGAGTTCTGTCAGCAGGCTTCTCCAAAACAGAATGAATTATCACAATGAGCAATTGTTGCATCAATGTATGACAATCATGAGATTTAAGGCCAAGAAGTCTCGAATCTTGTAAAGATACAAGATTTTTTATATTTGAAGAATAAACTTCAAGGACCTTCATACCATAGAAAGAATTGCAAACTGCTCTCTTCTCTGCTCTTGACAAATTTCAAGGCCCTGGAGGCAATCGATTACGTATTTCTCTATACTCAGGTTGCAAATCAGTTTTGACCCCCATGTTCAATAAATCTAACCAAGCAGCAATCCCATCTTTATTTTTTCTAGGGATCTCCAATAGTGTACCAATGATACTATCGCAAACATTCTCCTCAATGTGCATAACATCTAGGACATGCCTCACAGGAAAGTATTTCCAATACTCAAGATCAAAGAATTTTGACTTTTTCTTCCAACAAACTTTGTCATCATCATTTTCACCAACACTTCCCCCTTTTTTCAAGCCCCATTTGTAATTAATACCTTCAACCATTTGCAGCACTTCTTCTCCGGTTTCCCATAGGCAAGAAAATCATTAATTGTCCACAGTAATACACCTCTGAGTGTAAAGTATTCTCCTATGTATGCGTCATACACTCCTCTAATCCCATCCCACAAAGATTTTAAATCATCAATCAAAGGCTCTAAGTAGACGTCTATATCATTTCCGAGTTGTTTAGGACCAGAAATCAATAAGGTCAACATCATGAACTTTCGTTTCATGCACAGCCATGGTAGGAGATTATATGTAACTAAGATAACTGGCCAACAACTGTATCTGCTACTTAAAGAACTGTGGGGATTGAATCCATCAGATGAGAGAGTCAATCTCAAGTTTTTGGGCTCTTTACCAAACTCGAGCCATTTATCATCAACAAATTTCCAAGACGGGGAATCCGCTGGATGAGACATATGACTGTCAATTTATTTTCTAACAATCACGTAAGGAAACTCTTAGCTGTCTTACGTGATTGAAACATCCTTTTAAACCTTGGAATTGGCGGAAAATACCACACCACCTTCGTTTGCACACTCTCTTTCAATATTGAATCTTTGCCTTCCTTCCACCTTGAAATACCACAAGTAGGATAATTAGTTGAATCTTTATAATCCTTCCTATACAAGATGCAATCATTGGGGCATGCATGGATTTTCTCATAACTCATCCCCAAAGCAGGCAAAGTCTTTTTTGCCTCGTACATAGAGGAAGGTATTGTATTTCTTTTTGGAAGCAAATCTCCATGAAGTATTAATAATTCTGTAAAACATACATCACTCATCCCATGTTTTGCTTTCAAATTATATAACTTCACTAAAGCCGACAACTTCGTGTACTTACTGCAACTAGGGTACAAGGGTTGATCTCCATCCTCAATCACATTGGCAAACTCATAAGGATCAGATCTAATATCGCCTAAATCATTATCATCCATCTCTAATTCTTTAAAAACAAAACTGTACATTCTTTGGTCATCTTCTTCCACATTTCTATTAGCATTAGTAGTCCATTCCCAAGGTTCTCTGTGCCATGTCCAAATCTTATAGCTTTGGTCAATTTCATTAAAGTATAAGTGGTCCCTTATAATTCCAACCCCAAACAATCGAATATTCCCACATTTAACATATGGATAATGAATATGAGTTGTATTTCCAAGCTTTTCTACAGCAAAATTGAGAAATCCTTCCACTCCTAACTCATATGCCTTCGATCTTCTATCCGCATGCATCCATGACTTATCAATCTCCCACACTTTACAATCATATATATAATAAAGTGAAAAGACAAGCAATGACAGATGACGGTATTTACATAGCAGAGAATAATTTTAAAAAAAACAACACAAGTTTCAGACGACAGTATTTACAAAATGATCGTCGTGTTATAATAATACAGACGACAATATCTCCAATAACCGTCATCTTTAGGCTACCAAACCCAGAAATTTGTATTGCATTTTGAAGAATAATGTTCTGGGTTTTGGTAGCCTAAAGACGACGGTTATTGGAGATATCGTCGTCTTTAGGCTACCGGAACCCAGAAAATTGTTCTTCAAAATGCAATACAAATTTCATAAGACGGAAGTAACAGAACTACTGACGTAGAACGACAATACAGACATATAAGAACCCATAACATATATTATGAAAAGCATGCAAACACTAAATGGGTTTTTCAGATTCCATTCCCGATTCATAGCTCCCAAAACATATATTAAGAACCCATAGCTCCCAAAACATATGTTAAGAACCCATAGCTACCAAAACAAACGAAATCATTTATTGATTTAAGAAGCATGTCAGATTAGGTTTGTACTTAAGAACCCATAATGCAATATCATTAAGTAAACTAGGACAAGTATGTGAGATTAGAGTTTGTACTTACAGGTAGACAAAGCTCAGAGAATATCACCAATGCTTTGAGAGGGAGAGTGCAATATGATACGATGGAGGATGGAGAGCGAAAACTTTAAGATTAGAATTTGAGTTGAAGATACTTGTGCCTAATAAATCATGGCCATAAATTGGCCAAAAGGACCTTCCTCGGCCTTAGCACCTATTCATGAACTAAAACGTGGTGTTTCGTAAGATGTTTGGCCTTCCTAAAAATAAATGAAAAGCTGCGAAGGCATAAACATCTCGGCCTCGACCGCGGCATTATGGGCCGAGGCCGAAGGACGAAGGATCACGACCGAAGGGATTAGAGTCAAATCGCCATGTGGCAGCTGGATCCCACGCTTCATTTAATGAAGTAACGCCTCTGACTAGCAAACCCACTAGCCGCAAAAGGGCATTTAATGCACGAGGGAAGAAGGGAAGTGACTAAAGTTAGGATTTGGTGACAAAGATCAGAGTGGTTAGGCACAAACATACTTACAAATATTCTTACAACATAAGGTCAGATCACCAACCACCAGACCAGGGCATTTTATGCGTCCCCACGGCCAGAAGCGCAGAACCCACGATCAGGGCGGCGGCCGAGATTTACCAGGATTCAGGGGGTCACACCACCATGCTTCACGATCCTAAATGTCGATTGGACTACCCACTTGCTCTGATTAGGCTCCACCATGCAGATTTTCAGCCTCGATTCCTCCTCCAAGAGCTCTTCCTATAAATATCGAACTCAAGCTACATTCAAAGGGTTCAAACACCAAACCAAAAGCCTCCCACGGAGCAAATTATATTTTCCTGTAATGCACTTTCAATATCTATACTTGCTTTCCTAGGAGTAGTGTTAGGTTGTAAGGAAAATCCATTCATCAATATATCATACGACCCTTGATTTTCAAGGCGCTGGAGCACCATCTCTGTTACTCTTTCATTCATCCCATATATCATACGACCGTCGCTCCCTGAGCAGCGTGCTGAGCAACGCCCAAAATCCACCATCAACACCACCATTAAACAGCCTTGTAGCTCAGGCCGTGAACCTGACGACTGAGATCAGTTCCTCTCTCGGCCACAATCGTTTGATTAGGAGTCGAACTCAAATAGGTGCACCACTTAACCATTTCACCCATATCACCATCTCGACGCACGGTAGACCGTGCTGGCACGCCTGCGCACAACCGCACCGCATCCAAAAGAAGGAAGCCACGTGTTAACGCGTATCCCCTCGGCCCGGAGCTCCAGGCCGTGAGCTTTGCGCAACCAACACTTTTGGCACGACCAGTGGGACACTTGTCAAAAACTCATGGTGGAAACTAGGGCACATGATAAGCTTAAAAACAAAACAGTCGAAATGACTTCTAAGACTCCTAAGTCCACCTCACCAATCACTGTCTCCGAGACCTAACATGCGGTCAGAATCTCAGCCAGCGTCCCAATAACGACGGATCGCACGACCGAGTCCATACAAGAACAAGCTGTGGTAGAAGATCTGATGTCTAAGCAGGCCCACAGGATAGAGACATCCTTTATGGCTGCGATGGACAGGTTTTGCTCGGAACTGCGGACGCTTTTCGAGGAGAGAATGCCGGCGATCTCGCCGGCAACACCTCCTAGAGCCGGACAGAGAAGCCAAGAGCGCGAAAGGATCGAGCCTTATTGCAAAAGCAGCAGCCTCGGCGTCTCTGGCCGAACCCAAGCGTCAGGTTATGGCCAGCATTCTCTGCCGCCGACGAACAGCTGGGGGCAGTCCCAGCCCACGTGGGAGAACCCCGGGCTGACCCACCCGGCAGAAACAACATACGGCCCACTCCACGCTCTGGTCGTATCATTAGGGCAAAGTAGCCCCACGCTTTCTGCGGTCCACCAACTTGGCCCCGTTCATACTTTGGCCTTCCAGACCCAGCCTGGCCCAGGCAACGCGACTGCTGCTTCATCACAAAGTATGGTCAGAGCAATCCGACCGTTTCACCACCGTTGCAGGCGTTGTTACTTCCACTAGGCTTTCACCTTCCTCGCGGTTCGGCCATTTCGACGGCAACACACATGCACCCTGGTCAGACCCATGGTACTCATCTAGTGCCACCTGGCTCGGTCACACCGGCCGAGCCCCCAGTTCAAGTGGCACCGGCAGATAAGGCCATAGAACGATATGCAACAGGTCCCACAGTCATTTGCGGCCCAACAAGAGATGGCTCCTCAAGGGCTTCGGTTTGAAGATATCCGGTGTATGACCAAGGACGGGAAAAACCCAGGGCTCGGCATGGTTTGCTCCTTATGCCTTTTCGGACATACCTCATATCGAAGCGCTCGGCTACGGGTACATTTCCTCATGTCTCGGCCTACGGCCATGACACTGATGTACCAATAGAGCTAAAGGTTCGATTTCTTCGAATTACCAAGCGACCTGAACGAGAGGGGAAGAACTACACGCAAGCCTTGCCCCGCGGTTTAGAAAATTTAGAACAGTCGAGACTCGACGCTTACAATTCGGCGCAAGCTCAAGAAAAAATGGCACCAAGGACCTACGACAAAAAATTCAAAAAGAAAAAGAGGGGGAAGTAGGCGAGCGGGTTAAACGAATGGTGTGGTGAACTCCATGAAAACCTCGGCGGTGGTCATTTGATGGACCCCCAAGAAAAGGAATTCTCGAAGTCGTTCAACAGCGGCCCTAGAATCCTCGTCCAAAGGGGCCGAGGCTGAGCTGCTTCCCTCCTCATGGAGGCTGGCGTACAGTTCGGCAAGGTCATCAAAGGAGGCAGGCTCCTGAAGAGAAGAAAACAAAAAGGAGGTCAAATATGAAACCGCCAACTAAGAGATGAGGGATGCCAAGGAAAGTCTAAGTACTCACTTCAGCGGCCGACGGCGTGGCAAGGACTTCTGCAACCACGAGCTCGGTCAGGACCGTCGAAGAGACCGGCGGCGGGCTCGGCGCACCAGTGGCTGTAGCTTCAACCATTGCGAGCTCAATGGCGACCGTCGATTCTTGGGACGTAGGGGCCAGAGGCATAGACATGACGGCCGGGACAACCTGCGAGCTCGGTATAATAAGAGCAGGGGACGAAGGCGATGACGGTCTGGGAGGCTGAAAACAGAGCTCATTAATCAGGGACTCGCATCACAAATCTGAGAAGAAACTAACTCATGATGAAACTAAAACACTTACCGACCGAAACACGATACCGCTAGAGCTGCGTGGGGCAACCAGGGGCGGCTCAACTAGAACCATAGCAACCAGTGACGGCACAGCCATCACTACCAACGATGCCTCGGTGACCCCCTCTTCTTCAGCCGTCGCCTCTGCTTCGGTCGCCTCACCCGCCGGCGATTCAGGAGCGACTGCATCATCGGTCGGCACCTCTATGACGGCCATCCCAGCGTCCGGCACCTTAGTAACGATCTCCTCGGTGCCTGACGCCTCTGCGGTGGTCGCCTCGGCAGCTGGCGACCTCATGACAACAACTTCGGTGCTCGTTGCCGGGGCCTGGTGAGAAAACCAAGTCATTAGCATCTAGGTATGGCGTAAGACAGATTAAAGAGGAAAAAGGAGGAGGTACTTACGATCACAGGAGGGGCCTCACCCACAATCACAGAGGGGACTTCCCCCTCATCCTCACCCTCCGAGAGAAGAAGGAGGGCCCTTTTCCTCGGTCACTCCGATGCCTCCGCCTCGGCCGCGACCCTTTCAGCCAGAGTGTCCTCGGTCTCTGCGACTTCGGCACTCGCAGCCTCTCTACCCCTCTTACGACCTGGGGCTGCATATACAAAGAAAAGAAGGAAGAAGCGAGAGAAGTAAGAGGTAGAATAAACAAGGACAAAAGTCGCTCAGAGAGGCCGACGAAAAAGCATAAAGAAAGAAGGCTTACCAACGGCAGCGATCGGTCGAGTCGGCGGGGAGGATGGGACGGTCCTATACGCCAAAGTTTTTTTCCCCCCCACCACAGCCAACGCTCTGGAGGTTGGGGCCGCGGTTGAAGTCACGATCGCTGCTCCGTCCAAAGAAGGGGCCGCCACCCTGGGTACAGCTGCGGCCGGTGTACTCGGTCGAGAAAGCATGGCCGAGGGCTTCTTCCCCTTGCCAGCCTTGGGAGGGAGGGGGTCCCAATCAGTGTTCTTTAAAGTCCCCCTCACGGCCTCTTCAACAGGCCAAATAAATCTAGCCGAGATGCACTCCTCGTACCAGACCCTTCCATTCTCGTCATACGCATTACGACGCAACCAAGGCGTCAGAGTGAGGAAGGTCATCCCCTTTTGAAGTTGAATGGAAATGCCAGCCACGCCGTGCTGCTGGGCGACGTTGGCCCTCCAAGATGAGAGCCGGTTGGTGGACAACGGGGGAAGCGGGGCCGTCTGGATTAGGCCGAATTGCCGCGCCATGAAGTTCGGCAGATAAACCTCGGCCCCGGCCTTGGATAGACCGCAGTGAAGATCGCGCGTAACTAGGAAGGAGCCCCAGATCTCCTTCAGGTCGTTCTCCATCTCGCCGTCAGGAATGATGGAGAGGTCGTGCGCCAGGAACAAGGGGAATGGCCTAGTAAGGCAGACGCGGAACTACGTACCAGTTCTCTTGACCAAGCCATAGAAAAATTTGTAGCAGAAGGCCGAGGTGTTATGCTTCCTGGGGGCTCGGGCAAATGCGTTGGCCAACGGCTAGGTGTCGGTGATATTGGCCACCGCCCTCAGCTCAGGGAAGTAAGCTTGCAGCCAGAACTGGAAGGCCCAAAGTGGACCGCCGTGCTTCGGCTTCATCCCGTCGGTGACAACATCGTGAAGCCTACGGTAGATGTGGCCGAGCAGGAATGGACCAAGCGCTAGCCTGCCGCCCTGTACAAGATAATAAGCCAAGTGGGCAAACTCTAAGGTAACCTTGTTCGCCTGGGTGCAAAATACAAACTTGCACAACCAGTACAGCAAGAATACGGCATGCTCAACTTCGCCGAGTGGGGCGATGACGTCGTCTTCGGCGCTGTCTTCCACACCGAAGTTACTGTAGAAACTGGAGTAGTTGAGCATGTTTTTTGCCTTGCTCCCAGCTATCTTGGCAACCGCGGGCCAGGCGGCCTTGAAGCTCCCTTCTGCCTCAGGGGCAACAAGTGCGGCGTTCACTTCTACGCTGAGAGGAGAGAGGCCGAACAGGGCGGCCATGTCAAGGACGGTCGGCGTCATCATGCCAAACCTTAAGTTCATGGTGTTTGTGGCCGACGACTAGAAGCATAGGGCCGTGGCCAAGAGCGACCGGTCCATAACGAGCGGCCGATCGAACAGCTTGATCAAGTGGTAGATACCTTGATCCTTCTATTGCTGGCCGAAGAAGTGCTCCATCCTCGGCAGCCATTTTTCCCAGTCCGGGGTCGAGGTTGGCCATTGGGGCTGTGGCCTGGCGACATTCCAATCTTGGAAGTCCCCCCCGTCAAAGGCCGAGAGGTCCACCAGATTGTTTTTTAAATGAGCCACTAGCCTCTCTGGCATTCCGCCATCAACAGAGGGGCCGAGGACGCAGGTATCGGTGGCGGCGCCGTCATCATCAGTCCAAGGCATGATGATGTTAGGTAGGACCGAGCCCTTGATTTCTCGGCAAATGTCTTCAAACTCAGTCTGAAAGGCTTGGGATCGAGCTTCAACAGATGTAGAGGTGCTGGAGGCCATTGAAACAGATCGAGGTTGGGTGTTTGGGAGAGAAGTGCAGAGAAAAAGGCAATCAACGCAAAGAACACAGAAGGAAAACCCAGAATAAGCTGAGAATCTGTGGGTTCTTGGAAAGTCGAAACTCAAGAGTGAAAGAGAGTCGTGGTTTCAGGCAAGATTCCCTGGTGAACTTGGAGACTCGAGAGCTTGGTAGGATTGAAGGATTGAGAGAGAACTTTGGCAAAGCTTGGGCGTCTGAGAATTCTGAGAGCGTAAAGAAGAAACGAAGAAGTTTGGGTTTTTATATTGGCGCTAGAATTCGAAATGAAAGGGCATGGCTCTCTTAAGAGACGTAACGATCTGACAGAGTGCTCAAAAAGCGCGATGACGTGTCGGATGCCCAGAGGCCGTCGTTTCATCTGACGAAATGAAGCGACGCCTCGCGTAAGTCTGGGCAATGATGGCTTGCACGACGTGCTTGGGCATTAAATACGCCGATTGACCTGCGCATTTAATGCACCAGTTGTCAATCACTTCAGAAGGAATGCAAAGGGTCCATCCCCTGGAATCCATTCGGCCTCTGCCCATGCCGAGACCGAAGAATTCGGGGATGTGGGGGCAATGTTTGTGCCTAATAAATCACGGCCATAAATTGGCCGAAAGGACCTTCCTCGGCCTTAGCACCTATTCATGAACTAAAACATGGCGTTTCGTCAGATGTTTGGCCTTCCTAGAAAAAAAGGAAAAGCTGCGAAGGCATAAACATCTCGGCCTCGACCACAGCATTATGGGCCAAGGCCGAAGGACGAAGGAGTCACGACCGAAGGGATTAGAGTCAAATCGCCACGTGGCAGCCGAGTCCCACGCTTCATTTAATGAAGTAACTGTAGGAAATTCAAAACATTTTTCCAAAGTTCATTTGAATATTAAACATGCATTTAATCAAATTAATCGCAGCGGAAGTCTAAGGTGGTTGTTTAAATTCAAAAACAAAACTTCTTCCAAGTATCTTAAGCCATGAACATTGATATGTTTTTCATAAATGAAAATTCAAGAGAAAAAGGATAAGATCTAATTACCCTTGAAGCAATTATATGAACCAATTTGTGTTTGGTCTTCTCTTGATGATTTCCTCTTTGTTGATCTCCTCTTTGATCTTTGCTCCTTAATCTTTCTCCTCCATGTGAGCCACAAAAGTATATGGCCTCTAAGTCTCCACACCAATGGAACCTTGAGATGAGAATAAGTATCTTGAGAATACTTGGATGCTAGTGCAAGATTCACAAGATTGGTTTCAATCTAAACCACTTTGAAAGATGAAAGTGTTTCACTCTTGAAAACTCTCTTTTGTCTCTCTTTGATCTCCCAAACCCATTTGGTTGATGTTGGATTGTGTTTGTGTGTTAATAAGCTTATGGAAACAATTCCCATACATACTTACTTAAGCATTTTCGGCCAAAACCCATTGGGCTTCCAAAATTGGGCCTTATGACACTTAAACCATAATATTTAGGTGTCTTAACCCCTTGGGCTTGATACCCAATCATTTGGGCTTCCCGTTAACTATTACCGAGGCCCAAATACGTTTTTACACGTAGTAAATCATCCACATCAAATCAATCAAATTGATTTCCTCATTCTCATTTGTATTACTCAAAGTTAACCATTTAAGGTGTGCGATCCATTAGGTTCTAATTAGCAAGGCAGTGGGAAAATATTAGAACTCTTTCTAACCAACTGGAATTAAAACCCCTTTTTAATTCTTCCTTTATTTGGATCGATCACAATCAATCCTAGGACTTCCACAAGCCAAGAGTGACATCTAGCAATATATCAAGGCTACCCAAGCTAACCAGAATAGATGAAGAACCTATTCAGTTGGAATTGCAATGCAATACGGTCCTTCTCTTATACAATGTTTCAAATCATATTATTAGGGTACGGATTGTTTATGTCAAACCCCTAATATGATTTATAACCTCATGTGATTCAAAAGAACATGATTAAGAACAACTTTCTAAATCAAGCTCAAAATACTTTGGCCAAAGATTTACTGAATCACATCTTGAAACATTCTCCTTCTTTATCGAAAGTAGAGATTCCTTATTGTACATTCACATGCCCCTATGATGAATTAAGAGATCCCAAAAACACTTAAGACAAATCTTTTACGGCTTGCCTTTAAGAGCTATCAAAGATCAATAACGCATCACAAGACAACCATGATGCCTCAGGTCTAAGGACTAATTTGCATTATTGCAACTATGAGTTCTCGTTTGACATATAGATAAATACTCCATACGAGAACTACGGTTGATCGCGTTCAGTGTACTCATTCACTAATGAGCACCCACATACTTGTATTAGTGTCAACTACACAAATGGTTTGAGACTAACCATCCTCCCAATTGAGCATACATAATATGCGCTAATCTTGACGGTTTATCAATGCCCATTTGATAACCTATGATTAGGAACATTTTGGGATGCTACAGTTAGAGATTAAAGGTCTCCCGAATCTAATCTTCTTTAGATTACTTTATCTCTTATTTGCATACCCTGGACATTTGTTTCTTTACTCGATGTAAAAGATAACAAATTAAGTTTGCCCTTTATATATCATATATGAAATGTATTCTAAGGAGATCACATCAAATGTATTGGCTCTTAGGGCACATTTCTAACAGTAACGCCTCTGACTAGCAAACCCACTAGCCGCAAAAGGGCATTTAATGCACGAGGGAAGAAGGGAAGTGACTAAAGTCAGGATTTGGTGATAGAGATCAGAGTGGTTAGGCGCAAACATACTTACAAATATTCTTACAACATAAGGTCAGATCACCAACCACCAGACCAGGGCATTTAATGAGTCCCCACGGCCAGAAGCACAGAACCCACGATCAGGGCGGCGGCCGAGATTTACCAGGATTCAGGGGGTCACACCACCATGCTTCACGATCCCAAATGTCGATTGGACTACCCACTTGCTCTTATCAGGCTCCACCATGCAGATTTTCAGCCTCGATTCCTCCTCCAAGAGCTCTTCCTATAAATATCGAACTCAAGCTACATTCAAAGGGTTCAAACACAAAACCAAAAGCCTCCCACGGAGCAAATTATATTTTCCTGTAATGTACTTTCAATATCTTTACTTGCTTTCCTAGGAGTAGTGTTAGGTTGTAAGGAAAATCCATTCATCAATATATCATACGACCCTTGATTTTCAAGGCGCCGGAGCACCATCTCTGTTACTCTTTCATTCATCCCATATATCATACGACCGTCGCTCCCTGAGCAGCGCGCCGGAGCAACGCCCAAAATCTACCATCAACACCACCATTAAACGGCCTTGTAGCTCAGGCCGTGAACCTGACGGCCGAGATCAGTTCCTCTCTCGGCCACAATCGTTTGATTAGGAGTTGAACTGAAACAGGCGCACCACTTAACCATTTCACCCATATCACCATCTCGACTCACGGTAGACCGTGCTGGCACGCCCGCGCACAATCGCACCGCATCCAAAAGAAGGAAGCCACGTGTTAACGCATATCCCCTCGGCTCGGAGCTCCAGGCCGTGAGATTTGCGCAACCAACAGAAGAGAGAGAGAGAGAGAGAGAGAGAGAGAGAGAGAGAGAGAGAGCGAAATGTTTTAGGGTTTAGGGGGAATTCTAAAAATTTTAGATCGCAGTCAAATTTTTCAAAGGACCGCTTTTTTAAAGAAGATGGAAAGTATAACGAAAACGTCGTTATGGAGATGACGGTTTTTCAAGTATAGAGCCGTTGGAGGAGGAATCGAGGATTAAACCGGCGTCTTAAAATTAAATAATTAGGTGGGCTTTGGTTTTCTTGGGATTCGAACAGTTGAGAGGAAACCGGCGTCGTTTCAATAAACCCTAAACCCCAAATTTTACAAACATTGTAGAAAAAATAAACCGAAAATTGCTATGGACTCCTTACGACAATGCCTTCTATATTAGCAGGCTAAAATCAAGATTTCATATATTTGTATTTATGGCCACCAATGGATCACATAAACCTTAGGGTTATGTTATGAAAGTATAAGTACTATTGTGCTTTGTCTACAAACAATTTTGACTTTTGTTATCATATGTAATTTTTATAACTAAAATTACATTTTTCAAAGCTTTAGGGTGAAGACAATCTCTCAATGAGTGCATAGTAGTTGTCGGTTTATTTTTCAGAATTGTTTTGAATTTATTATGAATATTAGGAATTAAATACAATAAAAAAAATCTTATTAAAATCACATTTTTCAAAGCTTTAGGGGGAAGACAATCTCTCAATGAGTGCATAGTAGTTGTCAGATAATTTTTTTGATTTTTTTTGAATGTATTATGAATATTATGAATTAAATACGATAAAAAAGTCTTATTAATGGGAAATGACACGTGCCAGGTGCTCATAGGCTTACTCCCGCATTTTTGACACATGTCGCGACAAGAGATTCAGAGATAGAGATGGTTGCATGCGATATTGAGAGATAATCGCCATTGTATGCATTTACAAAGGCGTTACATAATCACCAATGCCGTCCTAGTTGCTTTAGACGTCGTCAACTTTGTGAGAACCGACGTTGTTTAAGATTACAACTTCGCTTTTTATGCAACCACCGCCATCTTTAAACCTTAAAACGTCAATATGTTTTAAAAAATCAACATTGCTTGGCTCGCCCCTGGTATAGTTATTACGCGGAAGTGCTAGTGTGGGACAATCCACTTTGACTCATTTTTATAGTTTACACACTTTTGTATTACCTAGATAGAATTTGTAATTTGCTATTCTCTTGCCTAGCAGGCAAAGATTTACCTTCGTGGAAAGGATAATTCTAGTTAGTTCTATTTCTTGATGGGGGGCAGGGGAAGGGATATAACTCAACAGTAGAATGTCACCTTGATGTGGTGGAAGTCATCCAAGAAGTAATTGGTACTACAATCATTGGAGGAACAATACCTAAACCTGAGGATGCTCCAGAATCTTTTCGAACGCAGCGTACCACTCTCCATTGTATTGTGCTCTCCAAGTGTGCTTGTTCCTCCCTTCTTCCTTACCATGGCAAGTCATTGTGAAATAACTCCAATGAGAAGAAAAAAGAAGGTGTTAAGAGACCCTCCTGGCCCAACCCTAGGCACTCTAAGATCCTTCTATTTTTCCTCCATGGCGATAAGGGGCTAAAAGGTCTACTACTTTAATTCCTGTTTCAAAAATGGATAATTTTGTATCTAGTTGTATAAAGGCAGACACAGATCTATGAATAGGAGATGTTGTGCGAGTATCTACAAGACCTAAATTATGAACAAGCTCTCCATAGGTCAAATTGGATATGTAATTATTGGAATAACTGTTGGCGACTCAAATGGTGGATATACAAGCATGATAACTTATATGCTGTTCTATATCTCCATGAATCTAGGAACTTTTGCTTGCATTGTATTATTTGGTTTTCACATCGAGAATTCTTTACAGATGAAGAGATGTAAAAGGGGCTTCTTACTTCCCAAACAGATCTTCCTAGATCTATATATAAACACTGGTGTTCTCTACGCATTTCACAGCTCCATTGGAAATTCCCTCTGCCCCTACCTTACTCCAGCTTGGTAGTTTCCACCTCCTGTCCAGGGTTGAGCCCTGGGATTTGATGGCGGACTTAAAAAGCCACCTACATATGCTTTATGCCCAATAATTCCGAATAACGCTTGGTACATAGACCAAATAATACAATGCAAGCAAAAGTTCCTAGATTCATGGAGATATAGAACATCATATAAGCTATCATGCTTGCATATCCACCATTTGAGTCTCCAACAATTATTCCAATAATGACATATCCAATTTGACCTATGGACGAATACGCAAGCATATGTTTCATGCTTGTTTGAGTAATAGCAATGAGATTCCCCAATATCATGCTAAGAATAGCTAGGATTTCCAGAAGAAGATGCCATTCGTTTGATGAGAAATAAAAACAAACATCGAAAATTCAAATACGAGGGTAAATATCAACGTTGTTTATTGTTACAATTTCAGTTTTTGTAAATTTATTGCCGTTGTAGTGATTTGAGACGTCCTTTTGTGGGTATGTACTGTCTTTGTTTATAGGTACAACATATTTTAGTATTTTAAAGTTGGATTATTGCTTTCGTTAGAAATATATGGTATACGTCAGTTTTATATATAAACTGTCGTGTTTTTAGTAACTACATGTCATTTTGAAAATTTACAGTTGATGTTTTGTTTTCACTATCATAAGACGACGTTGTATTAAATTATTGTGTCATTTTCACTACCATGAGACGTCGGTTTATGAGAATTACTGTCATGTTCAAAGGTTAGTAATTGATTGTTCACTAATTACAAAAACAATATGTAGATTGTAACATTGTTCACTAATTACTGTCTATTTGAAGGCTCACGAATTCTGCCCATTCCTTCCAGACTTCATCAATGTCTACTTGGGCATACTTAACGGGTTCTTTTTTCTTCTCAAACTACGAAAAATAAACAATGACAAAAACCGACGTGTTATAGCAATACAAACGACGGTTATTAATAAATAGGCCTATAAAAACTGTCGTTTTATAAAAATACAAACGACGGTTTTTCCAATTATAGTCGTCGTAGTTTACAAAAAAAAAAAAAAACAGAAATTAAATCTTAAATTTCGTTTTTAACCTTCTTCTCAAATGCTAGGGTGGGATCTCGAATTATATCTCTCATGTAACTCATGACATAGTAGCCACACTCTACATTGGTTAGTTGTCGAGGAGTGCCCTGTAGAGTTTTCCACATGGCTGATTTACGAGATTGTTTGCCTACGTGTGCATTATAGATTTTGATTGCATTGTGTCAAGACATCAAGGTGTTAATGAAAAATATTTTAGCCTACGAACACACATTACAATGTAGTAAATCAACTTACTTATTTACTATATTTTTGCAGTCCTCGTCAACCGTGCGGTTTGGTAATGAATCCATATAATATACTGTCTCCTTTTCTAGTCTCACAATCATCAACACCCAATAAATCCTACACAAAATGAGGATAGGTTAAATAGTTTAGAGTTGCTGCCTAATTACAAAGAAAATCTTGTTAAGGGGACTAACCCTGGATTATAAGGCACCAAGAAAATTTGTTCCCCATTTGCCTTTTCCAGTTGGTTTGTTAGATGCTGTGATCTATGAGATAACGATCCAACGATCCAGATTGAGCGCTAACTTGTGCAGGGTCGACAAGGCCAACAAGTTTGACCATATTTCCATTTTTAAATAGTCAAATAGGTACCTAAATATATGAAATCAAATGAGTTTTTTAATTTTAAAGAAAGAGAATTATAAAATGAAAATTGGATTTTGAGGTTTACCTCATGTATATTGCAATCACAGTGGCTCCATCTCAACCATGGACGCAAGCTGAAAAATATCTTCATGCAAGATGAAGGTATCATGCTCAAACCCAAACACTTCCTCTGCCATTGTAATTCTCAAGGTTTCGCCCAAAGCCTTCAATGTCATCTCAGCATATTGGCAAAGGGCTAACAGATGAGGTGGCAAGTCTAGCTTTGAGAAATCCTGTTTCAAGAAATAAAGAAAGATATATAAGATGACATATACAAAAGTAAAATAAATGATAGTAACTAAACCATCCAAATCATCATGTTATTTAAATCCAAATGACGGTTACTTGAAAAAACAGATGTAGTAAAGAATGGAGACAATGGTAAATAAAAACCGTCATTGTGCACAAGTTCTAAAGTCACAAAGCAAAAAACAGTCGTCTAAATAAAATGTAAAATGCAATGAAGATGGCTTGTAAAACAAGTAAAACAAAACCGTTGTCTAACTCAACCATCAAAAGCGTTGTGGTATTTCATTCCCAACGACGGTTATTTTACAACATCGATGTACTATAAAATTTCAGACGGCAGTAAATACGTACTGTCGTTGTTCGTCATTTCTAATGTCGGATCCAAAACACTTTTCTTCAATTTGTCGGCAAACTTTATTCTGTGTTGTTTTGGCAAATTGAAGTATTTACTTGGGGAAACCGCAGCTCCCATACCTTTGACTCTCCCACTAAATTGAAGTTAGTGAGTGAAGAGAGATTGTAAAACAGATAAAATAAAACGACTAACTCAAAAATATAAACCGTCGTGGTATTTCACTGAAGAGACAGTTTCTTAACAAAATTGACGTTGTATATAATTTCAAACGGCGGTAAATCAATACCGTCGTTGTGTAGAAATTATAACGTCAGCAGGCGAAAAAACCGTCGTATAAATCAATGCACAATTAAAAAAAAAGTTCACTGAAAATCAGCATTCTTTACTAGAAATAGATTTAAAACCAATTGCACACACACAGAGAGAGAGAGAGAGAGAGAGAGAGAGAGAACCCTAAATCAAAAATCTAAATTGTCGTGGTAATTCACTGAAGACGAAGGGTTGTTGAAAAAGGTGATGTAGTATGGCATTTGAAACGGTGGTAAACAAATACCATCGTTGTGTAGGCATTCTAACATTGGTAGAAGAAAAAACCGTCGTATAATTCAAATGCAGAGATTAAAAAACATCACAAAAAATAAGCATTCTTTACCATAAATAGAGTAAAAACCAATTGTAGAGGAGAGAGAGAGAGAGAGAGAGAGAGAGAGAGAGAGAGAGAGAGAGAGAGAGAGAGAGAGAGAGAGAGAGAGAGAGAGAGAGTGTGTGTGTGTGTGTGTGAGTGAGTAAATGAAGATAGCTTGTAAAACTTTTAAAATAAAACGACCAACTCAAAAATAAAAACCGGCGGTAAATAAAAACCGTCATTGTGTGTTGTTTCTAACGACATTTAGAAAAACAAACGACATCTAAATGAAATTAAAATTCTTTGTTTTTCAAATTTAAAATAGAGTGAGTGAGTCTTGCGATTAATTTTGCTTTCTCTGTAACCTTTGAATAAGGGATATTTCCCTATTTATCTTCTCTTGCCTTCCTCCATAATAGAGAACGATCAATTTCTTCACCCGCCATGGTTTCTTCCAATTGGTCATCCAAACCATCATACCTTTTTCGAGACAACCTATGATTGTACTCGCATTTTTTCCTTCTCTGTGACTGCTCAGTATGCACAGCCGCAAATTCTGGGGATATCCTTGAGCTTGTCCTTGTCATTTGTGAATGGAAGGATAAACTGCCTCGTTAAGGTAGACTTGAAATCCTTCCATTTTTTGGTGGCAGACGATAACACCATCTTCTTGCCCCCTTGCCCAACAACATAAGCCATTTGAACAGTTTCCCAAATCTGCTCATTTATATCCTTGGGCAATTGAGTCCATTTCTTGTCCACAAGAGGGACTCTGGTGCATGTCAAAACACCAATATATGATTGCATCTCAATAGCAGCCTTGCCATGTGGTCTGCCCCTTTTGTTGTACTCAACTACGGGCTTAATCTTATGGATTTTCCTCTTCACAACATAGCTCATTGTGTTGATACTGCAAGTCGACTTTGGCTCTTCATCAATTGTCATTGAGCTAGGGTCTTTCTCGGCAGTTGAAGTAAATCTCATATTCTTCAAGGTTTTGCTTTGAAATACTTGGTCTTCAATCATTTTAGCCTTTGAAACTGCAAGGTCCTTACTTTGAGCTTTAGAAACTTGAGCCTCCTTACTCTGAGATTTAGAAACCATGTTTAGAGACAAATATAACCTGCAAGTGAAAACAACGATGGTTATTTGAAAAACACGACGTAATGTTAGATTTCAGACATCGGTATATAACTACTACAATCGTTTTTCTTCTTTTAGCACGACGGTAGTGTGATAAATAAAACGACGTAAACAAGAAAAAATAGTTGTCTTATTAAGAGTAAATACAAAAAAAAGAAGAAGGTAGATCTCTCTCCCCCACGATTTATTACGATGATTTTGTCTTGTTTACGTCGTTTTAATTTTCACACCATGACAGTGATTAATTACCGTCGTGCTATTTCCAATAGTACGGAGTTAATTACCGTCTTGGTGTGTTAATTAAAATGACGTAAACAAGACAAAACCATTGTTTTAACAAGACATGAAAGTGAGAGACTACTGATAGTATTCAAAACAATGCAAGAAGTCATTATTTTGAAAACAAAGTCTTTTTTCCAGACACTTTCTTTCGTGGTATCAAAATTAGAAATGATTTTGACAAAAAAAAACATAAAATGATTTTGACAAAAAAAAAAGAGTGAAAAAAAACCTTTAGGGTGCAAAGAAAGTTTGCTTCTGACGTAACCTTTGGAGATTTGGAGACGCCGATGAGGAGGAGAGGAAGATGACGAGATTCAGACACACTGCTTTGGGAAGAAAAACTAAGGGAAATTGAAATATTTTATCGGTTAGAGAGAACGTAAAAATTTAGGTCAGGTGACGAAAAAAGTTTATAAACAATCGCAAAGTTGCATAACACGACGGTTTTTATAAAAACCACCCTAGTATGTCGTAAAACGATGCAAAACCAGTAGAAAATGACGTGGTTGATAATAAAGTCAAACAACTATTGGTATTTCGAAACCAACGTCGTTATTTACAATTTTACACAACAAAAGTTTACTTTTGCTGACGTGATATTTTAAGTTAATACATGCTTTTTTAAAATAAACCGCCGTGATTATTTACATTTTTACACAACAAAGGAATATTTTGGTCGACGTGGTAAATAAGTTAATACGACGCTATTTACGAATAAACCACCGTGGTTAGTTTGAATAACCCCGATGCTCTTTAGGAACCAACCCCTGGATGTAAAGATAAATTGGGGCTTTTCTTCACTTTTACTTTTCTATTAGGGTTCCAACTCTAACTCAAGTCGCATACGCCCTTAGCTCTCTCTACCTCTCTGAAGGTTCAGATTTGAGTGGGAGGCAATAATTTGGAAGTTGATGTGTGTGTGTCTCTTTCTCACCTCTCTGAAGATCCAAAACATTGATGACACACACATCATCTACTTCCAAAATATTGTCTTTCTCATGTTGGTGGTTCGATTGTGATGAGGAACATAACTCCTACTGGTAAGATTTCATATCTCTCAGGATCTCATTTGCATTTCTCTAACGATTTCATTTAGTAAAAAAGCCTCAAATTATATCGCATACGACGGTTTTCTATATAAATCGTTGTGGTTTTACTTCATACTTGTCATTTTGTTGATCTACCGTCGTAGGCTACCAAAATCTAGAAAATAAATCTAAAAAAGCAATACAAATTGAAGATGATGACGGTATCTAGAGAGTGACAGTCATATAAAACGAATAGAGACGACGGTATTTTTCATTTAATGATGTGGGAAGATAATGTTATACGATGCTAATAAAGAACCCATCGACGTCTTACAGAATAAAATTAAGGAAAATTAGGTATTAGACATAGATAACTTTACTTATTAGTATTTAAGACATTTGATATTTTGGTTTGGGTTTTAATACCTAGAAAAGAATTGTTATTTTGGATTAGGCCAAAGAGGAAGACCAGATTTGTTGACCCACCTTACATTAGTCATTAAAAAGACAATTATACCCTTTTCATTTAAAAACCTAACCCAAATTCGTTAGTTTCTCAGATCTCTCTCTCTCTCTCTCCCTCCCTCTCTCTCTCTCTCCCCGCGTCTTCTCCCTTTCTCCTCCCCTCTGTTTCGACCGACACTAACAAAACCCCCCAGCCACTGTCACGTCGGCCACCCAGCCACCGGACCGGTCAAGTTTTGACCGACGTCGCACCCCAAACCAGCTCCGACCTTCCTCCTACCTTTGCTACTGCTGTTTTGCCGGAAAACCCCGTTTTTGATCGGATTTTGACTCGGTTTTCCAATCCCTCGATCTCTCTCCTCCGGCCCTCAAATCCTTCGATTGAGGTATGGTTTTCTAGCTAGTTTCCATTGTCTTCTTCATTTTTTTTAAATAATTTTTTTGATTTATTTGCCTCTGTTTGTTTGCAGTCCTATTTTTTTTTGGATTTCGTGGGTTCATTTTCTTGACTTTCAACTTTGAAAGTAACTTGCTTTATCTGTTTTTGTTTAGATTTAAGCCATACAAACCACTGTGCTTCTTGCTATATTTGTTGGGTTTAAGCTATCGGTTGACTTTGTAATGTGTGCTAAAACGAGAACAATTTAAATGATCATTTCATTCACAAACCTCACTTGGTTTAGTTTGGAAATGTGGTTACTCACTTATGTATATATGACTACATTATCAGCCTTCTGCTATTGTACTGAGGCTTGGAGATGTTTCTTCAATTAATAGCATGGATTTGCAAGAAACCTGGACTGGTCCGTCATTGATTCTGAAAATGTGGAAGGAGATCGTACCTCCATATGCACAGATTTCGTATAATTTTTTTTGTTAGTTGCTCAATTCTTGTGATATTAATTTCATATCAGACTTCACATCAATAAAAAGATCTATTGTTTAAATCTCCAGCTTGCATCCTTATTATTTTAGTCGTTGATATATGTTGTCATGGTTTTTGCTCTTTCCTTAGCCTTCAACCTCACCAATTGAAAGAGTATAGGCTATCCAGATGAGGAATTAGGTGGGCAAGAGAAGATGGAAACTGCAATGCAGAAAACGGAAACTGCATTGCAGAAAACGGAATGTGCAATGCAAAAAACAGAAACATGAATAACCTATTTTACATTCTAGGTGGTTTTCAGTCTAATTCCCTCTCTCCCAACATGTCTTGAATAAAAAAAAAAAAAAATTTGTTTTGTTTTGTTTAACTCTAGAGTTGAGCATTTTTGCCCAGACTCAGCATTTCAGTTTCCATTTTTGTATTGCAGTTTCTATTTCTGCATCGCAGTTTCCGTTTCTGCATTGCAGTTTCCGTTTCTGCATCGCAGTTTCCATTTTAGTACTTTCATCTTGGTTCCTCCATTTTGCTTCTATAAAATTATTATTATTTTATATAATTGATATCTACATTGTATTTTTGTTGCAGTTTATGCTTTTATTTTCAGTTTTTGTGTGAATATGTGGTGAAATGAATTTTTTTTTATTAAAAAAAACCGTTTATCGTTTATATAAATATTGTATAACTGAATAAATATTACAAAATCAAGTTTGGTGTAGTGGTTTGTGAGTGAGCCTTCCTCCTTTAAGGATCAAGGTTCGAGTCCATTCAATGACACAAAATCTTTTTTTTTTTAAAAGGTGAATAAAGGGCAACGAAGTTGATCCCCTGCAGACGGTGGCAGGCCGGCAACGGGCAAGGGCAGGTGGCCGACGGCGGGAGTTTGGCGGCGAGATTCCGGCAGTGGATTCCGGCGGTGGCGGGCGGCGTCGAGATTCCAGCGATGGTGGTTGGATAGATATGGACATGTGGCATAGTATGCTTGCCTTAGAAGGAGTGGCATTGTGTGTAATTTTGATATTTTTTAATGATATTTTTGTAAATTAGGTACCACATTTTGGTCTTTGGCCTTATGCTAATTAGATGAAATTGTATTTCTATCTTCCAAATTAGTAAACTATATTGTGGTTTAAAACTAAAGCTCCCATAAAATTATTAGGTGGGCTTTTCTTTTCCTGGATGTAAATATAAATTGGGGCTTTTCTTCACTTTTACTTTTTTATTAGGGTTTGAACTCTAACTCAGGTCACATACACCCTTGGCTCTTTCTACCTCTCTGAAGGTCCGAATTTGGGTGGGAGGCAATAATTTGGAAGTTGATGTGTGTGTCTCTCTCACCTCTCTGAAAGTCCAACATATTGATTACACAAACATCATCAACTTGCAAAATATTGTCTTTCTCATGTTGGTGGTTCAATTGTGACGAGGAACATAACTCCCATTGGTAAGATTTCATATCTCTTGGGATCTCATTTGCATTTCTCTGACAATTTCATTTAATAAAAACCTAAAATTATATCGCATACGACGATTTTCTATATAAACCGTCGTGGTTTTACTCCATACTTGTCATTTTGTTGATCTATCATCGTAGGCTTTCAAAATCCAGAAAATAAATATAAAAAAGAAATACAAATTTAAGATGACGGTATTCAGAAAGGACAGTCATATAAAAATAATAGAGACGACAATATTTTTCTCTTAATGACCTGGGAAAGTAATATTATACAACACTATAAGTGAAGAAACCGACGCAGTTAGTAAACCAACATGGCGCTATATTCCAAATAACGAAGTGGTAAATTGCATTTACCACGACCATTTATTTTTACAGACCGTCGTGATAAAAAACCCACCGACATCTTACAGAATAAAATTATTAGGTAGACTTTTCTTTTCCTGGATGTAAATATAAATTGGGGATTTTCTTCATTTTTACTTTTCTATTAGGGTTCCAACTCTAACTCAAGTCACATAGGCCCTTGGGTCTCTCTACCTCTCTGAAGGTCCGAATTTGGGTGGGAGGCAATATGTTAGTATGAAATTTGTATTGTTATTTCCTAGACTCTAGCATAGGTTAGAAATTAGTGTGTGAAGAATTGTTACTGGACGTTTTGGCACAACTCATTCAACCACATTCTTCCGAGGCATGACTTGACCATATGAGAAACTTGACAACAGGTAAATCATGACATAAATCATGCATTCAAAATAGGATTTATAATTAAAGTTATTTTTGAGTCCATTGTGATTTAAGTTAAATCATTTGCATCTACTATCGCGACGTGCACTTGCTTATCTTCTAGTTATCTTGTTTTATGAGATAATTATCTCTCAATAAATAATAGTGTGGTCGTTATGTGTTGTCACTAGGAGTCCATATTGAAGCACAATTCATATTCATCTTTAGATAGTATTTTATTTTATGTTTGGCGTCTTAATAAACAAACCATATTGCATCAGGTATTGGGGTGATAGTTGTATAAGGTTTGGAAGTCTTTGTTGAATAGGATTGGTGGTCACGTAGGTGTCTCTTGAGTGAGAGAACTTGTTTTGAATAAAACCAAGGTGTATTCTTTTCAGTGGTTCAGCTTTCAACGTATTAAACTTTTGAGCATATTGAATTTTTCAGAGAGAACGCTGTGTGCATATTTTTCCAGATAAATCATCAAGTGTTCCTTGTTTACTTGGTGATTTATCAAATCTTTTCTTCATTCATATTGCATTCATATGCATATCGGTGACTCATACGGTTGAGGGCACCAAGACCGTGGTGGCGGTTTTCCTCCGGCGAGCTTGAAGCAATCGTGACCAGTATTGCGTTCAACATAAGGAGTGTCGAAGATCATCCCGTGACAGAAGTTGAGTTACAAAGAAGTCGGTAAACATTATCTAGAATGTGTCTAGGATAAGTGTGTGAGTACTTCTTGTAATCATCGTTCTATAGTGGATTTGTGTTGGACTGAGGAGTCCCGTGGATTTTCCTCAGAGGTGGGGTTTTACCACGTAAAATAATTCTCTCTGTGTTCTTTTATTTTATTTCCAGCACATTTCAGGATTGATAAACCATATCAATCCTGCTACCAAAGTTTATTTTTGTTTACTTGATTATAATTTTAAATTGGCCTATTAACCTCCTCTAGGCATATATAGACATCCTACAGGTATTTTCAATTGGCATCAGAGCAGGTTGCTGGACATACTCAGCAAGATCTAACATACCTGAGGATGGATCGTGCCGCGGGTTCTATTGCACATCCCCCATATTTCGATGGCCACAACTATGGTGCTTGGAAGGCTAAGATGAAGTCATTTCTTTGGTCCTTAGATGAACGTGTATGGAATACAGTGGTTCATGGATTTCCTAAACCCACAAAGAAGATCGGAAAAGGAGATGAAGCAACCACAGTTGTCAAAACTAGAGAGGAGTGGACCACTGAAGAAGTCACACATAGCACTACTAATCAAAAGGGGTTAAATGCTTTATTTACTGCTGTTTCTTCTGATCAATTTGAATATATATCTGGTTGTGATACTTCTAAGGAAGCTTGGGATATTTTGCAGGTTACTCATGAAGGAACAAATACTGTCAAGGGAGCCAAGCTTCAAATGCATACTTTACAGTTTGAGACACTCATGATGGATGAGAATGAAACTTTTTCTGAATTTTATGCTAAACTTTGTGTAATTGTGAATGCTTGTTCAAGTTTAGGTGAAAAAATTCCAGAAGATAGGGTTGTGAAAAAGATTTTGAGATCCTTGCCTCAACGATTTCAACCAAAGATCACGGCTATTAAAGAGATTCGTGACTTGAACACCATGAAAGTTCAAGAACCCATAGGGTCCATACAAACCTATGAGATGAAACATCTAGCTCCTAAAAAGAGCAAAAGTGTTGCTTTCAAGGTTGTGAAAGAAGAAGATGATGGGCATTCAGATGAAGATTGCAGTGATGAGGAATTAACGATTCTCACAAGACGATTTATGAACTTTCTCAAGAATCAGGATCCAAGGAGTCGAGATTCAAAAGGTATAAATTCTAAAAATAGATTTGTTGACTATACTGATGATGGGTCTAAATTTCGCAGGTCAAATGAACGAAAGAATCCAAGAGAAAAGGTCAAATGTTTCGAATGTGAAGGCTATGGACACATATCTTTCGAATGTGCCAACACCTTAAAGAAACAAAAGGATGGCAAGAATAAGGCAATGCATACTACTTGGAGTGATAGTGATTTTGACTCTGAAAATAATGAGAAGGCCATTGCACTTATCACGACCGTAAGCTTGGATGAACCAACGAAGAAGGATGATGATTGTGAAGATATGGATGTTGAGTTTATCATGAACAAATATGATGATTTGTTGGCTGCGTCTCAGAAACTTAGCAAACAAAATGAAGAGCTCGTAAAATCCATGGCTGTGCTGAAGCTGGAAAATTGCAGGATTGCAAACGAGTTTCAATCCCCTGACACAGAATCCGAAAAGGTAAGTGCAGGTACGAATGAAAAATTGATGTTTTTGTAGAAAAAATTGACTGATCAGAATAAATTAATTGCATCTCTAACTTCTGACAACAAAGCCCTTGAACTTGAACTTAAAAATTCAAAGGAAAGGATTGTTTCTTTAACCATTGGTGCAGAAAAAATTGACAGGATGATTAGCATGGGAAGAAGAGATGGTGACAAACGAGGCTTGGGATTTGAACCAAGTAATAAGTCTTCCGCTGTGTCTAAAACAAAGTTTGTCAAATCCTCTTCAATTATTGAACCTTCTGCAACTCATGAAGTCAAGAAATTCATTCCAATTTGTCACTTTTGTGGAACTCGTGGGCATATAAGACCAAGATGCAATAAGCTTCGAAACGAATTTGTTCGTTCAAATTCTCATGTCATAGGTGGAAAAGTAAGTATTAAACATAAGATTTCAAATCTTATGAAAGAGGTAAACCGCTTATCCAAGCTATCTTCTTTTCATTGTTTACCGTCAACTAAGACAAAGTTAGTTTGGAGGAAAAAGGAAAATCATAATTGTATGTTTGCCTCTACTAGTGTTGTGCATGAACCTGCTGTTTTAGAGAATTTGGATGTTAATTGTCTTGTTGCAAAAACTTTAGATAATCATCAATTTGACACTCTTGGACAGTCTTTAGGTCTCTGTGCTCTAGATTAATTCAATGCATGTTGCATGCCAAAGTCTCTTCTTTGCTGCATGATATTTAACTTACTTTCTGTTTTTATAAATTTGTCCAGCTTGTGCAAGGATTGTTAGGTCGTATCAATCCTGTAGCTGTTTGAACGTATTTGATGATCTTAGATTGGGCTCTAGCATTGCATTATATTGAGAAAACACTCTCTCAGCTACACACAAAGGTTCTCTTTGTCTTGGTGCGTGATAACATTCATTAAATGATCTATCCATCTAGGTACAATAGCACACGCACACTCTTTTCTTTGAAGTTCCTTGAATATCTCCTCTCATGCACTTGTCTCTCTTTGGATTGCCATAACACTACTGTGCATAAGTTCTTGATCTGTTTATAAATAAAAATAATAATAATGAAAAGGTGGTGACTTCTCATTGCTTAGTAACCGGGCCTCTTGTCTAACCAACGTCGAGGTTCGAGTCAACAGGTTGTGATGGTTTGCTATCCTTGCTTATCTTTGGAGCCTTCATGATTCGGATCAGTATTTCCCCAGGGGTGCCTCATCACCCAGTTGCTTCCAGTCATCTGACTTAAGCATACTGATTGACCATCCGCTACATGGATCATGTCGAAAGCAAAATAAAGTGAGCCACAAAATCCCTAAAGAAAAATAAAAATCATATAAACTGATCATCTTATACTTTCTATGCACTCAGTGTATGTGTTATCTTCGGTGGGGTCAGTCTTGGGTGGACATATTCTTTGTGCTTAATTGAACAGAGTTCACTTCACACCATTGCTTCTTGATGGTAGACTCATTTGGTGTTGTTTATTTTTCACCATGACTGTGGTATGCCTCCTTTTTTCCTCTGTGAGTTTGTGCGTCTCGTGTGATGTTTTGCTTCTATCCCTGCCATGCTTTGCTTCTCATGCGTTTCAAATAGCGAGGGGTCTGCTGCTACTTTCTTTTCTTGCTCAAATGCTTGGCATGTTTATGAATGGAAACTAATAATATCTTCAAGAAAGCTTTGGGTCTGCAGCTACAATGTTGTTTTGATTTTGTACTTTTTGTCTTGATTGCACGTTATGTTTTGATGCTTAAAAACTTCTCATTCTTTTTGTTTCAGATTCCTGTTTTCCTTATGTTTTTTTTTCTTCTTAAAACATATAAATAAAAATTTAAAAAAAAAAAATTGAATTTTTGTGTTTTCAAACATAGTGTCGTTTTATGCTTCTTGTTTAATTGTGCAGCTAGGCTCTATTTCATATTACTAAGACGGACACATGTTAAATTGATCTGAGGATTGCAGTGTCATTATCAATCCTGTCAGTTGCAGACCTGTGGCACAGCATGCTCATAAGAACATTTCTTTGGAAATATGTATGACACAATGAAGAGCAGAAGTCATGTAACCACAGAGGTAAGTATCATATATTGTTTATATGATTGAACCTAAACTTGTGTATGTTGTTCTTGTAGGTGTTGCATGGATCTTGGATATGAGACTTTTGCTCCCATTGCACAATTGGAATTGATATGCTCCCTTATATTTCTTCCCTGCCCTTTGGATTTCCTGACAAAAAGGGGGAGAGATGATGTGTGAAATTATGATAAAAAGGGGGAGAGATTGTGTTGTGGAATTAAGGGGGAGTTGTGTTGTAATTTTGCTTTGAATTACATTTCTTCTCCCACATGCTGTAGGAATTTCAAAACATTTTTCCAAAGTTCATTTGAATATTAAACATGCATTTAATCAAATTAATCGCAGCGGAAGTCTAAGGTGGTTGTTTAAATTCAAAAACAAAACTTCTTCCAAGTATCTTAAGCCATGAACATTGATATGTTTTTCATAAATGAAAATTCAAGAGAAAGGATAAGATCTAATTACCCTTGAAGCAATTATATGAACCAATTTGTGTTTGGTCTTCTCTTGATGATTTCCTCTTTGTTGATCTCCTCTTTGATCTTTGCTCCTTAATCTTTCTCCTCCATGTGAGCCACAAAAGTATATGGCCTCTAAGTCTCCACACCAATGGAACCTTGAGATGAGAAGAAGTATCTTGAGAATACTTGGATGCTAGTACAAGATTCTCAAGATTTGTTTCAATCTAAACCACTTTGAAAGATGAAAGTGTTTCACTCTTGAAAACTCTCTTTTATCTCTCTTTGATCTCCCAAACCCATTAGGTTGATGTTGGATTGTGTTTGTGTGTTAATGAGCTTATGGAAACAATTCCCATACATACTTACTTAAGCATTTTCGGCCAAAACCCATTGGGCTTCCAAAATTGGGCCTTATGACACTTAAACCATAATCTTTAGGTGTCTTAAGCCCTTGGGCTTGATACCCCACCATTTGGGCTTCCCGTTAACTATTACCGAGGCCCAAATACGTTTTTACACGTAGTAAATCATCCACATCAAATCAATCAAATTGATTTCCTCATTCTCATTTGTATTACTCAAAGTTAACCATTTAAGGTGTGCGATCCATTAGGTTCTAATTAGCAAGGCAGTGGGAAAATATTAGAACTCTTTCTAACCAACTGGAATTAAAACCCTCTTTTTAATTCTTCCTTTATTTGGATCGATCACAATCAATCATAGGACTTCCACAAGCCGAGAGTGACATCTAGCAATATATCAAGGCTACCCAAGCTAACCAGAATAGATGAAGAACCTATTCAGTTGGAATTGCAATGCAATACGGTCCTTCTCTTATACAATGTTTCAAATCATATTATTAGGGTACGGATTGTTTATGTCAAACCCCTAATATGATTTATAACCTCATGTGATTCAAAAGAACATGATTAAGAACAACTTTCTAAATCAAGCTCAAAATACTTTGGCCAAAGATTTACTGAATCACATCTTGAAACATTCTCCTTCTTTATCGAAAGTAGAGATTCCTTATTGTACATTCACATGCCCCTATGATGAATTAAGAGATCCCAACAACACTTAAGACAAATCTTTTACGGCTTGCCTTTAAGAGCTATCAAAGATCAATAACACATCACAAGACAACCATGATGCCTCAGGTCTAAGGACTAATTTGCATTATTGCAACTATGAGTTCTCATTTGACATGTAGATTAATACTCCATATGAGAACTACGGTTAATCGCGTTCAGTGTACTCATTCACTAATGAGCACCCACATACTTGTATTAGTGTCAACTACACAAATGGTTTGAGACTAACCATCCTCCCAATTGAGCATACATAATATGCGCTAATCTTGACGGTTTATCAATGCCCATTTGATAACCTATGATTAGGAACATTTTGGGATACTACAATTAGAGATTAAAGGTCTCATGAATCTAATCTTCTTTAGATTACTTTATCTCTTATTTAGCATACCCTGGACATTTGTTTCTTTACACGATGTAAAAGATAACAAATTAAGTTTGCCCTTTATATATCATATACGAAATGTATTCTAAGGAGATTACATCAAATGTATTGGCTCTTAGGGCACATTTCTAACACATGCTTCACTGGTTTTGTTGTTTCATAATGTGCAGGGATTCAGAGCTTCGATTTTAGAGTAGGATTTCATTTGTTAAATCCTATGCAATTTCTTTTGAGTTGTAATAGGTGTTTTGTCTAGAAAATGCCAAAGGGGGAGATTGTTAGTATGAAATTTGTATTGTCATTTCCTAGACTCTAGCATAGGTTAGAAATTAGTGTGTGAAGAATTGTTACTGGACGTTTTGGCACAACTCATTCAACCACATTCTTCCGAGGCATGACTTGACCATATGAGAAACTTGACAACAGGTAAATCATGACATAAATCATGCATTCAAAATAGGATTTATAATTAAAGTTATTTTTGAGTCCATTGTGATTTAAGTTAAATCATTTGCATCTACTATCGCGACGTGCACTTGCTTATCTTCTAGTTATCTTGTTTTATGAGATAATTATCTCTCAATAAATAATAGTGTGGTCGTTATGTGTTGTCACTAGGAGTCCATATTGAAGCACAATTCATATTCATCTTTAGATAGTATTTTATTTTATGTTTGGCGTCTTAATAAACAAACCATATTGCATCAGGTATTGGGGTGATAGTTGTATAAGGTTTGGAAGTCTTTGTTGAATAGGATTGGTGGTCACGTAGGTGTCTCTTGAGTGAGAGAACTTGTTTTGAATAAAACCAAGGTGTATTCTTTTCAGTGGTTCAGCTTTCAACGTATTAAACTTTTGAGCATATTGAATTTTTCAGAGAGAACGCTGTGTGCATATTTTTCCAGATAAATCATCAAGTGTTCCTTGTTTACTTGGTGATTTATCAAATCTTTTCTTCATTCATATTGCATTCATATGCATATCGGTGACTCATACGGTTGAGGGCACCAAGACCGTGGTGGCGGTTTTCCTCCGGCGAGCTTGAAGCAATCGTGACCAATATTGCGTTCAACATAAGGAGTGTCGAAGATCATCCCGTGACAGAATTTGAGTTACAAAGAAGTCGGTAAACATTATCTAGAATGTGTCTAGGATAAGTGTGTGAGTACTTCTTGTAATCATCGTTCTATAGTGGATTTGTGTTGGACTGAGGAGTCCCGTGGATTTTCCCCAGAGGTGGGGTTTTACCACGTAAAATAATTCTCTCTGTGTTCTTTTATTTTATTTCCAGCACGTTTCAGGATTGATAAACCATATCAATCCTGCTACCAAAGTTTATTTTTGTTTACTTGATTATAATTTTAAATTGGCCTATTAACCTCCTCTAGGCATATATAGACATCCTACAGGTATTTACCACAACCGTTTATTTATACAGACCGTCGTAGTGTTCTAACTTAATACATCTTGAAATATTAAAAATATGACGTGGATATTTTTACATTTAGACGTCGTTATCTATGCTACCAATGTCGTGGTTCGCTTTTAATCTATACGACAGTAATGTAGTAAATACCGTCGTAGTACATGACGTCTTAATATGTCGATAAATTTATTTTTACCGTCGTGGTATATGACTTTAATACGACACTGGTTATGAATCTACTGATGTGGATTCCATTAAAATTATACAATGTTGATTAAGAATAGTTGGTCGTGTTTAACTAGTAATTGACACGGCAGCAGTTTTCGTAAAACGTTGTCTTTACTTTCTATGTTTCTAGCTTCGTACCTGTTGTCGTTGTTTTTTGGGGTTAAGAATTTACGTCTTGAGAAACATGTTTAATAAGATGACGCTTTTTAAGTTCCGTCCGTCGTGTTTTATAAATACTCAAGCAGATCTAGATTTTTTAGGTGTTTAAGTTACTTATCCACAACGGTTTTCTGTTACTATCGTCATTCTAAACACAACGACGGTATTTATTTATACTGTCATTATTTTCTGGTCATCTTTTCCCCTTTTGTAGTAGTGTTAGTGAAATAATGAAATATGTTTTATGAATTAATAAATTTATTGTGATATTTTAAACATGTTGTCTAAAAAATTGGTCATGTTTAATTGTTATGAATTAATAAGTTAAAATTTTTCATTATTGTCTAAAAATTTGTACAAAAATATGTTTAAAAAAATTAGAAAAAAGTATTAAAAAATAAAATAAAAGGATCGGCCCATCTACTGCCCCGCCCGACTCAGAAAGCCTGCATAGGCCTGTCTCAGCCCGAAAAAAGAAAAAGCCTAGGGAGGCCTGACCCAAGCCCAGCCTGGCCCAATGATGAACCCTACCTTAAGCGAAGAAGAAGCAAACCCACTGTTTTTTTTGTTCAAAGCAAATCCACTATTTAGACCTGATTTTTCACAACCTTACACTTAAACAAGATGGGCTTTCAAAAAGGAAATACTAGGAGATAGGGCCCAAGGGCCCAAATGCATGGCTGAGTAGAAGTGTTAGAGGTTCAACTACAAACCAGTGACCGAGAGGGTACTTAAGCTGAAGGTATGCTAATTGGTCGAATTAGTAGGGAGTTATCGACCATTTTTGCAATTGAGATTCAACCTTTTTGACCGCCCAAATTGTCAGAACTTGACCGAATGTCATCTTTTCCACCGCCCATCTCAACCAATCACGAGCAATTAGCTTATAAGGAAAGATTTGAAGGTGATTGGACATTTGTCAGTGTCACAGTAAAAAATCCAATTTGGCCTGACAGGTTGCTCAACAACGTTCAAAGGGTCCAGCACAAAATCAAAAACCCTTTATCTTTTATCATAGGAGTAGGAGTAATGACATATTGATATTTGACCTATTTATTATATCTCTTTTACTTGTCATATTGCTATTATTTTGAGTTAAATTGTAGGAATTTCAAAATATTTTTCCAAAGTTCATTTGAATATTAAACATGCATTTAATCAAATTAATCGCAGCAGAAGTCTAAGGTGGTTGTTTAAATTCAAAAACAAAACTTTTTCCAAGTATCTTAAGCCATGAACATTGATATGTTTTTCATAAATGAAAATTCAAGAGAAAGGATAAGATCTAATTACCCTTGAAGCAATTATATGAACCAATTTGTGTTTGGTCTTCTCTTGATGATTTCCTCTTTGTTGATCTCCTCTTTGATCTTTGATCTTTGCTCCTTGATCTTTCTCCTCCATGTGAGCCACAAAAGTATATGGCCTCTAAGTCTCCACACCAATGGAACCTTGAGATGAGAAGAAGTATCTTGAGAATACATGGATGCTAGTGCAAGATTCTCAAGATTGGTTTCAATCTAAACCACTTTGAAAGATGAAAGTGTTTCACTCTTGAAAACTCTCTTTTATCTCTCTTTGATCTTCCAAACCCATTTGGTTGATGTTGGATTGTGTTTGTGTGTTAATGAGCTTATGGAAACAATTCCCATACACATTCACTTAAGCATTTTCGGCCAAACCCCATTGGGCTTCCAAAATTGGGCCTTATGACACTTAAACCATAATATTTAGTTGTCTTAAGCCCTTGGGCTTGATACCCAACCATTTGGGCCTTCCGTTAACTATTACTTAGCCCAAATACGGTTTTACACGTAGTAAATCATCCACATCAAATCAATCAAATTGATTTCCTCATTCTCATTTGTATTACTCAAAGTTAACCATTTAAGGTGTGCGATCCATTAGGTTCTAATTAGCAAGGCAGTGGGAAAATATTAGAACTCTTTCTAACCAACTGGAATTAAAACCCTTTTTTAATTCTTCCTTTATTTGGATCGATCACAATAAATCTTAGGACTTCCACAAGCCAAGAGTGACATCTAGCAATATGTCAAGGCTACCCAAGCTAATCAGAATAGATGAAGAACCTATTCAGTTGGAATTGCAATGCAATACGGTCCTTCTCTTATACAATGTTTCAAATCATATTATTAGGGTATGGATTGTTTATGTCAAACCCCTAATATGATTTATAACCTCATGTGATTCAAAAGAACATGATTAAGAACAACTTTCTAAATCAAGCTCAAAATACTTTGGCCAAAGATTTACTGAATCACATCTTGAAACATTCTCCTTCTTTATCGAAAGTAGAGATTCCTTATTGTACATTCACATGCCCCTATGATGAATTAAGAGATCCCAACAACACTTAAGACAAATCTTTTACGGCTTGCCTTTAAGAGCTATCAAAGATCAATAACGCATCACAAGACAACCATGATGCCTCAGGTCTAAGGACTAATTTGCATTATTGCAACTATGAGTTCTCATTTGACATGTAGATAAATACTCCATATGAGAACTACGGTTGATCGCGTTCAGTGTACTCATTCACTAATGAGCACCCACATACTTGTATTAGTGTCAACTACACAAATGGTTTGAGACTAACCATCCTCCCAATTGAGCATACATAATATGCGCTAATCTTGACGGTTTATCAAAGCCCATTTGATAACCTATGATTAGGAACATTTTGGGATACTACAATTAGAGATTAAAGGTCTCATGAATCTAATCTTCTTTAGATTACTTTATCTCTTATTTAGCATACCCCGGACATTTGTTTCTTTACACGATGTAAAAGAGAACAAATTAAGTTTGCCCTTTATATATCATATACGAAATGTATTTTAAGGAGATTACATCAAATGTATTGGCTCTTAGGGCACATTTCTAACAATCTCCCACTTGCACTAGAGCCACATAGCCATGTATCTCATATCCATTATCTCTGTATGTCTATCCAGTTGTGACTGTGACATAGGCTTAGTGCGTGGATCTGTTACGTTGTTTGCAGATGCCCCATCTAATGGTAACATTTTTCTATGTGTTTGGATCTCTGATGAGACCTAGGTTCCTTGGCTTGAGCTATCGCCCCATTGTCATCACACAGTAAAGGTACTTGTGACATTTTGGTTAGAACCACATTTAGTTCGGTAATAAACCTTTTATCCAAACAGATTTTATTGTAGCTTCTAAAGCGACAATGTAATCAACTTCAGTTATTCTCTAACTAACTACGTGTCCATTCAAAATGAAGACATACCCTTAGGTGGATTTGCAATTGTTGATATTAGATACATTATCCAAATCAGTAAATGCTTCCACTTGCTACTCTGATGTTCCTACCAGACGAGGAACATGTCCTTAGTCCTTCTTAAGTATTTAAGAACATACTTGACTGCTCCCAATTGATCTAATCATGGGCTTGATTTATATCTTTTAGTTATACTCGTATAACCAATATCATGTCTTGTACATGCTATGACATATATGAGAATCCCTATTGCATATGCATAAGAGATTTTACTCATATGCTGTATCTCATAATGAGTTTTTGGACACATGCTCTTAGAAAAGTGAAGTCCATGTCGTACTGGAAGTAAACTTTTCTTAGACTGTTCCATATGAAATCTCCTTAGCATCTTATCAGCGTACAAGGATTGAGATAATCCAATTATACTCTTAGATCTATCAGGATAAATCTTTATTCCTAGTATGTAAGATGCTTCTCTAAAATCTTTCATTGAGAATGATTTAATGAGTCACAGCTTCACTGAAGATATCATTCCTATATCGTTTCCGATAAGTAGTATGTCATATACATACATTACTAGGAATACTACCAAACTCCCACTGACCTTTTTGTACACTAATTGGTCATCCATGTTTTGTATGAAGTCAAACGATTTGACAATTTCATCAAATAGGATGTTTCAACTCCAAGAACCTTGCATCAACCCATAAATGGATCTATGTAGCTTGCATACCTTATGCTTATCAACTTTAGAAATGAAGCCTTCAGGTCGATCTATATATAGTTCTTCCTGAAGGTGGCCATTCAGAAAAGCCGCCTTCACATCCATTTTGACAAATCCCATAATCATGGTATGCAGCTATTGCAAGCCAAATCCGAATAGACTTTGTCGTAGTGACAGGAGAGAAGGTTTCTTTATAGTCAATCCCTTCTCTTTGCTACTAGCCTTACTTTGTAGGTTTCTACTATCTCATCTGAGCCTATCTTCCTCTTAAAGATCCATTTATTCCCTATTGGTACAATACCATGAGGAGGATCACTAGAGTCTAGACTTTGTTGGTATACGTAGAATCCATTTCGGATTTCATGGCTCCAAGCCATTTCTATGAGTCAATGTCTGACATTACCTCATTATAGTTCGAAAGGTCCTTCGATATCCTTACAATCACTTAGGAGATTTAACTCTCCTTTGTTGTCGTGAAGGAAACCACAATACCTTTTAGGCATTCTGCTAACCCTTCTTGAACTACGTGGAGTCTGTGTTACAACATGTTTGTGGATCTGGGATTGCACTTAGTTCAGTGTTGATTTCTAGCTCATTGGACAATTCCTTGAGTTCTATCTCATGTCCCCCTTTTCCCATCAAGAGTGTATTCTCCTTTTAGGAAGGTAGCTGACCTTGCGACAAACAACTTTTGCTTGTTGATGTGATAGAAGTAATATCCCATAGTTTCCTTGAGATACCCTATAAATCTACACTTCACTAACCTTGCATTTAGTTTATCCACATCTTGCCTTTACATATGCTGGACAACCCAAAATCTTGATCTAATCAAGACTTGGTTTCTTCCCAAATCACATTTCAAATGGAGTTTGTGGAATGGATTTGGAAGGCACTCTATTTAGCAAATGAATTGCAGTTTCAAGTGCATATCCCTAAAAGGATATAGGTAAATTAGTACAGCTCATGGAACTCATTTTAGAAACTCCATTATGTTGTGGAATTCCTGGTGGAGTCCATCATGATAAGATGCCATGTTCCTTATGGTAATCAAGAAACTCTGTGCTTAAGTATTCACATCCTCGATCGAATCGAAGGATTTTAATACTCTTGCCTATTTGGTTTTCAACTTCATTTCTGAATTCCTGAAAATTTTCAAAAATTCAGATTTAGGCTTCATTAAGTATAAATACCCTAACCGTAAATGATCATCGGTAAAGGTAATGAAGTATGAATAACCGACCTCTGTGTTGTATACAAAAATTCACAAACATCTTAGTGAATTAATCCCAACAGTTCTGTAACTCTTTCTCCTTTACCAGTGAAAGGAGACTTGGTTATTTTGCCATGTAGACAAGATTCACAAGTAGGCATAGGAACATGATCAAGTGATCCAAAAGGTTCCATCGTTTGCCATCCGGTGAATTCTATCTTGGCTAATGCCTCCAAGTTTAAGGTGTCACAATTTAGTTGATGTATCCACATCTCTAGGCCTCTCAGGTCTAGTTGCATCTTTATCCATATACAGTTAATGGTACCATTCATTTCTAAAATGAAAAGACACCATCAATCAAAATTGCATAAGCAACGATTTGATTGATATGTGAAATAGAACAAAGCATTTTGTCAAACAAAACATCAAATCCATCTCTTAAAATATAGAGACGGATATTAAGTTCTTTACACATCCAGAAATGAAATAACAATTATTTCAAATTCAGGTCTTCTTCGGATGGTAGTTTGAGATATTAGGTGCCTATTGCATTGGCAACTACATTAGTGCTATTTCCCACGGTTAGCACAATTTCTCATTTTCCAAGTCTTCTACTCCCACTAGTCCATGCACACAATTGCATATATTTTGACTAGCTCCTGAATCAACTATTCAGTTTAGAAGCTTTAACTGTAATTACTAATTTTAGAACAAGAGAGTGACCTTCTGAAGGGTTTTCTCTTGAGGTTTGGAAGGCATCTCTTGCAATTTCTCTTCCAATGTCCATATTTGCCACAGTGAAAACAAGTACCTTTCAGTTACTTGTCTTTCTTTTGTATTCTTTCTTCCTTGGGTTTTTAGAAAACTTTTCTTCTTCTTTTATCCTTACCTTTTGTTTGGATTTGGAAAAAGAAGAACCCTTCTAAAATTTGCAACTATCCTCTTTAACCCTTTATCTTTTGAGATATTCATTTAAGCTACTATAGCTATATTGAGTAGCTCATATAGGGTATCATTCATCTTTCCCATATTATAGTTCATAACATATTGGGATTAACTAATGATAGGGATGAAAGAAAGAATCTTGTTGAACTTCAACATCAAAGAAAAATCCATATTTTCCAATATCTTAAGTAATTATATTACTTTGAGATCTTGTTGATTAACCGGGAACCCACTTACCATTCTTGTCATAACAAGTTCACATATGGTAATGTAAGCTAGGAGTAGCTTCACCTTTTCATGGATGCCAACATGTAACTTTTACCTTAGTTGTCATCTAACACATGCTTCTTATAAGCCTTTGTCTCCTCCTCAATGGCATATGGACCAAGAGGGGTATGTGGTGGGGTTTTTCTTATACACAACTAATCTCATCCAATTATAGGACAAGTTGGTGTTTGTGCAATCAAACCGGATAGTTCGTGTCATCTTGGACGTTTGAGTCAAGTATCTTCGAGATTGGGTTTGTGATGGTTAATTTGAAATTCTGCAAAAACGTAAATAGATTTTAATTTAGATTAATCTTCTACCAAGGACTTAGGGTCTTTAAGTCATGATGGTAGCTCCCACTATTTTTGGCAAATTTCATATCCCTCCTGAAATCCGAGAGTTTCCGTTGAAACTCTTAGTGGGGATGGGAGTCTCACTTTCACATAGTTTTCCTCAACCTAACAGTTTGTTGGATTGCTATGATACTAATGAGAGGATACTCTTATCCAATCACATCATTAATGTGAATACCCATCACTATGGCCTCTAGAGAACTAGACCTCAACCTAACAGTTTGTTGGTTTCGTTCGTCTTAGTTAAGTTATTCCCACCATGCTTGTGGGTATAGGGTTTCAAGCATGACCTCAACCTAACAGTTTGTTGGCCACACTCGTTATCTATCCGCACTACATCAAGTATGTGTAATAGGCTTCCCTTGGATGGTTACAAGTACTGGATGTTGCCTCACTGAGGTCCAACAAGGTGTAAATGTGCCACCCAATAAGAGACTACCATGGTGGAAGGCCACAAAATAGCATTCAAAGTGCCATTTCGCTTATCAACTTAATATTGCTTTGAGGGTAGTTAAATTGGTCTCATTTTAATCCAATTTTAATCCTTTTAAAATTACCTATCTAATCTCATTAAATGGTTCCCATTGCAATATATTAGTAGCACATAATACTCCCACTAAATGTTTTAGAAACCATTTGCTTGAGATAGTGGAAATACATGATACTACTAATTGATTAATTATCATCATTACCGAACATTCCAATTGCATTGGGCTTGTAGGATGATTATGGACTTTCTTGTTGATCCAACACGAGCCACCATGTTGGATCATGGTCTTGGATGGTGATTCATTTTAATTACGCGCGCATAAAAATAAATTAGGCATGAAAGCCATTTCATTATTACATAGCCAATCAAAATCGAATACATATCCAATAAGCGGCCAATCACATAGCTCAATTGTTTGGTCTAAGTCCATAACCATCCTTTAATTATTTAAACGCTTTAAACAATTAAACTAGCAATGTAAATACATGCTCTTGGGTTGCATACATATATATGGGTTTAATTCAAGTGGTAATCATATTCAAATAAAATAAATTTACCATGGAGTGAAAACATTTTACTACAATAGTAAATGTAATTGTAGAAACCTTTTAGGCATAGTTACACTTATCATATATTGCAACTATATCCAAAACTATTCAACAATTAATAATGGATCCAAAGTTGATCCACTAGGGTGTGGGGTTAAAGCATGCATTTGTATAATACAAAGTGGTGATCATAATTTTTTCAACTAAGTGAATAATCATGAATGTGACTAGGTAGGCCAACCACACTCACCAAAGTAATCAAAATTAATTTTAGTGTGGTAGGTAAATAATTAGTGATAGGAATAATTTGATCAACTTTTGCATTTTATATCAAATCACCATCATTTACATCTAGATAGTCCCCACACACTCACCAAAGTAATCTTATTAATTTTAGTGTGGTGGGTAAATGTTTATTGAGTGGAAACATTTTTGAAAAACTTTTAATTTTATAATAAAACATCATCATCATCTTTTGACCTATTTTGGTGGAAAATTCCACTAAACACAATCATCAAAATTAGCCACCTAACTTATGGATCAAAAAGATCCCATAACAAGAACATCAAGAACACCAAGAACATGCATATGAACTAATATGAATGTTCATGCTATTTCCGAAAAAATCCATATTCCATTTTAACTATCTCATGCTCTTAATATCATATATTTCATGAAGTTAAAATCATGTGAGTTTTAATGCAACTATGCTCTAATATTCATATACATATATGAACACAAAGAGAGCATCAATCATTAAAACACAAATCCGGAAATTCAAAATCCCAAACAACCCCTTTCACTCCATTTGATTTTTATTCAATCATATCAAAATAAATCAAGTATAACTATTATACTTTTAAATGAATTCACAACCCATATATGCATCTCTAAACCTAAAAAACATATCAAGTTCATGACCTATGGCTCTGATACCAATTGTAGGAATTTCAAAATATTTTTCCAAAGTTCATTTGAATATTAAACATGCATTTAATCAAATTAATCGCAGCGGAAGTCTAAGGTGGTTGTTTAAATTCAAAAACAAAACTTTTTCCAAGTATCTTAAGCCATGAACATTGATATGTTTTTCATAAATGAAAATTCAAGAGAAAGGATAAGATCTAATTACCCTTGAAGCAATTATATGAACCAATTTGTGTTTGGTCTTCTCTTGATGATTTCCTCTTTGTTGATCTCCTCTTTGATCTTTGATCTTTGCTCCTTGATCTTTCTCCTCCATGTGAGCCACAAAAGTATATGGCCTCTAAGTCTCCACACCAATGGAACCTTGAGATGAGAAGAAGTATCTTGAGAATACATGGATGCTAGTGCAAGATTCTCAAGATTGGTTTCAATCTAAACCACTTTGAAAGATGAAAGTGTTTCACTCTTGAAAACTCTCTTTTATCTCTCTTTGATCTTCCAAACCCATTTGGTTGATGTTGGATTGTATTTGTGTGTTAATGAGCTTATGGAAACAATTCCCATACACATTCACTTAAGCATTTTCGGCCAAACCCCATTGGGCTTCCAAAATTGGGCCTTATGACACTTAAACCATAATATTTAGTTGTCTTAAGCCCTTGGGCTTGATACCCAACCATTTGGGCTTTCCGTTAACTATTACTTAGCCCAAATACGGTTTTACACGTAGTAAATCATCCACATCAAATCAATCAAATTGATTTCCTCATTCTCATTTGTATTACTCAAAGTTAACCATTTAAGGTGTGCGATCCATTAGGTTCTAATTAGCAAGGCAGTGGGAAAATATTAGAACTCTTTCTAACCAACTGGAATTAAAACCCCTTTTTAATTCTTCCTTTATTTGGATCGATCACAATCAATCTTAGGACTTCCACAAGCCAAGAGTGACATCTAGCAATATGTCAAGGCTACCCAAGCTAACCAGAATAGATGAAGAACCTATTCAGTTGGAATTGCAATGCAATACGGTCCTTCTCTTATACAATGTTTCAAATCATATTATTAGGGTATGGATTGTTTATGTCAAACCCCTAATATGATTTATAACCTCATGTGATTCAAAAGAACATGATTAAGAACAACTTTCTAAATCAAGCTCAAAATACTTTGGCCAAAGATTTACTGAATCACATCTTGAAACATTCTCCTTCTTTATCGAAAGTAGAGATTCCTTATTGTACATTCACATGCCCCTATGATGAATTAAGAGATCCCAACAACACTTAAGACAAATCTTTTACGGCTTGCCTTTAAGAGCTATCAAAGATCAATAACGCATCACAAGACAACCATGATGCCTCAGGTCTAAGGACTAATTTGCATTATTGCAACTATGAGTTCTCATTTGACATGTAGATAAATACTCCATATGAGAACTACGGTTGATCGCGTTCAGTGTACTCATTCACTAATGAGCACCCACATACTTGTATTAGTGTCAACTACACAAATGGTTTGAGACTAACCATCCTCCCAATTGAGCATACATAATATGCGCTAATCTTGACGGTTTATCAATGCCCATTTGATAACCTATGATTAGGAACATTTTGGGATACTACAATTAGAGATTAAAGGTCTCATGAATCTAATCTTCTTTAGATTACTTTATCTCTTATTTAGCATACCCCGGACATTTGTTTCTTTACACGATGTAAAAGAGAACAAATTAAGTTTGCCCTTTATATATCATATACGAAATGTATTTTAAGGAGATTACATCAAATGTATTGGCTCTTAGGGCACATTTCTAACACCCAGCTGTATAGAAAACCTTGGAACTCAAAGGGGCCTGCACTCCGGTGGAAGAGATTTCACCAAAAGGAGTGAATGGAGAGCAGCGAAGGAAAAGTGGGAATGGAAGATTGATAGAATTAGAGTCCTAAGCGCCTATAAAAGAAAGCTCCCTCTACCCAGCAAACACACACCATTCCAGAGCATGACCAAGCTTCGTCAAGCAAACTGGAATTTACCCTAGACGCCCCATCTTTTATTTCCATCGTTTTCTCTCTTTCTGAGATAGAAACCCTCCTAATTTTCCCTTTTTCCACTCTAAACCTTCTTTTTTGAACGGAATTCATGCTTTGATCTCTCTCTCAAATTGCCAAACTTGTGAAGGCTTAACTCCCATGCCACAAGCTCCTCAAGCTAAGTCACTAATAAATTTGATACGTTCTTTTGGTTGTTGGTGAAAAGAACCCAAACGTATATTTTTTTGAGGCTTCAGCAAGTCTTTTAAAAATTCTTTTGGGAGTCTGGTTCTTGAACTCAGGCATCAGGAGGTTTTGTTTGTTTTCTTTTTACAGCAGCCCAAGCCCATTTGTCAGGCTGCTGGAACAAGAAGACCCCTACACACAACTCGGAATGGCAATTACCTGGTGCATGTTTGTTGTAACACCCCGTCCCAAATAATTAGTTAATTACTTAATTAATTGTGAAATTACGTTTTTGCCATCGGGAGTAGCGATACTTTAATCACTTTTTGTTCAAAAAATAATATGGGGAATTGAGTAGCACCGTTGCGTAGAGCTAGTGAATACGAGCTCGTAGACATGCGGTAGGCTCAATTCCGATTTATAACGAAGAAGTTACGATGTATGGAAGTGTAGTGGCACAACCGTAAATATCGCAAAGTTCTAATTTAAGTATCAAACTAGACTTCTTTTTATGGAATTTTTTCCCTCTTCCTCATGAATGTTTCTCTCTCGCTCCGTGATGAATAGTAGCACTGCTGTTTCCAACACTTTTTCAGGCGCTGTCCGATCTCGGTTACTATCGCAACCTTCATGGAACCTCTTCGTCTCATCCTCCTGTTAAACACCCACCCAAGACCCGGTCTAATTAGCAGCTCATGAGCCTGATTTGACGACAATAAGAACTTATGTTTTTTCGGCAATATTTGTCCATTTTCCGGGGACTCCGGCCGCCATTTCCGTCGAGTGAGGTATGACTTCTTTCTAACTGGAGATCCTAAAGTGTGACTTCTTTCTTTTTATTAAACCTTTCTAGGGTAGTATTAAGGCTTATCTTAGGCTGACTACTAGAACTGGATTCTTCTTGGCTTATGACTTTTCTAAGCTTTCTAAGGTATTCAGCTTTTAACTCAGGATCCTAGACTTTACTTATTAACTCAATTAGTAACTCTTCTTGTTCTTCTTGCTTAGTAAGAACGCAAATTGCATTACTCAAGACTTTGCAACATTTAGCTTTACAACCAAACTGGATTTTTGGTGAACTGGACTGGGAACTGTTTGAACTATAGTTGACTGAACTATCTGAGGGCATAGGTTCTGACTCAGTATTGGCTAACTCAAGAACTTTAATTAATTTGGCTTCATCCTCGGATGCTAACTTTAACTGTTTAACTGTATCTTTAACTTTGCACTCATTAGCATAATGACCTTGCTTTTTTGCATTTGTAACACCTGACTTTGCTCTTATCTGTGCTTTTCTTAAAGTAACTATTTTTACCTTGTCGGGGGCTTTTCTTAAAACCTTTTGAATAACCTTTTGACCATTTTTTTTTCCTAGGGGTAAACTTTCTTCTACTATAGAATTCATTATCATCTTTGAAGGAATCTCTCCTACGGGAATAATGGCGACTTTTACTAAAGCGTTTATCATGGCTTCTTTTGATTTGTCTGGATGGCGGGACTGGTGCTAGACCATACTGTTCACAGAAATTTCCTAACTCACACTTAGCATTTTTTTCTATCGGCTTGGATTGATTTTCCTATTTTTAGATCTACACACATTTTCATACCGACTTGATTAATTGTACTAATTATATTACCGTAGGTTAACTCATCGTCATTAATTTGTCCTGATTCATTGCTTAAGACCGTTCTAATTTTATGGGCAAACAAATTAGGGAGACCGTTAATAAACTTTTCTTTCCAAAAGGCTTGATTACTATCATCTCTTAGCATAACTTTGGAAATGAAAACATCTTTATACCATCCAAAATCACTTAGCTTAGGGCATCTTAGATTACTTAACTGATCATGAATTCTAGCTGTTGTACTACTAGGTGTTCCTATGAAATGCTCAATTATTGTGTATAAAAGGACATTGACTCCATCTTCTATGCTTGTTCCTACACGTTCATCTAAAATTGGGTAATTATTTTCATCTGTCTTAAAGGCATGAATTATACTTAGTTTGGCTTCGTTTGTGAGATGTTTATCCCACCAGAAACGAAGTGTTCCTGTGAATCCTGTTTCTAAAAGGGAAACTATTTCTGACTGTCTTAACTGGTGATTTGTGGCATAACTATTGGCTACCATGGACATATGCTGTAATTTGTTGAGTATCTCCTGTTCGAATAAGCCATCGATATTCCACTCATATAGCTTACCAGAAGACACTGAGAACTGACTTTGGGTTCTTTCTTCGAACTGGACATTTAGGGGCGTAGGCTTAGGATACCAATTTTTGGTAAGGCTTGTGGGGTTGACTTTTCTTGTTAACCTGCTGACTTTAAGACTTTGAGAATCCTAGTTAACTTGGAGATTACTAAAGGCTTGTTCAATTTTAGAGATATTACTAGTTTCTGACTCTTGACTAGAAACTGACTCTAAAGACATAGCTGACTCACTATCAGAGTTAACTTCAAATTGTAAAATTCTAACTGAGGTTTCTTCTTATTTTCCTTTATCTTTATCTTTATTTGGCTTTGGCTTAACCGGGGTTAACTCTTTGAACATTTCTTCAATTTTTCTCATTGTTGGGTTAACTTTAAGGGAAGACTCCAGTTTTAACTCTTGAAATTTAACTAAAGGTTTTTCTTTCTTAGGCTTTAGAGTAATTTCCTGGGGAATTAACTTATCGACTTTGGTTTCTATTTTATCTAATTGTTTTCCTATGACTATTAGCCTTGTGTTGGTGTAATTATTTTGTTCTATTACCATTTTATTGGCATCTTTTGATTCTAGGATTTTGTAAGGACTAGCAATGACTTTAGCATTCTTATGATTAATGATTATTGTTTCTACGGGAGGATGTGTGGAGATGACTTTGGTGTTGTCTTCTTTTTCCCATTTTTCTTGGGTTAAAGTCTTTATTTTTTGACTTGCATGATGACTTTCTATATAGTCTAGGTAGTAGGTTTCTGACTTAGTGGTTTTCATGAAATCTTTCCAACCATTAAAAATTATTTTTCTTTGGTCTTTGGGGAAAGTTACGTGATAATTTTCTTTCCTTGACTTATTTTCAGGAGCACAATAATGGGCCTCTAATTTTGACCAATGGATTTTAAATGGTTTACTAAGAACTCTTAATTGGGCATCGTAGGGCTCAAAGACTGATCCTTGCATATCTGACCTGGTTGGTGACTCAGGCTGTATTGGCTCAGGAGGTGCAGTAGGGGCTCTGTTGTAACTAGGTTGGACAACTTGTTTGGCTTTTCTTAATTCATTAATTTTAAAATCAATTAGGGCTTTATCGGCTTCTAAATCTCTTTCTGTGATTGAAGATGACTCGGCAGATGAATGTCTTGCTGGAGGCTTAAAAGATTGACTAGGCGTAGGTAACTGTTCTAATTAGACTGTGGACTTGACTGGCCTATCAAAACTAATTTTAACCGTACCATCTAAATATGGTTGAATATAGTCTAAATCGTTTAGACTACGTTGAACCGGCTTAGGGGGGCATTCAGTAGTTAAAAACCAATCTCTAGGTAAATCTACTTCAGACCATTTAATCATTTGAGGAACTGTAACATTAGCATTAGACGTATGACTCTGGATTAATAGTATTTGACTTTTTGGACTTTTGCTTAAGGCTTGGAAATTCATATTCGTACCTGTGACTTTATAATAAATACTGTAAATTAAAGCTAAAGGTTGGGTACCTGATAAAACATTATACCCATTAGTTTTAATATTTAAAGTTAAAACTTTTAAGATATGAGGATCACTAAGACTTACTGTAAAATCTGGGTAACAATCAAAGTGAACTGGACCATGGCATAAACTTGACTCAATGATTCCTAAGACTCCATCTTGGAAATCATTAAATCTGGCATCTCTTAAACTTAATAAAATTGCGGCTTTAAGACCTAACTTAGTTAAGGGTTTAACTGCGACTTTAACTAATCCTATATGCAGAAAATTATTGCCTTCTTTCCTATGCTTCTTTATTGCATCTAAATTAAGTAACTGGCATGTTTCATGTTCTTTTCCTAAGGCATAGACTTGTTCTACTGTCTTGATATGCGTAGTTGTTTTAAATGCATTAATTGACCATTTTTGCTTATAAATTTCCATACTAGGGACTCTAGGTATATTCCAATCATCACAATGTAATTTACCACTACTTGACTCATATTCTAATTCTTCTTCATTAACTATGTCTGGCACTTGGCTTAAACTGGTTCTAGAACTAGAAGAATTAATTAAATTGGTTCTAAATAAAAGACTCATTTTGCTTACGTGTTTAATTTAAATCAACTTAATTAGAAAGACTCTTACATGACTTCTAAATTAGAAAGACTCTTGGGTAATTCCTAAGACTGACTCTAAGATACCTAAGAACCTATGGGTTGTCTCTCTCTCTCTCACCTTCTCGTGCCTAACCGCTCATGCCTCTACCTGGGACTTACTGTTTGGTAAAAAGGTCTCACCTTACGGACTTTTGAGAGAGGGGAACCTAAGGAACTAGATAACTTGGAAGAGACTTGGAAGTAACCTGGGAGACTTACTAATTCAGAAGTAACTTGGGAGACTTGCTAACTCAGAAGGCTTAAATCAGCCACTTGGGCGATATGAGTAGCAAACTTAGACTCAACTCTTTCAACTCTTTCGGCTCTGATAACAGAAGGGGACTAGGACCTATAATCTAGAAGTACTAGATTAAAAAGGATATTTAACTAGTTATAGGCGGAAGACTTGACTTTCATTTGGCTTATGTTTTTAATGACTTGAAGACTTTAGGGCAAGGAGACTTTGTCTAATGGAGGTGATGACTTAGATAATCAATTTGGAGGAAGAAGAAGGCTTTGAAGAATCAGAGCAAGTGATAATAAAAGCTTAGAATGGAGTAAATGCACACTATTAAAATATAAATATATAAACCTATCATAAATTAAGTAGAAAATGAACATAAGAGAATAAATTGTATAAATGAAAAACTATGAGATAACTGGATTGAATCAAATTGAAAATACAAATTATTGAGAATAATTGTATACTCATAAATTAGAATTTGAAGGATTATTAAGATAACTCAGAAAATAATATTAATTGGAAATATTATTAACTGAGGAAGCTTTGACAAACAAAGTAAGAACTTACAGAAATCTTAGTTCAGTGAAAGCAAGCAATGCCACGCAGGACACTATATATATATATATATATATATATATATATATATATATATATATATATATATATATATATGTGGATTCGTTTTCGAGTTGAGATTCTTGGACTTGTGCTTTGTGAGTACTATGCACAGGTATGAACGTTTGATTTATAGTTTGGAAAGTGTTGTTTCGCAATGTACGCCTTGGATAGGGTATGGTTGCGGGAAAGAATGATAAAAGGAAAGGAACTTATAAAGTGTTTAGTGGTTGCCTTGTCGAATTTAATGTTGTAAATGAATCTAAATTTAATCGTTGGCATTACTTTAAATAATCGTATATTATTTGAATCGTGATTGTTGATTTAAGAACTACGTGTGGCTTGATCCCTCACAAAGGGGTACGTAGGTAGCCTAGGGTTTAACCAAGGTGCAGTCGCAAAATAAACTGTTTGAGCTGTGCTTATATTATTCTAAGTGTGGAAATGAATCTTGGAAGGAGAAAGGTTAAGCATTACAGCAGCTATCAGAAGATACTCTTAGTGGGAGAAGGAGACTTCTCTCTTTCTGTCTGCAATTTGACTCTGTGTTTGGTTTTAGAATTTACATTTTGGAATTGACCCCAGAGAAACAGCAGATAGAGGGGACCAAAGATTTTGTCTTTCAAATGAAACAACCTAGAAGGTTCCTGATTGAAATCATTTGCATCTTAATTGTGTAGAGTCATTTATGGATAAGTAATAGTTAAAGGGGCTGAAATGTGAAATCTTTTATTGTAGAGTCTTTGATGCTAAAGTTTGGTGATTTTAAACTGTGTTTTTGACAGGCTGAAAAATTTGGTAAAGTTCGTTTTTCAGGGGAGACTGGCCGAAATTTCGGTAGAAAGTCTTGAGCCTCTTTTCCTTTGTTTTCGGAGAAGAGGATGTTGTTAGTAAGTGAGCCCGGCATTGGTTTGATGTCGGAAAACCACAGGGTTCATCACAGATTCTAAGGAATTCGGGACGGGTTCTGTTAGGGTGCATTTTGGTGCCTCCAAAACCGCATCAAAAGAATTGCAGTCGGATTTTTCTAGCCAACTTTGTTTAAGAATGCCTACGCATTTGTAGCTCCTTGTGATCGATGCCAATGCATTGGAAATATTTCTAGCAAATGCCATTGAATAATATTCTCGAGGTTGAATTATTCAATGTTTGGGGAATAGATTTCACGGGACATTTTCCAGAATCTTGGAAAAATAATTATACATTTCTGCCTGTTGATTATGTGTAGAAATGGATTGAAGCCGTCGCTCTCCCTACAAATGATGCCAAGGATGTTATCAAATTTTCACCAGGTTCGTGACTCCACGTGCCATCATCTTTGATAGAGGTACACACTTTTGCAATGGTCAATTTAATTCTCTTCTAGCAAAATGTGGCATTACCCACAAGGTTGCCACGCCTTATCATCCACAAACTAGTGGGCAAGTTGAAGTTTCCAATAGAGAATTAAAGAGAATTTTGGAAAAGACAATGAGTGCTTCAAGAAAGGATTGGTCATTGAAATTAGATGATGCATTATGGGCTTATTGGATGATATTCAAATAGGCATGTCGCCTTATTGTCTAGTTTTTGGGAAGGCTTGTCACTTACCAGTGGAGTTATAACATAAGGCATATTGGGCAATCCAAACACTCAATTTTGACATGATTGTTGCATGTGAAAAACGGGCACTTCAATTGAATGAGATGGATGAGTTTCGTAATGAAGCTTATGAGGCTGCCAAGATTTATATGGAATGTACAAAGAAGTGGCATGATAAGCATATTCTAAGGAAGGATTTCTTTGCTGGTTAGAAATTTCTCCTATTTAATTCTTCTATTTACAATCTTGCAAAGGTTTCCTTCTGGAGCTATTGAAGTTTGACATGAAGAAAAAGGCACTATTTTCAAAGTACATGGCCAACGGTTCAAGCCATACTCGGAAGTCAATTTTGACCAACAAAAGACTTCCATTCCTCTGCGTGATCTAGAGTGATTTGTAACATCCCGACCCAATTTAAGGGTTTATTTAATTATTTAATTATGAAATTACATTTTTGCCCTTGGGGGTAAGGGTAGTTTAGTCCCTTTTTGTTTGGGTAGGAAATTGGGAAATTGGGTGGCACCGTTAGGTAGAGCTCGCCGATACGAGTTCGTGGACTGGAGGCACGCTCAATTCCGAGTTGTAACGAATGAGAAAAGGTCTAAAAATAGAAAGGACGTATCGGGAATTATTGAAATTGTCCAAAAATCTTAAATACCCAGCTCTCTCTCTCTCTCTCTCTCTCTCTCTCTCTCTCTTCCTCCTACGATACAGTCACTATGCAAATAGTGACTGTTCGACTTCCCGACGAGGAATCAGACCTGTCTAGCCACCACTGGAGACGGGATCGGTTGGAAAATGACCGGCCAGGGAAGGCGAATTCATCTGGCTAACTTTCCAGCCACGACAACCACTCATGGAGGCGCTAAGAGCTTCTAAAGCTCCGGTTGTTTCATAATTTTTCGATGTCGTTTCTAGGGACTCCGGCCACCAAATTTGTCGATCCAGGTATGATTCTTCATCTACTCAACATGCTCTAGCTAATGGTATGGTTGGTTAGGATCAATTTGGAGTGTTTAGAGTTCGATCTAAAACCTAGGTTTTTCTCCGACTGTGAGGTGCTTTTCCGGCTAGCTCTGGCCACTTTTTGGCTGGGTTCCAAGACCAAAACACGTTTCCCTAGGTGTGGTGGTTCTAATGGTATAGATCGAGAATTGGAATCTTGGGTACTCCAAATCAATGAGTTTAGGGTTATGTAAAACGACTACCATCCGATCGTACGGTCAGGAGCGACCCGACCGATCAATCAAGACCAAACACTTAGAACTTGTTAAGTATACATTGTGGGACTGATAGGAACTTACTAATCAATAATTGGAGGTCACGGGCCCAACGGGCCTAATTAACCAAGTTCCACGATCGAGGTCAAATTAACTATCGACTCGTGATGAAACTCTTGGGATGAGCTTAACTTCCTAATAAGGGCTAATAGAAATTGTTGGATAGCAAACTGGAGGTCATGGACCTTGCGTTCCCAGTTGACTTGGATAGTGGGCCATGTCGGCTCAGTTGAGGTCATTTAGTATGTTGTAGTTGTGAGGGGATGTGGTTTAAAAAAATAAAATAAAATAAGCGTTGTTTTTCCAAACATTGAATTGCATGCATAAATTTGAATGAGAATGTGGTCTATTTTTTATTTATTAGATTATGGAAAGTATGGTCTAATCGGATTATGGGATTAGTGAGATTGTATGCATATCTGATGTTGGTTTTAACAATATCGTATGATCTTACTGGTATTGATTGTTGAAGATAAGGCATATGTTTTTTTAGTATGAATTTGGAAATTAATTTTTTTTGGTTAAGGAGGTTATGAAAAGGTATTATCGGATTGGTTTCAATTTTTTATAGTGATGAGGATTTCTGAGAATATATAGTCATTATTATTAGGGAGCTTTAGTAATATACCCAAAATAGGGGCTGAAATTATAAAAAAACCCTACATGAAATACACTTTAGAAACATACCCAAAAATCATTTACTACATACAAAATGAGTGTTGAATTTCTTATAAATTACATGACTGCCACTAACTAACTTAAAAGAAGCCCAATACAAAAATCACAAAAAGACCCAAAACAAGCCCAACTCAGACTTTTAAAAAAACCCAAACTTAAGTATTAAAAAAAAAAAAAAACACGAAAACCAAGGGCATGTCCCCACGATCCTTCCTTCTCCATTGATCCTCTGCAAACCATGTCATAGAAATACATTGTTAATACCATATCATAGAAGTACATTGTTAATACCATTTTATAGAAACATATTGTTAATACCATTTCATAGAAACAAATTGTTAATACCATTTCATAACAAAAAAAAAAAAAACATTGTTAATACCATTTCATACCAAAAAAAAAAACCATTATTAATACCATTTCATACAAAAAGACATTGTTAATACCATTTCATACAAACAGAACATTGTTAATACAATTTCTTACAAAAAAACCATTGTTAATACCATTTCATACAAAAAACAAAATTTAATACCATTTTATATTTAAAAAAAAAAACCCAAAAAATCCCAGCAAGACATTCGATATCCTTTGAAGAAACCATCTCAAATTGTCTACAGTTTCACCAGATACAATTGCAAAGGCAAAAGGAAATACCTCTGCAAGAAAAAAAAAGTACACTGTTAATACTATGTCATAGAACTATATTCCTAGTAAAAATCACATTCTGCATATCATAAACTTCAAGTGCACAACCATATATATAGAGCAAAATATAGAGCATGCTTTGTTATTGAAAATCTGTTAATACTATGTCATAGAAGTACACTGTTAATACCATGTCATAGAAATCAACTCAGTTGCAAGGTATGAACTGTTGTTATACTGTTCATACCAATCACTGGAAGTTAACAACTACATCATTTCATTTGCATAATCGGTACGATAAAAGTGTACAACTTCATACCACTCAAAATCAATTAAATCATTTCATTTGCATAAATAATTGATCCTTCATCACTCCACATACCATAAACATTGAAGAATCCGAAATGTGACACTTAGAATAAGATAATATGCTATCTAACAGCAAATTCTTATATACATTTGTGTATGATAAGTCTGGTAAACTCACAACAGGCAGGATTAGGGGACCAGACGTGGCCAGATAAGTTGTCACCCTCATCCATCATGCTCATGGCACAAGAAGTCTCTGTCATACCATATCCTTCAATTACTTGACAGCCAAAGCACTTGCGATTTTCGTTACATATGCAGCAAAAATTTCATTGGTCTTAACACTTGAGAAAAAAAAAATGAAATTTTTTTTAAAATTGCATTCTATAAGATAGCCAACTTACACTCTAAGGAAGTCCATGACATCAGGGGACAAGGGTGAAGCACCAAATCCCATAAAACGAACTCGACCTCCAAGCTTTTCCTTTATTTTGTTGAACACCAATCTGTCCCATATTGGTGATCCATTCGAACCTGAAAGAATTGTTTAACATAGAGAAATTTAACAACAGCATGACTTAAGTAATAGCCTATGAGAAGGTGAAGTTATTAGTGTATATTACCACTCATTATGGATTGCTTCTTGGAACTGTAGGCAGTTTGAAACAGTCTCTCCCTTAGAATCCTAGATGTTTTAACAGAATTTACAATTATGTGATGGACTGAATTAGATATGACATGGAGACCACATGAACAATAATAAACAATACTTTTAAGCAGCAGCCAACACTTGTATGTATCATTTCTCATTTATTGCATCTTCTTCTATCAGATCTATAACCATAAGAAAAGACCAATGTGGCTATTAAAGCACAAACAGTGAAAACAAGGAATGACACCAATGAGATAGAAAGAAACATATTATACCACGACCACAACCGAAGTAGAAGTCGCACTCCCATCCAGATTCTGCGCGATAAGTGCTCCCAGTTGTAACTGATAAGCAAGCATTCAGTTCAACTAACATTAGTACAAACTCTACAGCCACATGCACCTAAGATAAGATCTACAACAATGTATTTCTTCAATATGAAAACTAGCCAGCATGGTGCAAGAGAAGTTAGGGAAACCTTGATGATTTGGTGAATCCTGTAGGTCCCAAAAGTCATATGGTGAACTCCATAGATCCCAAGCCAAGAATTTCTAAGGCATATATATATAATATCATGAAATGCAAATACAACGAAGTCATGATTCTATGACCATGACATTAGAGCACAAAGATAGTTAAGTTCAAATGCTGTAACTTGAGAGAGTGCTCAACCTTAGGCTCAGAATATCATGTCAACCAAGTCCAATTATCCAACAACTTATTTTATGAAAATGGAACCCAAATCGTAATCAGCAGTACACCACTAGAAGTTTAATGAATAATGTAGGCCTCAGTGTTACGACTGTCGAGGTTCTGGTCGTTCATGCCTTCGATCGCGTCCCTCATGGCCTTCTCTTTGCTGAAGGTGACGAAGCCGAAGCCGAAGGCCCTGGACCTCCCGATCTCACGGTCATTGATGATCTGGAAACACAAAAAGAAATCAAATCAAATCAGATTCGTCCATCAAAACCAAAACGTCGGAGTATAATCAAACAAATACACAATAATAAACAAAAATGAAAAGGAATCGATTGATCTTCAATCTTTGGGAGAGAAAGATCAAGTAACATAGAGAAACAGAAGATCAAGTAGCAGAGAAAGAACATGCGTCAAATGGCCCTTCGATTCGATGATCTCACCGAACAGAGAAAAGGCCCTCTCCAGCGCATCATTGTCGGTGGCCGAGGCGAGCCCTCCGACGAAGCTTAGAACGATGAGGTTGAACGAAAACTGAGGTGGAAGAACAAAAACTGAAAATTGGGGTTGAAGATGAAGATGAAAGATTGGAGGTCGTGAAATGAGTTATGATCTGGTATTGATTAGAATTCCAATTTTATGTTAAAAAGGGTAATAAAGGACTTTCATCTTAATAATTAAATTTAAAAATATACAGCTGTTGATTTTTGGGTGTGTTTATATACATTAAATAGTATAGGGTATTTTTATAGTTTTATGTCTAGGAATGGGTATTTAACTAAATTTCTATTATTATTATCGGTATTATTATTATGGTTTTTACTATTGTTATCATTACAATTATTGTCATTATCATTATTATGTATAAAGGTTTGCATGTTGTGACAGGACCCGACCCAAATTCCACTTTGAAATCCGAGCCGAACCCTGTGCGTGTCTGACACTTGGCAAGTGCCGGGCACAAATGACCTAATTGGCCTTCTAGTCAAGATTTTAATAAAACCTTGGTTTGACTTATGCCAAAAATTTGGCAGAGTCTCCCATGTGACCTTGTTTAGCTGCCTGTAGTCAATACACAATCTCATAGTGCCATCATTTTTCTTTACAAACAACACTGGAGCGCCCCATGGTGAGAAACTGGGTCAGATGAAACCCTTATCCACCAGCTCCTATAACTAAGTCTTTAACTCCCTTAACTCTGCTGGTACCATTTTGTACGGCGCCTGAGAAATGGGGTTCGTATCTGCGACGAGCTCAATAGTGAACTCAATTTCTCAGTGAGGTGGTAAACCTTGAAGATCCTCTGGAAACACATCTGGAAATTCCTGTACCACTGGAATATCCTCCAACCTCAATCCACTATCTCGGGTGTCAATAACATGCGCCAAATATCCTGAACATCCTTTCCCGAGCAATCGTCTTCCCGTCATAGCTGAAATGAGGCAAGATGGAAGGACTCTACGCTCACCATAAAATGTCAGCTCAGGTCATCCGGGACTACAGATCACGACCTCTTTCCTGAAATAGTCTACTGAGGCATGATGTTTGGCCAACCAATCCATGCCCAGAATTACATAAAAAACACAACATATCTAAGGGAATTAGATTTGCCTCCAGAAACATGTCCCACTTGAGAACCGTCATTGGTGCGGCCCCTATTCGACCTCCCACTTGAGACTGTTCTACTTGTTCTGGTTTAGGATGGGGATCCTGTCCCCTAAGTCGGGACGACTGTCTAGTCCCTCGGCGAGTGCCACCACGTTTACAGCCCATGATTCTGTCACAAGAAACTCTACAGGAAGTTAACCTAATGCTCTGATTCCAAGTTGACAGGACCCGACCCAAATTCTACTTTGGAATCCAAGTCAAACCTTGTGCGTGTCCGACACCTGGCAAGTGCCGGGCACAAATGACCTAATTGCCTTTCTAGTCAAGGTTTTAATAAAACCTTGGTTTGACTTCTGCCAAAAATTTGGCAGAGTCTCCCCTGCAATTTGACCAATCCCAAAATTACATCTGTTAAACAAAAATGTAAATATGTACACCAACTGCCAGCATGCTAATAATTACATTCTAATAGTTAAACATGCGTTCTAGGGCAATACCAGAGCATCTACACATAATAGGTTACAAGTATAAAATAATTATACAAATCCCTACATAAGCAAATGTCGTAGCGGTAAGTGGTCTCGGCCTAGTGGTGGTGCACTGAAGCACGACTACTGCCTGGGGGCGCAAAACATTAAAAAGGTGAGTGGACCAAAAACAAAGTTTTCTGAAAATACATAAGAACGTACTAACCCCACTGTAAAAACAGTTATAAAACTAAATCATTTTCTTAATTATACTCGTACTGAAAGTTTGATCTCGATCGGACGGTCGGTTGCTCACGATCACATGATCGGACGGACGGATAGTTTTCCGTAATCCTAACCCTAGGGTTTGCATTTTTGGAGTATCCGGGACTCCGATTCATGATCCATTGAATCCTACACAATCCTAAAATTACCTAGATCAACATATTCTAGTTTGACTACGATCCAATGGTCCAAACGTATTGAACTCGAAAATCGCGCAATATACGAGATCCGTTCAGGGTTCAAACGTTGTCTGAATTGACATCCGCAAATTCCTATGCACTCGTGAGGACACGAGGATCATTCTAGGACCAAGAGTGGTCCTTGACACCTGGCTCACGCACCGGCAACGCGTGGGTGTGTCTAACAAATTTCAACGGCCGGAAATTCTCCATACTGCAGGCCCAAACTCCTACCCTAGGTAAAACACCTAATTTGGAACCACTTCTGTTCTTGGACTATGGCTAAAAAGTGGCCGGAATCGGCGTCCCAAAACTGGTAGAATTTTGAATCCAAAATGTACCCTTGAAACCTCAACATTTCTCAAATCATACCCAACCTTCAGCTAGATCATGGAAAATAGCTAGAAATCCATACCTAATTCGTCCGATTTGGCGACCGGAGGACGACGAATGGAGCCGACGAAATCCTGTCAAAACCGATGGGATTTTCTATTTTTTTCCGTCGGTTCGCAGCGGCGGAAGGCGGAAGGAGGGACGGGGCTTGGCTGCGGGGGTGACGCCAGTCAGATCCTGACCGGTCCGATGGGCTATGGCGGTCATTGGTGGCAGTTTGGAGGTGGGTTGGCGGGCTGAAGGAAAACAAGGGGGGGGGGGGTGGTCGTGTGAGGAAGAAGAGAGAGTGAGGAGAGAGAGAAGGAGAAAGTCAGAAATCTGATTTTCCAAAATTACAATTTTGCCCACTACGTGTCTATGGACTTGTTTTGTTGCGCTCTACGCAACGGTACAAGCGGATTTCCCAAATTCCTTCCCGGTTAAAAATCAACTTTAAACCTAATAAATTATTCCAAGGGTAAAATAGTCTTTTTCTCTATTAAATTATTAATTAAATATTAATTAAGGTTTGGGTTATTACATATTGACTGGGAAGTGGGACTATATATATATATAATATTGGAATATGGGTTTGTGGATTGCACCATCATATGTACCTTCCCTTGTTCGATATGGATGATAACCACACGTGCATTGAGGGATTTTCCGACATGTGAGATGTTGATGACTTGGCACCCTTGGCAAGGTGTGCCGTAGGCCTTGACCGGCATTCCTCATGCGCAAGACTTGTTTCAACCGCATGTGTATTGAGGATTCTACATTGCATGTCTGGGGAGCAATAGTCCTCTGGTTGAACTACCCATTCCCTAGACACATGAGTATTGAGGATTTTGACATGTGGTCTAGTGAAAAAAATCCCCGTGTTGGACTGTTTTCCCTTGGTACATGATGACAGTATGGGTTGTGTAATATAGATATATACATATATAGATAATGGGTACAAGATTAGGAGAAGGAAAGGGTGAGTGTTATATGTGATATAAATTGGGTTGTGGGGATAGTGCGAATTGATGCTTGTTTTGATATTGGATCACGTTACTGTCTGTGGGAGCTTGGAATTTGAATATGGTTGTGGAAAAAGGGATGTTTGGATATTGGCATTGGATTATTTAGATATCCGATTATTATTATAAATATCTTACGTGTTCATCTGAGTTTATTATATTTATTAAGTAAATGAATAATGTTTATTGGTTTATTGGAAATTTGGTTGTGGGTTGAGTTTTCATTATCTAATTATATGACCTTGTGTTTTGGGATTTGGGATAGCGGTTTTGAGTTCCAGCCTCACGGACATTGAGGATTCCGTCGTATGTGTCTGGGGATTTAGTTCCAATCGCATGGGCATTGAGGATTCCATTGTTCGTGTTTGCCGCACGAGCGTCGAGGATTCCATTGTGTGTGTTTAGGAAATCTGTATATGTAAAGATAAAGGAATAATGGGAACAATGATGGGAAAGTCAGTATAAGTTTTATATTGTTATTCAAGTTGGATTTTCTTGAGTTTGTGCAATGAGACTACTCTGCACAGGCATTAGTATCTTTAAGTAAGGTTCGATTTGAAACTTGGTTTAGACTGATTTATTAGATTGTATGCGAATAATATCATTACTGAGAGAACTACGTGTGGCTTGATCTCTCAGTAAGGGTACGTAGGCAACCTAGGTGTAGCCAAGAAATAAACTGTGTGAGTTGTGCTTGAATTGCATCAAAATATATCATTGAATCTGTTAATGGTTATTGAGTCTTAAACTTGAAGTGGTTTGCAAATAAGGTTTAGAATTGTTTTTGTTTTGTAGGCCCGAAGGAGTGTACTACTTGTCGAGGAGAGGAGTCGTCGTGCACACCAAGGTAGGTCAAATTTTAAGTTTCCTTCTTCTTTTCATCTTCATGGTGAAGGCTTGCTGGTTGTCGTCATGACCGACGTTGTCACCAGCGAAGGTGGCGTTGCGACAGCTGTTGAAGCGGCAGCCGCAATCTTTTATTTTTTCTTTTGCTCATGACAAGGACTGGCAGGGTTGGCCCAACCAGTTGTTGCTATGAGGTGGTGGTTGGAGTGGTGGGTTGATGGCGGCACAGCCGCGGCTGGTGCAGTCTTTGGCGGTGGCTGCTGCTTTTCTTTGATGCGGGCCTCGTTGCTGGGCCACAGCTTTTGCTACAGTTCGGCAGCTGGGCAGTCTCATGACCTCTGCTATGGGTGCTGATGGCAGTAGCCTGATGGTGGTTGCTACTTTTTTTTTTTTTTTGGAAGCTGTGTCGTGACCTACTAGGCAGGTTGCAGCTCGGCTTGGGCCAAGGTGTTGTGTCTGCGTCTCAGGCCGCATGGCCTTCTTCCCTTTTTTGCAGCTATTTGTTGATCATGTCTTCCGATGATGATAGCCGATCACCAAGTTCACGAGGACCTTTGTACCTGTGGGGTGGCTCCAAGGTGCACAAGAAGAGATTCCTGGCTAATCTACATTGCGTTATGTCTGAGGCTCACTTCCAGAAGTGGCGTGCCACTATGCTTCTGCCATACCTGATGACGTGCATGTCAAGTTGGCGGAGTCTTCGATTGACGATGCGCCTTGTGTGGATCCGAATGATCCAGATGCTAGGATTATCAAATTCTGTCTCTTCTATTTCTCCTTGGGCTTCACGTTCCTGTTGTCGAAGTTGTTCAGGAAGGTGTTCTGCAGCATGGAGTGTACCCCCAGCCAATGTACTCCGATCGTCTACAAGGCGATCATGTGTTTTGAGAATTTGAGCCGTTTCTTTAAGCTGGATCTGACGGTTAGAGAATTCTTCTACTTATTCCAAGTGAGGCACTACAAGAAGTATGCCCAGGTCCGTGTATGCAAAGCCAAGATATTTGACAGTCTCAGCCAAGGAGATCATGTATGGCATGCTAATGTGTTAGAGGTTAGCGGACGATGGGAAGGAGAGGTCGGCCATGGTCAACTTGTTCCCATCACCTACTGCAATGTTACGTCATACTTCTACTGATTTGCTTTGATTTTGTTTGAATTCTTTGATGTGTGACTAACTGACTTCTGTCTTCTGCTTGTAGAGAATGACATCTACAAGAAACTGGATCTCGGGGGCAAGGCTAAGATCTGTTGGGCCCTGAACATCCCTACAAGGTTTCGTGAATGACGTTGGCTGTTGAGCGAGTATTTGGAGAAAGCTGGTGGTCTTCCCCTACTAAGGATGTTGAGAGATGGAAGCAGTATGGCCTAGATTTGGATGATCACCTGCCAAACGAGAGGAGTCCTCGACCGAACCCCCTAAAAGAGGAAGGCTAAGTTCTCTAAAGATAAAGATGCAACTTCGTAGGCAAGGGATGCTCTCCACTAAGGAAGAAGCCAGAACTTCCTTATAGTGTGATGAAATCTTATTCAAAAGAGGTCTGGTCTACTGGGAAGAATCAAGTAGGAGCTGCTTCTTCGTCGTCTGCCAGAGTAAGATTCCACTGTCTTGTGCAAAGAAACTGTCTTGAACAAGACCTGTACTCCAAAGGAACCCAAGGTGTTAGATACTTTGAAGCCCAAATCCTTTAATGGGAAGAGGGAGGCGAAGGAGCTGGACACGTTCCTATGGAATATCGAAATGTATTTCAAGTATCTCACATTATCACTGACAATGATCTAATGTTATGGCTACCTTAAGAGAGTCATAGTGGTGGAAGTGATGACATCGATCTTGCCAGGATGATCATGAATCTCTGTTAGCTGATAACCGGTGGAGAGTAGACCGGTGGTCAGTGACCTGGCTAACTTGTTGATCTTGGTCTCCAAGGCCATCTGCTTCCCTCGTCTACATGAATTCCGTCGATCACGACTTGTGCAATTTGGATGTTGATGATGAGGACGTCATTGTGCTCAATAGGGTCAAGACCGATTAGTCTTTCTTCTAGAAGTAGGATTGTTTTTAATCGCTAGGGAGCTGGTTAGGACTTGGGAGGTTACAATTGCCTGTTTAATGTTGCTCTTATTTTCCTTCCTGGTCAGCCCAGCTTCCTCGGAGTCGGCCATGATCGTTCTTTAGAAGCATCATTGTTCTCGATTTGTTGGATAACCTTCTTTGCCATGAACTCTATGCAATGGCCTTCTCTTACAATGTCCTTGAGGTGTTTCTTCCAAGATTGATAGTTAGCCATGTAATGCCCGTGAGTCATATGGAAGGCACAGTGTTTGTTGTAGAGGTGGCAGCCTCTTCAGGTAGGGCTTATCTTTCACTTGGGCTAGGATTTGGTGTATTGGGATTGTGAACTCCGTGTAGCCCTTATCTGCTGGAGCGCCATCTTGGGGTTGTGTCTTTTTCGTGGTGAAGAGCGGATCCGATGTGGAGGTTGATATGTCCAAGGTCAACTTGGATCGTAGGGGCAAAATCAAGGAAGGAACGATCCAAAGATGTGGTAGCAGAGATGGAGAAACGGCTTTCAAAGATGGAGAATGCGATGGTCAAGTTCGATAATCGACTCGAGGAGGATGTCCTTACTAAGGTAAGATTCGAAAGTGTGGTGGAAGAGCTTTGAGGCCAATTTCAAGGAGCCTTCAACTTCATGCTGGACCTTAATGTCCAAACCAAACTATTCTTGTGATTGATATTGAGGAGTATTAAATCTTGTTCGTTTATTTATTTGTCCACTACTTGAATCCCAAGTTAGCATACTTACAAAAGTACACACAATTTTATAAAAACTTAAACTTATCTTCCAAAACCTGACGATTTGTTTCTATAACTATAAACATTTATACAACTCTCCTTCTTCAATAGTAGTTTTCTTCATTCAAACTTATAATAATCACTTCGGATGGTGATTGAACTTCTATAGG